>NW_006436288.1:7675954-7726941 GCF_000325575.1 Pteropus alecto
GCTTTGAGTAGAGTAGTGTTGTTTTCTCCCTGTTTAAACAGAATGACTGTTTACTTTGGGGATGTTCTTGGCATTCAACGATTTTCTTCCTCTTATTCTTCATTTTTTTTTCTTGATGATGTTCAAAATAACTATGAAGTATGAAAATTTTACTCAGGCAGAAACATAAAGGAATTCTGCCTGAGCAGAAAAGAAGCAACACCTACCTGCCTTGTGCTAAAGCTTAATGGGCAGTGTATATACTACGATAATCTATCATTTATAATATTTTAAAGCTTACAAAGCACTTTTTTGCTTTTCTCTTGTTTGTGCTTCCCAACAAATCTTGATATATGTATTCTTTTTATTATTTCCATTTTACTCAGAACCTAAATAATCTGAGGTTCAGAGAATTCTCTAATAGCACCTAGTGAGAACATGGTAAAGATGGAACAAGAATGCAGTTCTATTGTGTTCTTTCCATTAAATTGTGAATGATTTCCAAGGAAGTAAAGTGTCTTCATGACTCCAAAGAGAGAGTGGGGTCAGGGAGAAAGGAATATGGCAGTAAAGGAAGAGCCAAGAGAGATGGGGGCACAGAGGAAAAAAAAAAAAAAGAGGAGTTGACTAATCCTTAATATACAGTAGTTCAGTAAGAATTTTAAAAATAAAATGTTCAATATTTAACTTTAATGTGTTTGAACATAAAAGGCATTTGTGTTATTATTGTAACAGAGAAAGGCCAGGGACCAGCAAATTTTCTTGGTAGGTATTCAATAAATGTTAATTCTCTTTCTGTCCTATTGTGTTCTCTATAGCTCAGGTGAATAGGGGCACAGTAAAGAGTTTCTGCTTCAGGTATGGAATCAAGTGAAAATATTAGAGAAGTCTATAAATTAAATCCTTTAAAGGCTTAGGAGTTTTAAAATTGTAAAAAAAATAAATCATCAAAATATGGTGCCAGAACAAGTTTTATAAATTATTGATTAATAATAATTAGTAATATTATGAATATATAAATCATTACTGTATATTATTTTATTGTTTTTCTAACTCTTTATTTTGAAAAAATATTAACCTAAAGAAAAGTTGAAAGAAAAGTACTTTTCATCTATACTTTCTTATATATTTCTCTAGATCAGTGGTTCTCAACTGGGGGAAATTTTGCCCCTAGGGGACATTAGGCACTGTCTAGAGACATTTTTGGTTGCACAATTGAGGGTGTTACTGTCACCTGGTAGGCAGAAGCCAGAGATGCTTCTAAACATCCTACAATTCAGAGAGCAGGCTTCTCCTACAATAAGGTATGAAAACAACTCCAGTAGTCCCAATACTGAGCAAACTTAATTTAGATTTGATAATATACACTTAATCTATTAGGTTGAACCATGTAGAATTGCTGATATTCAACCATTTTAGATCTACAATGTTAATTTCAAATGAAACATTTTACACATTTGCCAAAATTTTTTACATTTCTCACTGTGTATAATCTATTTTATCATTTTAAAATAAGTTCCAGGCATCATGACACATCACTCTTATATACTTTAAATTGGTTCTCTTGCTTTACAAGAGATTTTTCTTTTAGTATTTTAGATGATTTCTCAATAGCCCTTTCTTCTACCCCAATCACAGGAAATAATATTTCTAGCTAACACTACCATCATCATTTTAGTTTACATATTATGTATCTATATATATATTTATTCAATGAAAACATATACATTTATTCTCTTAAAACATATATTTGTTAAAATTTTTCTATTTTTATAGTTGCCTTACATAACAAATTGTACTCATAAACAATATTTTTACTGATTTTTAATTTTACATAATAATGAAGAGGCCAATACAATTCAGTTTGAAAAGAATTGTCTTTTTAAGAAATGCTGCTGGGGAAACTGGATATCTACATGCAAAATAATAGATTTGGACCTCTACTTCACACCATACTTAAAATTTAATTCAAACTGAGCCATAAACCTAAATGTAAGAGCTAAAATGATAAAACTCTTAGACAAAACACATAATCTTGGATTAGGTAATAAGTTCTTATATATAGTACCAAAATCACAAGTGATGAAAGAGAAGATTGATCATTTGGACTTTATCAAAGTTAAAACCTTTTTGTGCTTCACGAAATATTACCAAGAAAGTGAAAAGACAGTTCACATAATGGAAACAAATATTTGCAAATCATATATTGATAAGAGACTTTCACCAGCATATATATATTACTCATAACTCAATACTAGAAACACAAGTAAATCAGGTTTAAAATAGGCAAATGATTTGAATAGACATTTCTCCGAAGATATACAAGTGGCCAATAAGCTCACAAAAGATGCTTGATATTTTAGTCATTATGGAAATGCAAATTTCAAAATTACAATGACATACAACTTCACATCCATTAGAATGCTTACAATAAAAAAGGCAGACAAGTGTTGGCAAGTATGTGAAGAAATTGAAACCCTTACATGTTGCTGGTGGGTATGTAAAATGGTACACCCACTTTGATAAACAGTTGTAAGTTCCTCAGAATATTAAAAATAGAGTTACCATCTGATCCAGCAATTCTATCTAGATATCTACCCAAGAGAAATAAAAATATATGGCTACACAAAAACTCGTATATGAATACTCATAGCAGCATTATTTTTAGAATTTTAATTATTTTTTAATTACAGTTGACATATGATATTATATTAGTTTCAGGTGTACAACATAGTGATTAGACATTTATGTACCTTATGAAGTGATCACCCCAATAAGTCTAGTACCCATATGACACAGTACACAGTTATTACAATCTTATTGACTATATTCTCTGTCATAGCAACATTATTTATAATATCCAAAAGCAGAAAGAACCCAAATGTCTATCAATTGATGAATGTAAAAACAAATGTGGTATATCCATACAATGGAATATTATTCAGTCATAAAAAGAAATGAAATATTAATTCATGCTACAACATGGATAAATATTGAAACATTATGCTAAACAAAAGAAGTCAGTCACAAAAGATCACATATTATATGATCTCATTTATATGGTATGCTAAGACAGGCATATCCATGGAGACAGAATGTAAATATCTAGTTGCCCAGGGTGGTGAGGAAGAGTGAGAAGTGAATGCTAGTGGATAAGAAGGCTTCTCTTGGGGATGATAAAAATGTTCTGGAATTAGCTAGTGGTGGTAATTGTTGCATAATTCCATAAATATACAGTTCACACTGGTGAACTTTAATGTATGTAAATTATATATAGGTAGTAAAAGGGTGTTAAATATAGACAGAAAAATGAGTTTTCTGATGAGGAAGATATTTTCTTTTAAGCCTCTTTTAATCATGGAAATAAATAATAGTAAATATTCAGATAAAATTGAGAGATAGATATCTCTCAATAATAGAATGGAATAAATGTATTGTGATATACATATGGGCAGAATGGTGTTCAAATTGTTATGACTTTGGCACTAAGCAATCAGAATGAGAGCAGACCCAATCAGAATATCATTGTATTGACTGAAAATAATTGCAGTGGGAAAGATATGTTCCTGAATGTTAGTCCTGCAAAGAGTAGACTATCACACAATGTCAATGAATGAACTATAGACTTGAGAACAATGCATATGCAAATTTAGAAAGAAAAGCAAGAATAAAATAATTTTTACTATATGGTTCCATTCATGTACATTGAAAAAAACAGGCAAAAACTTAATTATGTTGTTTAGGGATGCATTCAGTGTTGATAAAACTATAAAGAATCAAAACTATTAATATAGAAATCGAGGTGGTATTACCTCTGGAGAGAAAAGCTGGTGATCATTGGAGGGGCTCATGGAGTGCTTAACTGAGTTGCTGGCAATATTCTATTTTTTGATCTGGCGAGTGGTGTCATGGCATTTTTCTCTAATTATTTATTATATTGTCCATGTTTCCTTGGTGCAATAAAGAAAATAGATGAAGAGACTAGAATACTTGGTTTAACATTGTGATTATACCTTTTACTAGTGGTATATTTTGGTTAATTTACTTTGCTTCTTAGAACTTCAGTTTCCGTGACTGTAAAATGAGGATGGTAAAATATGCCTGATAGAAACGATTCAGGATTAAAAGAGATACTGTGTGCGAAACTTCCTAGAACAGAACTGGTGTGTGTATGTGTGTGTGTAGTTCTCTTACTACTCTGGAAAGTAAAGTGCTCGGGAGGGAGATTAGCTTGCTTATAGGAAATGAAGACCTTAGTACAGTGTAGGGAGACCTCAACTCTGTAAAATTAGAACAACCCCAAATGATGCAGCTAATAAGAATTATGTCACAATGTTAAATTGTATATTTAATTTCTGAGTACTGGAACCAGAAAGGTTCCATAAAAGGGCAACTAAAATGAGATGACAGATGCCATGTGTGGAGAAATTAAAAATACTTTTTTTTTTCCTCTCAAATCCTGGAGAGTTGAAGGTTTTAAAGAGACATGGTTTAAATCTATAAATTCTGGAAAGGGATGCATAAGGTAAAAAATTGGCTTATTTATTAAATCTCAAAATATTAGCAAAGTATACAGATAAGAATGAGAATAACATAGCAGAAAGCAATCTTTTAAATATATGAAAACACCAAGTGATGGTAATGGACTTCAATAGGGTTTTCACACTTTTCTCAATGACAGACACTCCTTGGAAAAGCTAGGACCTGTCTACTCTTTCAGGGTGACCTCAAACAGCACATCCAAGGTTTTTCAGGCATGTCCCGGGGGGTCACTATCAAACTTAGAATCCTGGATTGCATGAACCAGGGGTATCATCCTTTGGGGCAATTCTTCTGAACTGAAGATATGAAAGCATGGCCCTATTATAGAAGCAGGATTTTTTTTCCTATAGATATTAATTTTGTCTACTAAAATAATGTTGAACTTTTTAAAAAATAAAATAAATTTGCCAGACACTGCCTCATACATAGCAGTTGGAAGTGTTTTTTACTCTAATCAAAGGTAAATTGCTGAAGCAGATTCTTTAAAGTTACTTTTTTTGACATTCCTTTCACCTTCTTGTCTCTAGCCTGATTTTTCTCCTAACAGAATTCTGCTCAAACCTTCTCTTTGTGCGCTTTTGTAGCTTTGCTAACACCAATTAAAACAATGTAGATGAAGGAACAACACCGACTCTTTCCATCTCTCAAGTCTCTGAAGTCTGGGACTCCTTCAATGCATTAGTTCTCCACCTGAGGCTAAAACTTCCTCATGTGGGGCTGCAGGAGCATCACCTGCTAACTAGGTGGAAAATACCAGTGAGTGTTTGGAAGGAGTGTTGGTCCTCAATAGGGACTACAATGAAAATTTCAAAATTACTTTCCACTGATGGCTACAATGAAGGGCTTTGGGATTGAGCTTCTCTTTGAGAAAGAGCAGCATTTCAACAGAAGAGATACCTGGTGGACTGATGAAGGTAGGGAGAGGCCAGGTCTTTTTAACGATGCTTCAAAGCCTGTCCAGGCTCATTCATTTTATGTATTCCAAAATGAATTTCACTCGCAGCTGGAATGTTTAGTATCAGCAGGGCCAATAGATTTTATCCACTACCCACAGCCCTCGTGTCCACGTTCACATTAAACACATCTAATTCAAAAGCCGAGGGAGGCACGTACATCTCTCAAGCCTAACTCACAGCTTAATTCCCTCTGTCTTTTTAAAAGCTGCTCTTCTAGAATGAATTATAAATCAACCACAGCTAATTTTCGCATTGAACTGTTTATGTGTTTTTAAAGAGGAGCTTCTGGGAAGAAGCAAAAAGAAGATTTAATAAATGGAGAAGCTGCGAAGCTTTCAAAACACATAAGTAAAATTAAGAGATAACATGTGACTCAAGATATCAGAAAAATAGATACAGGGCAATGATGGGTAACTTCTTGCATAAATGTAATAAGCTGAACTCTCTTTTCAGCCTTCTGGCAGGTATTGATGGTGAAGTCCTCATTTCTATAGAGCCTTGGGCAACACTACCCTGCTTTGAGTCACGGAGGCTCAGACTGTGGCTTTGGGGCAGATACTAGACAAAACCACCACCCAGACAATTTCCATAGTGATCTGCCTCCTGATCTCACAGTTACTGTTATGGGCAGTCTTCTCATTACTTATTTGATTTAGACTTTTTAAAAAATTAATTAACTTATTTTTAAAAATAAAGTATAGTTGACATACCAATATATCAGTTTCAAGTGTACAACCTAGGGATTCCATATTTATATACTTTATGATGTGATCAGCACATATCCAGTAATCATAGGTCATGATACAAAGTTATTATAATATTATTAACTGTATTTCCTGTGTTGTACATTACATCCCTGTGACTTATTTACTTTATAACTGGAAGTTTGTACTTCTTATTCCTCTTTACCTTTTCCATCTATCACCCACAGCCCTCTTCTTTGGCAGCCATCAGTTTGTTCTCTGTGGCTATGAGTCTGTTTATATTTTGCTTGCTTGCTTTGTTTGTTTTTTTTAGATTTCACACATAAGTAAAATCATTATGGTACTTGCCTTTTTCAGTCTGACCGATTTCACGTAGAGTATAATATCCTCTAGGTCCATTCATGTTGTAAATGACAAATTTCATTATTTTTTATGGTTGAATAATATTCCATTGTAGGTGTGTGTGTGTGTGTGTGTGTGTGTGTGTGTGTGTGTGTGTATTTCATGTCTTCTTTATCTGTTAACCTGTTGATGGACACCTAGGTTGCTCCCATATCTTGGCTATTGTAAATAATGCTGCCATGAACATACTAGTGCTTATATCTTCTCGAATTAGTGTTTTTGTTTTCTTTGGACAAATGCCCAGAAGTGGGATTGCTGATTCATATGGTAGTTCTATTTAATTTTTTTAAATAAAAATTATTGTGGTGACATTGGTTAATAAAATCAAATAAATTTCAGGTGTATAGTTCAACAATATGTCATATATTTATTGCATTGTATGTTCACCACCCAAAGTTAAATATCCTTCCATCAACCAAATATTTGACTCCTCTTACCCTTATCTACCTTCCCCCGCCGCCTGCCCCCCGTAACCATTAATCCACTGTCCGTGTTCACTGGTCTCTGTTTGTTTGTCATCTTTGTTTGTTGTTTTCAGTTTTATATCCCACATATGAGTGAAATCATATGGTTTTCAACTTTTTCCATCTGATTTATTTTGCTTGGCGTAATTATCTCAAGATCTATCTATGTTGTTGCAAATGGCAGTATTTCATCTTTTTTTTTGGCTGAGTAATATTCCATTGTATATATGTACCACATCTTTATCCAATTATGCATCATAGGACACTTTGGTCGTTTCCATATCCTGGCCACCATAATGCTGCTGCTATGAACATCGGGGTAGGTATATCTTTGCAGATAAATGTTTTCATTTTGTGGGGGTAAATACCCAGAAGAGGGATTACTGGGTCATATGGTAATTCAATTCTTATTTTTTGAGGAACTTCCATACTGTTTTCCATAGTGGCTGTACCAATTTGCATTCTGAAAACCATCAGGGTACGAGGAGCTATTGAAGTTGAACATCTTCTTATGTGTCTGTTGTCCATTTGTATATCTTCTTGGGAGAAGTGTCTATTCAGGTCCACTGCCAATTTTTAAATTGAATTTTTTAAAAATTGTTGAATTGTATGAGTTCTTTATATATTTTGGCTATCAGGCCCTCATTAGAGGCATTGTTCGCAAATATATTCTCCCATTTAGATGGTTGCCTCTTTGCTTTGTTGATAGTTTCTTTTGCTGTGCAGAAGCTTTTTAGTTTGATATAGTCCCATTTATTTATATTTGCTTTACTTCCCTTGCTTTTGAAGTCAAATTCATAACATTGTCTCTAAATCCAAGGTCCATGAGTTCAGTACTTTTGTTTTCTTATATGCAATTTATTGTTTCAGGTCTTACTTTCAGGTTCTTGATCCATTCTGAGTTAATTTTGGTGTGTAGTGATAGACAGCAGTCTAGTTTTACTCTTTTGCACGTGGCTTTCCAATTTTGCCAGCACCATTTATTGAAGAGACTTGCCTTTCTCCATTGTATGTTTTTGGCTCCTTTGTTGAAAATTATTTGTCCGTATATATGGGAGTTTATTTCTGGACTCTCAATTCTGTCTCATTGGTTTCTGCGTCTGCTTTTCTGCCAATGCCATGCTGTTTTGATTATTGTAGCTTTGTAGTATAATTTGAAGTTAGGCAGAGTGATACCTCTGGCCTTATTCTTTTTTCTCAGGATGGTTTGGCAATTCGAGGTCTTTTGTGTTTCCTTATACATCTGATGATTCTTTTAATTTTTTTTTTTTTTGAGGAAACTCCATAGTGGTTACAACATTCCACCCTCATACCAACAGTATTTGAGGGTTCTCATTTCTCCACATCCTCTCCAATACTTGTTATTTGTAATCTTTTAGATAATAGCCATCCTAACAGGTGTGAAGTAATAACTCATCATGGTTTTAATTGGCATTTCTTTGATAATTAGTGATGTCGAACATCTTTTCATATGTCTGTTGGCCATCAGTATTTCTTTGAGAAATGTCTACTTAGGTCATTTGCTCATTTTTTAATTAGATTTTATGCTTTTTTTGATGTTGAGTTGTATGTTATTTATGTATTCTGGATATTAACCCCTTTTTATGTCATTTGCAAATATCTTCTCCCATTCAGTGGTTGTCTTTTTGTTTTGTTGATGGTTTCTTTTGCTGTGCAAAAACTTTTAGTTTGATGTATTTCCATTTGTTTATTTTTGCTTTTGTTGCCCTTGACCAGGGACACATATCCAAAAATAAATAAATAAATACATACATACATACATACATACATACATACATACATACATAAATATTGCTGAGACTGATGTCAGAGAATTTACTGCCTATGTTGTCTTCTAGGACTTTTATCATTTTGAGTCTTTAATCCATTTTGAATTTATTTTTGTGTTTGTGTAAGAAAGTGGTCCAGATTGATTTTATTTTTTTTTTTGCATGCATCTATCCAGTTTTTCCAACACTATTTATTAAGAAATTGTTATTTTCCTATTGTATAGTCTTCTCTCCCTTGTTGTAGATTAATTGACCATATAAGCATGGTTTATTTCTGGGTTCTCTATTCTATTCTATTGATCTGTGTCCATTTTTGTGCCAGTACCATACTGTTTTGGTGACTATAGCTTTGTAGTATAGTTTGAAATTAGGGAGTATGATGCCTTCAACTTTGTTTTTCTTTCTCATGAATGCTTTGGCAATTCGGGGTCTTTGGTAGTTTCATATAAATGTTAGGTTTTTCCTGCTCTCCTTTGCTCCTCTAAGGGCATCTTTGGGACACTGAACTATTTTTTTGTGGTATCATTTCTGTTTTTAAGAATTTTATTCCTGCCTTTATCTTCTTTACCACCACTTTCCCCCAACTTGAAAGCTTTATTTTTGTTGCCAGTACTCAGACTTTTATGGGGAGCTGGGACCCAGAATGTCTGCCTTTGAAAAGTCACTTCATGGAAGTGCACATCTGCCAAGTTGAAGGGTACATTGCATGTTTAATCCTTTGTGATCAGTCTGTGGAGCAAGTTAGTGCTATTCAAAGTGTGATCCATAGACCACTGTCTACCTTTGAACTATGTGTTACTGGTTGGAGATGAGATCAGCAGAGAAATCAAGAGTAAGCATTTTACACTTTTATAGAAATCTGGTATTGCCACAGTATCTAAGCACATCATTATTTTTCTAATAATTTATTTTAAATTTATTTTACAAAAGTATCAGTCTGTGAGAACATTCCTAGCTCAGTTCTTCCAATTCAGCATGTGCCAGTACACTGGACTGCAGCACTTTGGATTTATTTCCACACTTCAATCCCTCACTGCTAGTCATGTGCAATGGGTTGGTTTTTTTTTTTTTCACTCTTCTTCCATAAATACATTTAATCTTCTGAATTTTAGGCCTCACAGGAAATGATCAGTATTTTAGCTGAACTCACAAAGAGCCCCCAATGCCCCAATATTACTCTTCTTCTCTTTTCTTCATTATCTTGATGTACACAGTCAACTATGCCTTTTAAAGCCATAATGGTTTTGCCCTCTCCCTCAGGCCTCCATGTCCTGTTGATTTTTATCTGTGGTTATGGGGAAACTCTGAGCTTGCCTCTGCACCTTCGGCCTTTCTATTCCCAGGGGATCGCAATAAAGCTAAATAGATGTGAAAAAGGCTGGATAGCACTCCTTCAGTTGCTAGACTAATTCAGGGAAGTTATATTTGTCCTGGGTTATAGTGCTATGACTTTTAGTAAAAAGTTAAAATCTACTCATTTGAAAATAACTCGATTTTGCAAATGCAGAATGATTTGACGGAAAAAAATAAAAAGACCATTCAGAGCCTCTCTACCCCATCTATTTAGTGAAAGCTGTCACAAGAGGGATGAGTGACATATTTGAACAAGTTCTTGGGGTTTTCTCTGCACGGGGCAAACCCAAGATCCAGCAGGAGGCAAACCAGCTGCAGCTTGTCATATATTAGTCAATTATCCTAATGATTTTTTTCCCCCACTAAAAAGCATGAATTCAGGTTGCTCTGATATTTTTATGAATATTTTACTTTGTCTACTCACAAATATTAATTGGATTCTCTCCATGTTTATTCCAGCCTCTGGGGTTTGGGGGTCATTGCAGGTGCATGAGGGCTGGTGAAGGGGGAGAGGAGACTGGCAGGAAGTGCCTTCTTTCCCTGCATCTCTGTCTCTTGCTCCTGCAAGGACAGCATTTGATTAGAACTTTACAACCTGTTTCTCCTCAGATACAAGGAAAATACGGGAAACTACTGTGCCAATTCTGGCTGTCGCTCTTTTGAACACTGTGGGATCTGCTAGAGGAATGTGAAATAAATCCAAAAGAGGCTGCTTTATGGATCTTTGAATGTGGTGTTACAGAAGGAAACTGTCTTAGAAATCATTGCTAAAATTGGATAGATTGTTAATTCTATGGCAATTTTTTGTGTATTAGAATTAATCTTTAAGCGAGTAGTCATTTCCAGCCAATGCCCTCCACTCCATATAAAATGACAGTGCTATTGAGATGTAATTGAAATCTCAGACCTAGATTCTGACCTCTCTCAGTGGCGGCTTTCCTTTCTGTGGTACATGCAGCCATCATTCCAGTGGTTGGTAGTAATTGCATCAAAGTTCTGAACAAACATTTGTGTGAATGACTACTTTTTTTTTCTTTTAACTTTCCTCCTCGACTTAAATAAATATTAATTTTTGTTCCCTATTCTACTCGTATTTTCTTAGAAATTTGCTCACTGTTACATGGGTGACTGGTCAAGTCTATTAAGCCATTACATTAAAGAGATGGTATTGTCAGTTTACACTTTAAACAGTGTTCCTAAACTCGGCCATTCCATTGCCTCTGATAAGGTAGAATAGAATGGTAGAGTCGAGGTAAATTTGAAATCACTAATAAAAATGTAACTCAAAGCACTTGCCCCCATAAAATGTTTCAAGAGCATTACTTCCATATATAAAGGATGGCGCATCCATATATTTAGTGTTTTGTTATTGAATCAGGGGAATTTTAGAAGGAAGGCAAGCTATCATCATTCTTTGCTTAAAAAAATTCATATTTCTTTTCTCTTAAGTATCACTACTTAAATACAAAGCAATAATGACAGTATAGTAGTTCTTTCTAAGGGGGTTGTGGTGGTGGAGTGAGTTGCCATAGCATGATTCAGTGGGAAGAGCAATGGAATAGAATTCTATACAACTTACTTCTGATATGGCCTTTCCTGCTAGAAATAGGGTCCTGGGTGAGCCAATTGACTGCTCTGTTCCAAAGTTCTCATTTTCAAAAGGGTAATGATCACTGCCTTAGATTGTTTACAGAATTTCATGTCAAAGTAAAAAGAGTGAATGTGGAAGCTGTAGCGTGGGCTCTCAAAGGAGAAACCAAATCTGCTAGTTTAAGGATACATATATTTGTTAGGGAAGGGAAACTGATATGGAAAGTTAGGAAGGACATACTTTATTCCTTGCATAAAGGAATACAGGATCTTTCTGTTTGGTCCTTCTGGATTCTTTCCTTCCTTCTACCTTGTCAACAGTGCTAATTTTGACTGTATTATCCGTGTTGTGATAGGAAAGAAAACCATACCCCTACAGCACCAGGTATTGGGCAAAAGTGATGAGAGTAGGAACATGCTTCCCATCGAGGCTGGGGTGGATTTCTCCTTATCACAGCACTAGAGTGACATACCGTGGAAGCTTCATCCCAATGTTAGGCCCCATGGAAGCTCATGGAATCTCTCTTCTTCAATATATCAGTAAGAATCCTTTATGTTGCAAAGACTCAACTCATCTAGATAGGGTACTAGATTTGTCAGGATACTTTGAGGTACAAGTAACGAAATATAATTCAAATAAGCTTAAAATAAGGAAATTTGTTAGTTTTCATAGCTGAAAGTCTAGACTGGGAGTGTGGGCTGAAGGCAAGGTATGATCAGGGCTCCACATCTATTTCTGTATCATTCTCCTTTCTTTATGTATCACTTACCTCGGGCTGGTTACTTTGATTTACAAGGTGGCTGCTAGTAGATGCAGGAGCACATGCTTCCTTGTTCATGTTCTGAGAGAGAGAGAACTTAATAACAAGGCCACACCAGACCAGTAGCAGTTACCCAGAGAATGCTTTGAGCTCATTGGTTTAAGTTTGGGCTATTAAACAAATTACTGGCAGAGTGGAGGATTATTAGTAGTCCCATTTTCTTTTTCCCATCATGACACACATTTGAAATGAGAATATTTCATGGTAGCTTGGGCAAAGATGAAGGCTTGGGGCTAGAAGTGACTGATCCTGGGGGCTGTAACTGACTCAGGTTCACTTGGCCATTGTGACTGCTGAAGAAGTCAGTGACTAAACACTGAAAGTAATCATTTCTGTAGCACATTAGTGGGAACCTCCATCTGGGACTAACATGGATCTATCCTGGACCTGGAGATGGGGTCAATTTGCCCTGAGGGTTTTGGGCTACTTTTAAGAGAAGCAGATGGTTGAGATAAATTTGGGTTCTTTAGGAAAGATGAAATAGCTGTAGGACACAGTGTCCACTCCAGGTGTACAATCCAGGCCTGTTCCCTTCATTACATGGCATCCTTCTGACAGGGAGGACTTATGAGTAGAATGGCTCAGTCAAAATAACAGTCAAAACTTTGGCTTAATGATTGTGGGAAGAGAGTAGAGTAGCAAATCCTATTATTTCTAGGAAACTATTCTTTTCATCTTCACATTCAGTTGTAAGCCCAACTGACCACATTTCACCATCCTCATCCCTATCATCTCTGTCCGAGCCACCAGCACCTCTTGTCTGGATACTGCGATAGCTCCTGCATTTGTTTCCTAGGGCTGCTGCAACAAATTGCCACATGTTTCATGACTTCAAACCACAAACATTTTTTCTCTCACAGTTCTGGAGCCCAGATGTCTGAAATCAAGGTGTCAGCAGGGCCATGTTCCCTTCAAAAGCTCTAGGAGAGAACCCTTCCTTGCTGTTTCCAGCTTTGAGTGGTCTCAGGAGTTTCTTGGTTTGTGGTAGCATAACTCCAATTTCAGCCTTTACATGGCAATTTTTTAGTATTAGAATTAATACAAAAGGCCTCAGACAGGCCTTCTTCTCTGTCTCTCTGTCAAGTCTCTCTCTGCCTTTCTCTTATGAGATACCTGTCATTGAACTTAGGACTCATCCTATATCCAGGATGATCTCATCTTGAGATTCTTAATTGCATCTACAAAGACCTTTTTTCTAAAAAGTTCACATTCTGGGGTTAGGACTTAAACATATCTTTTGGGAAGTCGTTATCCAACCCAATTCACTCCCTACTCTTCATTTCTGCCTTAACACTCCTACTGACTATTCTGTATATCATGCAGTGGTCCTTTAAATCTTATGTGAGACAAGCCCCTGCTCAAACCTCCAATGGCTTCTTGTCATCATTGTATTAATTAATATCCCACATCTGCACTACGCCTACCAAGTCCCTGCCATGGTGTCTTGGCTTCTCCCATTTCACATTCTCTCCTTTTTGCTCAAAGGACTCTAACTATATACCGGCCCCCATCCTATTCCTCCAGCATGCCACACAAGCCCCTCTTCTTGGGTCTCTGCAGTAGATGTTCCTGCTGCTTGAGACCCTTTCACTATAAGTCTTATCATTTTAATTAGGACCTCACTTTTGTCCCTCAGAGAAAACGTCCATGATCACCTTGACTGAAATAGTATTCCTGTCACTCTCTTTTGCCCTGTTTTATGTTTTATTCAGAGTGCTTATCAAACTAACATTGTATTTTATGTCTATTTTCCCTCCCTGTTTGTTATACATCTCTGGTACCAGAATGTATCCTTTATCTCACTAGTTCACGTCTTTATCCCCAGAACATAGAACAATGCCTGGCACATTAGAGATACTTAATAAATATTTGTGGAGTGAATGAACCTAGCCCTGGTAACAATTTGGAGGATGAAATTGACCCAAGGAGGAGGACAGAGGCAAGACACTCTTGGAGAGACCAAGGCCTCAACTATATCGACATTATGATTTCAACAGGAAACCTGCATTGTCTCTGTCCATATCAGTCACATGAAAAATAAATTTCTTAGGCTTTAAGCCAATTCGAGGTGGAGTTCTGCCAGTTACACCTTAATGAGTCCTAACTAATCACTCTTTCTTGAGTTTGTACATCTCGCAAACTTAGACAAATAGCAAACTTTCTATTTCTGTCCCACTGATAGTAAATTAGATGGGAGTTTCAGTGTAATCCTTTCATGTTCTGTTTGAAAACAGCAACCTCATTTTTGGATATTAACGTTGAATCTCATACTAGCAGGCATACATTTCAGAATGTAAATGATGTGCCAGTGATATGGCTTGAAATGCAAAGAACAATATGCCTAATCCTTATCAGTTTTCAGTTGTCTTAAATTCAATATTTTATGAAGTGCCTGCTCCTCTTCTTGGTCATCATTGCCTATTAAGTGCTTATTTAAGCATGGGGCTATTTTAGACATGGAACATAGTGAGTTATTTAGAAAGAGGTGGTAATAATGTGGAATATCATTTTCAAGAGCGAAGCTTGTATTCATTCTTTTGGGAGTCACCTTTCCCCTTTCTGCCTTTTTTTGTGGTTTGCAATCTCCCTTGCCTCTTCAAGTAAGGTCCTCCTCTGCACTATTTCCTTAGGGGAAGTTCTTGGCAGGTTGGAAAGCAGAGCAAAAAGGCTCTACCTGGCTTCCCTTTCTCAGGATAGCAGGGGCAACTTTGTGTATTGGGCATGGATAGAATGTTGAAAAGAAGCACAGTGAAGGAGAGCAAGCTTCCTTAATCCTTAAGCAGAAGACATTCTCTTAGGCTGGTGAGGAGAGGAGCCATAAGGAATAATTAAGAAGTGAGCATGATAGAGGAATGTAGTGTCCCAGAGACTGTGGGCTGTTGTCTGGGTTAGGGTTCTGGGGCGGAGAGCAAATCTTTGGATTAGATGATGTCATAGTCAGTGGCACTGAGATCTCTGGGCTCCAGCAGAATGACTCTTGTGCCTTCTAGAATGACGTGAAAGTAGCAATAAGCACAGCCAGACCTGAAGGGGCTACGTGCACCAGGGTATTCCTCATCATCAGCTGGCATGCCTGGATAAGACATTGTATCCCATAAGCCCACTGGGATGCTGACGTCTCAGAAAATGCACATGAGCACAAGCAGCACAGAGGGTCATGACCCTCTCTGAATTTGTCTTAGACTCCCAGAATTTAGACACAACTCCATGTCGACTTTGGAGCACTAGGAGCCCAAAGTAGAAACTAAATGATTATGGAATAATAAATAAAGTTGCATTTTTCACACTTGTGTTTATGGCCTGCATTTCATACCTTGTAAAAATATATATTTTTTCTCCTATGACTGAATTCCCATAGAGTTAGAAGAGGACATAACTTCTAGGTAGATAAAGAATCTTTATAGTTATAATGAATGGCAGCCCCAAAATGTTCATTATTGGATAAGCAGGCTTTAGTCCATGTGCTCTTTAAGTAAATCTACAAATCTGGGCCAAGAGCAGGTTTTTCAAAGTGAGATGCGGAGAGGCTATTTTGCTATTATGAAAACACCTTAAGTGAAAAAACAAAAACAAAAACAAAACTACTCTATCAGCATTAGACCCATTAATATTTGCTGTTTCTATATCTAGTGGAAAAGTATGCAGGGAGAAAGATATGTCAGTAAAATTGCAGATAGAACAGCATGTTAGGGAAATTTACGGTCAGAAGAAAATTCTGTCTAATGCAGCGCAAACTGATTTTGGGAGCTGGGGAGTGTATTTTACTTAATAAGTAACTTTTATGCCTCTTGTTGCTGCCACAAAAGGAAGGGAATTAGAATTTTAATATGATCTCACTTTGGCATGTGTCGTACCTTTGTGCTACATATTTGGGACTGGTAGAGATCTTCGAAACTCGCTATTGCTTTACAGCCCAGAGTTTCATTAATACATTTGATTGACATAAAATCTTACCGAACTATTTTTTTTAAATGTGATTATCACAGGAAGTTGGCAAATCCTTCATTCCCTAACCACTGATTACCATCCGGCTGGTTCTGTGGTCCCCTCTGACATCACTTCTCTGACACCAACTGGGTGTCTAACAATTCAGTTCAGTTTTGACGCTATCAACTTGGAGTTAGCATCAGATCCCTCGGTCCTACAAAACTGAGCTCACTTTGGATGCCAACTGCAAGTCCTGGGCCACCAGTACTTTTGATAAACTGGCTATAAACTGGCTTTTGATACTTTGCTGGAACAACTCATAGAACTCAAGAAAATAATTTCATTATATTTTCTGGTTTGTTATGAAGGATGCAACTCAGGAACAATGAAATGGCAGAGATGCATAGGGCATCGTATGAGCATGGGGTGGGGTGTCACTTCTATGTTCTTTCCCAGTGAGCCACTTTCCAAAACGTCAATGTGTTCAGTAACTTGGAAGCTCTCCAAACCCCATCATTTAGGGTTTTTTACGGAGGTTTCTTAATGTGGATATGATTGATTAAGTGTTGGCTGTTAGTGATTGAACTCAATCTCTAGCCCCTTTTTACTTCCTAGAGGTAGGGGGGAAGAGGTGATGGGCTGGAAGTTCCAACCCATCAATGATGGCTTGGTTTTTTTGGTGTCTAAAGGTATCTAAAGGCCTGGTCAGGAGTCATCTCACTATAGCATACAAAAGACACTCTTATTTTTCAGAAGATTCCAAGAGTTTTATAACATTTTGCCAGGAAGCAGGGAAAAAGACCAAATCTTTAGGTTTTATTGTATCACACTGGCTTTACCATCTAGCTTAGAGTGGCCAGTATTCATCCTTCAGCTCCAAGGTTTGCAGGGGTAGACAGCATCCTTATTCATTCTTGCATTGCTGTTCATCCTTCTAGGATTTGCAAACTACCCTCAGTCTCTGAGCAGGGTCTGCTGGGCAGAGTCAGTTTGTCTTGCTTAGTTTAAATCCATGGATCATATGCAGAGCACAAGCAGGTTTTACATTGACCAGGAAACCCAATTAATACATTGCCATCTCTCCACACTCTTGCATGTCTCCCACTTTACTGCTCCTCACCGCCATCTCCCTCCCTTCCCCTTAAAGGCATCCAGTGTAAAGTGTTTGATATATAAATGCATAAATGATATATGCACTTACCTATGTATGTACCCTAAAATATACATAGTATTTAGTTTTGCAAATATGTTTCGAAATTTACTTAATGCTCTTGTACTATGGATTTGGTTTTCTTTCTTACATGTTTCTTTCAACAATTTATTTTTATCATCAGTCCATGTTACTGTATGCATTTCTAGTTTGTTGCTTCTTAATATTTATCTGCCACTTGTTACTTACACATAGTGCCAAAGATGGGCCCCTGAGTGATATTCAACAACCCACTTCCACAAAGAGGCTACATTGAGGATTCTTGTACAGATACCATTGCAGAGCTATGCCTGGGTTTCTTTGGGAAGTATATGTATTCAGTGTGATTGCTGGATGCTTGGTTTCAGAAAGGATTGTCAGATTTCTTTTCAGAATAACTTCACTAATCTATACTTAGAGCAGCAGTGCATAAAGGTTCCCTTTACATGTGTGTGCACATTTGCCAATTTATGACTCTCTCTCTCTCTTCCCCCCGCTTTTTAACAATCTGAAGAGTGTAAAGCATGAAGATGGTAAAAAATTGTTTTGTATTTTTCTTCTTCCTCCTAAGGCCAAACATTGTGAGTCATTAGATTTATCTCCTTCTGTGGATTACCAACAATTCATTTCCTCTGCCTATTTTTTGTTTGAGTTTCCTGTCTTTTTCTTGTTGTCTAGCTTTGCTTTCTTATGTGTTCTAAACAGTACTTCCTTATTGATTTTGATATTGCAAGTGTTTTCTCTTAATCTGCCACAATCTTTTTGGGGTTGTCTAAAGAGAGTTTCTTTGAACTTAAATTCAAGTTTTCTATATTTCTAGGACTATTTTTGGGATTTGATAATTGCCCAGAAGTTATTCCTTTTGTCTAGGTTTTCTCAATCCATTATCATATTATTATTAGCCTTATTATATTTTTAAAAAATAACTCGTGTCTGAGTTCTTTCTTTTATTCTGCACTTTGCTTATTTTCTTTTTTCCAGTTTTAGCATACTTTTTCGATCTTATTAATTTTTTCAAAGAACCAGTTTTCGATTTTATTAAACTTCACTATTTGTTTTTCCAATGATTCATTTTGTTGATTTTCTGTCCTTATCTTTATTATTTCTTTTCTGCATGACTCTTTGTGTTTACTTATTGCTTTTTTTCTGGTTTTACTTTTATTTGAATGCTTTGCTAATTTGTTTTCATGCTTTCGTGGTTTCTTAGAAACCTATAAGTTTTCTTTTAAGTATTGCTTTAGTTGCATACCAAATTTTTGATGTTTTATTCCTATTTAGTTCAAAATATTTCATAATTTTTAAAATAATTTTTCTTAAATATAATGATTGTTCAGTAGTATGATATTTTGACTTTGGATTTACGAGACTTAAAAATCTATCCTTGGAGTTGACTTTAAATTTTATTATATCATAATAAGAGAACATAATCTATAATCTCTATGATGTTGATTCTGTGGAATGTATTGAGACTTCTTTGCAACTGAGTACATAGTTAATTTTGTAAATATTCACATGTGTTTTAAAAATGTATATATTTTGGGGGGCTATAAAGTTTTATATATCAATAAATTCAAAATTAACAATGTGTTATTTAGCTCTTCTATTCAGTTGCTTACTTCAGAGTCTTATCTATCAGTTTCTGAGTGGAGTATCTTGAAATCATAAAGTGCAAAGATCGAGATCTACTCAGATTTCTGATTGTTTCATATATTTTGTGGATATATTGTTTGGTTGATATATGTTCATAGTGATTATTTCTTCTGGATCTATTTTTTTTTTCTCTCAACAGTATGTTACATTTTATCCTTACTGCAATTAAATTCATTTTATCTTAAATATTATCTTTTGTATATCTAGTATGTCCTTTTGGTTTTTCTTTATGTCTTCTCTGTTCAGCTTCCGGTTTGCATTATCCTTCCTTATCTTCCTAAGACTTTATTAAGATTATTTAAAATTATTATTTGGTTTTGTCTATTCATTTTATTTTCTCTGTCATAGATTTTCACTTTGTTGCCTTTCTTTCAAAGCTGTTATTTTTCTGAGATGATGTCATAATTTTCTTTGGAGCTCACATTCTTTAGAGGTGTTAGCCTCTTTTAATGATGTGTGTGTTGGGGAAAGGGCTAAGCCTCACCTTAGTTTGTGGGTTGGGAAGAATTTCCTCACTATCAAGAGCCAGTGCAATGGCATTTCTTTTTCTTAAGAGATATCTTGGTCATTTGTAACTACCTGGCTCTCTGGTTGAGAGAGGTGGGGTGAGAGGAGAAAGCCTCAGAGCCTGGCAAATCTGTTGATCATTGCTGCCACCTTGCTGATTGAATGTTCAATGCTACTTCATATTTTCTGCCTGCTGCTGGCTGGCTGCTATTTTAATTCTTTCAGTAGTGACTTACTCACACCTTGTCGGCTAAAACAATGAGCATTGCTAAAGCATCACCCCCTTTCTATCTCCTGATTAGCAGTGCCAAACTCTTCCCTTCTAGGCTGTTGTTTCCTCCCTCACCCCAACCAGGCTACTTTCTTGGTCTTTATATTAACTTACCAAAGGCATTGCTCTCCTTTCACTTCTGTGGCATCTCCAGGGTTGGACTAGGGGAAGGGGTGGATGGGAAGAGAGCCAGCTACTTGTACTAGTTTTGTTTTCACTAAAGGGTCACAGAAATGCCACCTCAAAATATGACTATAGCAGTTCAGGACTGCCACCCAAATATATGCTGCTTTTGTATATTGATTATTTGAGCTGTAGGCATTTGAAAACAGCAAATATAGGAAGAGGCTTTCTCTAAGCTTCCCTTATCTGCCTAAAGACAGATCCTCCAAAAGAAATTTGATGGTCATAGATCTCTTCCACTGGAGTTTCATCGACCAGGGAAGACTAACTCTTGTCACATGAGAGGAGACTAGAATAGTCAACATGGCACCCAGACAAACTTTGTCACAGCTATCATACTCCCATCTATGTAAAAGCTCATTCATCTTTCCTGAAAATCAATTACTTTCCCCTAAGAGGCATACATTCCTCCTTCCTTTTCCCTATCAGTGTGGTATTTAACCCTGAATTCTATGCCACCTCAAGGAGTTACTCATTTTTCCCTGGGGATCTCTCATGTATATACAAGATATACACGTTAATAAATTTCTGTTTGTTTTTCTCTAGTTAATCTGTCTTGTGTTACAGATTTTTCAGCTAAGAACCCAGAAGGGTAGAGAAAAATTACATTTCCTCTCCTACATTGCCACGAAGAAGGATTTTTTTCAATCTTTGCACTATTTCCTTTAAGATAATTCTATAACAATACAACTCACTGAAGTGTTTCTCTTTACACAGTTTTGTTGCAAATATTTAAATAGTCTAACATAGTTCTTGGCACAAGAGTAGGTATGCAATACAATTAGTCTGTTATTATTTTAATGTTATTATTTCTTTAAAGCATTCTAAGAAAGTAACTTATAGGTAGTAACTGCAATATTTTTAATTGATTATATGATTTGGAAGAGAAAAAATATAAGTATAAATTTGTTTCTGAATATTGACATATGATTTGTCTTTGTATATGAAAATGAGTCAGCAGGACACACGATGTTATGAATATTTTCATAACATTAATGATAGGTTTATGTTATTTAAAATGCAACCTGGAATATATCAGTGATGGCTGTGTAAGAGCATGAACTCCAGTCTGTGTTAATGGAATCAGCCAAAGACACTTTGCTTAGATATGGGTTGATGTCCTAACTGAGATCTCAATTATATTGTAGGATGATTTTTAAGAATTTCTAAATGTTATAATCTTTGTTTAGTTTCTTTAGTTTTTATTACTTACATGTTTTTCTTTCCTCTTAAAATGGGAAAAAGAGTAAGAGAGCATTAATATTCATGGAACACATACCTAGTGCCTAGTAGTCTGCTTGGTGTTTTCCATATATGCTCTCATTTAATTGTCACAACAAACATATAAGCTAGCTATTATAATTTCCATTTTTAAAATGAGGAAATAAGAGCTTCAAAAGATTATTTAATTTGCTCATTTACTAAGTTAAGTGCCAGAGCTATGATTTTAATGTAGATCTGTCTGCCTTTTGTGTTCATGCTCTATTCCAGTGCTTCTCAAACTTGAATGTATATTTGGCTCACCAACTAAGGATCTTGTTAAAATGCAGATTCTAATTTCATTGTCTGAGGGAGACCTGGGACTCTACATTTCTTTCATGCTCCCAGGTAATTCTGATACTGCTGGACTATAGACCATACTTCGAAATAGCAAATATCTCTACCATGAAGCAACAAAAATCTCTAGTTTTTAAATTTTATGATTTCATACTAGCCATCTGGATAGTAGGATAGGGCTGCAATGCTAGTATTGGGCAGGAATCTAGTTGCACTAACTAGCTTCAGATAAAATTCTACTACATCTCCTGTGAAGTGGTTTTACCTTATTGTTACTCTTCGAAGTTCTAAGTAGCTTTTAATACAAACTGGCTCAAGAGGCATTTTTGAATAGGCTTTCTATACAGGCCTCCTGTCCCACTCATCAGCTTCTTATGTTTTGCTTAAAGAATATGTAGTCTATGTATGGGGCCAGGATATGATAATGTGCAAGTTTGATTCTATCCTATGTATTCACACATTACCAGAACCTGAAGCTTCTTTGATTCTCTTATATACCTGTTCCATGGAATTTAGCTGGGATACTAGTGTTACTGGCCACTAAGTCACAGTTTTCATTTTACCAGGTTCATGTCTAACGAGAGACTGCTTATGTTTCATGTACATTATAATCACATATCAAAAAAGAGCTTTTTGTTGATTTAGTGGCCATTTAGTTTCTCTCTAGTCACATTTTCCTGCGACTGTAGGAAACGTCTGTCACTTCATAAAGAACGGAGTTGAGAGTCTTGAAGTTATGCTGCTTATGACTTGGTACAGCTGCTCTGCTCTTCAATTAACATTTGAAAACATTTAAAGAATCAAAAAGCTTTCTAGGATCATGTTCACAAATGAAAGCGAAAATGTAGGATTTTCACTGATACATTTCCTAAGAAGGAGACTTGATGAGAGCATGGCCAGGGATGACCAAGTTTCAGAATGTTGTGATGTGCAAAGAAAAGTTGTTGGGAGGTTGAAACCTTTAGAAACAAAGTTTGGATTTAAGTATCACTATCTTTCTAAGATATTCTAGAAAACAAAACAAAACAAATAATCCTTTACCAAATGGAAAATAGGGCAATTAATTCTTAAAGAAAAAGAAATGTAGCTGCTTCAGCTTTTCTGAACACTTAAAATCATAATAGTTTATGTTTTCTGTTAATAGTAAAATTAACTGTTAGGAATTATGAAAAAATATCTTTTAAATCTTTATTGGAGTTGTTTAAATTTAAAAAATATATATGTTTATGACAATTTGGAGGTATATAGAAAAAATATTTAGTTTTTTTTTTTACTCTTGGTCTGTTCTGCAACTTACCCACTGTGGGGAAAGCAATTAAAAATATTTTTATTTTATTAAAAAAATGTTTTTTGAGTAGGCGATATGTACTCACATGGCTGAAAATGCATAAGGTACAAGACGAATTAAATGTGTCTTCCTCCCACCTCTATTCCTCAGACATCCACTTCCCCTCCTGAAGGGCAATGAATTTTGGCACTCTTTTGCATGTCTTTATGAACGTTTTATTTTTATATAAGTACGTATTTTAAAATTTCTCCTTCTAACTTTTTATTTATATACATAGTCATATCTAGCATTCACTGTCCTGCACCTTACATATTTTACTTAACAATAGATCTCAGAATTGGATCCATATCTGTATGTAAAGAGCTTCTCATTCCTTCTATGGCGGGTGGTGTTCCATTGCATGGCTGAACCATGATTTGGGAACAGCGCCTACTGATGGACATTGATTCACATCTTTGCTGTTAAAAACAATGCTACAATAAATACCTTTATAAATAGATCATTTTGTACTTGTGTAAATAAATCTGAAGGGTAAACTTTCAGGAGTAGATTGCTGGGTCAAATGGTACATAAATCATAAATTTGATAGATGTGGGAAAATTGCCCTCCCTAGGGGTCATAGGAGTTTATAATGGGAGCACCACCATCAATGCATGAGAGTGGTTTCCCTCTACAACTTTACCAATGCTTTTTGGTTAAAATTGATCATGTTTTTTTTTAATTTGACTTTATCTGTGATGATTTTTTGAGGAGGAACATTTGTTCAGATGTTTGAGAACCATGTTTATTTCCTTTTTGGTGAATTGTTCATACATGGAAGATGTAAAGACTAGTGGAGTAAGAGTCTTTGGGATTATAGAACTGGATTTTCATTGGAAAACTTTCTATAATTTTCTGGGGAGAGAAAGGTTTTCTGGATTCTTGCTGTATGTAGTTTTTATATTTCATTATATCTTTTTTTTTTTTTTTTTAAATCAAAAGTGTTTGAGATTAGATCAAGAGCCTGTGGGGAAAGGATGAATACCTTTATTCTAAGAGTGCTGATGGTTACACAAGTGTCTGCTGTTGTCACTTAGGATAGTAAAGGTTGTGGTGAGAAGTGATTTGACATTCACAGGAAAAATGACTAAAACTCATGCTTCTCTTCTTTTAGTGCCTGGGTTACAGGCAGCTTATCAGAGTCATGAGGAGTTAGTTACGAATATCTTGTCAAATGGACAACTCCCATTAAAATTATTTTTAGCCAGGTGTGTTAACTTTTTGTTGCAGTTATTTCCATGGTCATGATGAGCTTCGCAATAAAACCTACTGGAGTTTGAGTCTTGGCTCTGTCACTAGCTAACTATGTGACCTTGAACAATTAGTGTCTTCAAGCTTTTTACCTTACCTATAAAATGAAGAGACACATTTGGCAGGGTGTTTGTGAAGAGGAAAAGAGATGATATATTCCAAGCACTTATTGCAGCTTTGAATATCTAATGACTGCTATTATATTACAGGCTAATGTGCCCAGACTTCAAGTAGGGCAGACCTGGGTTCATACCAGAGCTCTATCCCTTACGAGCTGTGCATCCTTGGGTGAGTTCCTCAGCCTTGCCACGCCTCAGTTTCCTCCTCATAAAATGGGGATAATAACTGTACTTTATCAGGTTGATATGTAAAGTGTGTTGCACAGTGCCAGACACATAAGTGCTCAATAAATGGTAGCTATTTGTTTTTATTATTGTCATTATCATTCTCTTCAGCAATTTTCTTAAGCTTCCTTATCCTGAGCCCTTCTGTTGAAAATTGGCCAGCATGCTTCCACTATTATTCTTTCTCTATAGTCATGCTGTGACATTTGAGTCGCTATGATTGAATCTGCCAGGCACTTCTCTTGGATCTGCATGTGGAGATGTGGGGAAAAAAATGCCCCCAGGGACACTTCTTGGACCTGGCCCAGTGCTCCTTTCTTCTTTTAAGAGTTGCAGGGATTGGTCCACCCACTCTCTTCTGACTGCCACCACCTGTTCTTCCCCACATGTTTTTCTTCTCTTAGGCTCTGGAATGGGATAAGATAAACAAACATCTAATGCGGTGCAGGGAGGAAGGCGAAAGAATGCAGATCATGGTGTCAAGAGATCTGGGTTTTAGACCTGACTCTAACCATGTAGCTTTGCTTCAGAATTCACATGTGCAAAATGAGAGATTTCTACTTAGTTTCACAATTCCTACCAGCTCTGATATTCTTTGATGTTTTCCTGTGTTCAGAACATTACGCTCTGTGTTTGAGAGGCAGCATAGGAATGCATATGGCATGGTGCTTGCTGCTGAGAGGCAGTGTGGTCTTGTGGACAGAGCACAGGCTAAGTATAAATTTACTGGTGGTGTTGACTTAGGCAAGTTATTTAAATCTCTGAGCTCTAGTTTCACGGTCCGTGAAATGGGCAATGGATAAAACATAGGTTTCACAGTCAGATGTTCCTAGGTTAAAATCCTAGCTCTACCACTTTCATGTTGCATGATTTTGGCAAGTTACATAACCTCAAGGAGCTTCAGTTTTTTCATCACAAGCAAATAACACATAATAGGAGTTCGATGGGTAGTTGACAGCAGCTGTGAGGAGGAGAATGACAGTTGATGATGATGTTGTGCTGGTGATTGTAACTTTGGAACTTCCCCCTTTCTCCTGTAGTTCTATTCCGTTTTAGTCAGCAGCAATAAATCTTTTAGAAATTTGGAAAAGAGCCCAAAAGTTACAGAATAGAATCTAAAACCTAAGGACCATTTGATTTTAAAGCCCATTTTCTTAACCACCCTGATTTAGAGCCTGTTAAGAAGAGTCTTAGATTTAATGGGATTAATTTTTTATTTTTTAAAAATGAGTGTTCTGCCTGTAAGGTTTTTCTCCAAATCAACCCTTCATCTGCCTGGGGTCAAAATAGGCATAATGTAGGTGGGAGCAAATGGGGAATAAGTTACAGGAACAAAAAGAGAAAGTTGAAATTCAGCTTCTGAAAATCAAAATAGGATTTTGCATCCAGACAATAGGCTTGAAATTTGGGCTTTGTTAAAAAAAAAAAAAAAGAATGAAAGGATTTCCTTTGACTCAGATTGGATTTATAAAAATCTAGGTCTAGTGGGCTGAACTTCAGAGTTTTTACTAGAATTTACTTTCACTTTTAATACTGAGACATAAAGATTGCTGTTATCTGACAAAAATAAGATATGACATAGGAAGTTAAAACAAAAGGCAGCTGCTTCTGGTTTTAGGAGATCCTGAGAACAGAGAGATAAAAGAAGTAGAAAGTACACATCACTTCGAGTATCTCCTTCTAGACCTTGGTCAAGAGGAAGAGATTTAATGAGGAGGAGGAGGTTTCAGAGACAGATGCCATTTGACTTATTTCACATTTGAGACTTTTCAAGAGATCACTGTACACTATGGGATGGACAGCATAATTAAGATAGTGGAGTAGCACAATGAAACAGCGTTATGGAACATGATGAAGGTCTGTCTAATTGAAAGCTTCCTTTGGTTCCCTAATGAAGTGAACATTGAGTCAAGGTCCCTTGGGCTGGCTCTGAGACTGGGGATTGACTAGTGAACTAGAACAGAGGGCTTGGCAGGAACTCAGTAGGTTATACAGCCAACAGGAGCCGAGAGAGATCACTCAGCCCTAAGGAAGCTAATTAAGAATGACCTGTAAAACAGATGCATAGATACAGACAACAGACTGGTGGTTACCCTAGGGGAAGAGGGCAGGGGTGGGGCAAAATGGGTAAAAGGGGTGAAATGTATGGTGATGGATGGAAACTACACTTCTGGTGGTGAGCATGCTATAGTCTATACAGATATTGAATTACAAAGTTGTATACCTAAAAATTATATAATGTTATAAACCAATATTAGCAGAATTTTTTTAAAAAAATGACTTGTACATTCATTGGCCACAGTTGTCAGCAGAAACACCATCCTTGGGACTTGGTCAATAGGATCCTTGGTCAATAGCATCTGCACCAGCAGCCTTTCTCCCAGTACCCATAAGTGGGACCAGAAAGGGACCAGAGGAACAATTCCCAACTCCCAGATCTTAAGTCTCTTTCACTTAGCTGGCAGGAGGAGATCATGTGAGCCCTTTCTTTCCAACATACTCAAATGTCAAGAGACATTTAGTCTCATGTACAAAAGAATTAAAGAATGAGTGGAAATAGAAAGATTGTGCAACTATCCCCATATATTGGCCTACCTAGAAGAACAGTTTAAATTATTGAATCAGACTAGTTTTAAAATAACATGACTAGTAGTAGATTTAATCTTGCTTTTCATCAATTAGGGAACCATGAGAAAGATCATGTTAGCTAAACACAAAATTAGAAAGCTATGTTTCCTGTGCGTATCTGAGTTACAGTGTCAGTAAATTTTTAATCCCTCTAAAATGCTAACAAAACCTAAACTTGATCTTTCTTAGTTCTTGGTCTTGATTCTTCTTAGGTCTAGAATTCTAGTCCAGTCACATCTAATTATTTTATTTATCTCTCCTGTGGGTTGACATTCCTGCCCTTCAAAAAGTTTCTCCCACCTTTTTTCTTGATACTTTGTGGAGAAGCCCCTTTCAAACTTTGTATCAAGAAATCTCAACAGCAGAGGAGTGTAAACCAGTGTCCCTGTAGATGTGAGTTCATGGCCCAAAGCAGCACCAAGCAGAATTCAGATGTTGAGAGTATTCAGATTGTCCATTGTATTTACATAGTTCGTTAAGATGTCATTATTTATTAATAGCGCAATTTCCTGTTTTTTTTCATCACTTCCTTTATTTTCCCAAGGGTGGAAGGAAATTTGACATAGAAGCACAGCACTCCAGTGCCTGTGTATACACAGTCATCATATCTTTACAAGTTTTACATACAAATAAAGTCACTTTGTCTTAATTATGTTAAAGCATAACATATAAACATAGAAAATAGTTGTATTGAAGCTCAGTGATATTTCTAAACTTATGTAAACCCATGTAACTACCACTCACATTAAGAAATACATTTTCTTCACTGCATAAAATCACTTCATGCTCCTTTTCAATCTGTGCCCTATCTCCCAAGAGGTAACTACTATCCTGAAACCTATTATCATTGGTTAGTTTTTCCTGTATTAGGAATTTATATAAATTGAATTATATGATATGTTCTTTTGTATCTAGAGTGTTTTGTAAAACAATATCTATGAATTTTATCCATATTGATGAATATACTATTAGTTCATTTTTGTTTGTTGTTGTATAGTCTTTCATTGGATTAATATATCATAATTTATTTATCCATTCTACTGTTGATGAAAATTTGAGTTGTTTCTAGTTTTAGGATATTAAGAAGAGTGTTACTGTAAACTATTTTGTAGACAGATGCATTCTTTTTTTTTTTTTTTTTTAAGAAATAAACCTAGGAATAGAATTGCTGGGTCACAGTGTAGACATATATTTACCATTAGAGAAAACTGCCAAATAATTTTCTAGTAGTTGTACCATTTTACACTCCCATCTGCAATGCATGGAGGTGTCAGTTGTTCTATATCCTCTCCAACATTTAGTATTTCTATCTTTATCGTTTTAGCTATTCTGATGTACATATGGGCGTTTTGGAGAAAAGTTATCCTTCATTTTCTGCAAAATGGCATGCTCAGTCACAAATAAAACTAGCCCAAGTATCATAGAAATAAAATAAATTTTATTAATATCTTCTCTGAAATCTGTTAGCAAACACAAACAGGAAATACCTAGCAATCAAGTCGAAACACATTTCTAGTAGCTCAAAGAGAAAGGAGAGATTGAAAAGATTAGAAGGCTATGTTTCAGAGTCATGTGAATCATCTAAATCTTTAGAACTGTATGAATAATACAGAGATATATGAAAGGATATTTCCTAATACTGGAAATCTACACAAAAGAATAAATACTTCTGTTTGAATTATCTTTATTGTTGACTTAAAGATATCAAATAAATCTTATGTGTATAATGGGATTATAGCCTTTAGACTTATAGAATCAGCTTCTACAATTGTATTTACATATTACTGGCCAATATCTGTTGATTTTTAAAGGCCCACACCAAAATCACAAAGTAAAATTATGTTGTAAACCAAATCAATTTGAGGTGTGGATAAATAAAACTTAGCTTACTGGTAGTTCATTTCATACTGAGCATTGGGCCTGCTTCCTCAAATTGATTTTGGAAATAGGTAGGATATATTTTATAAAGATCAATAACTATGCAATATGCTAAAAACTGTCTGCTAAACACTTCTACACATTTGTAACATGCACTATAATTAGCCTCCATGGCTTGTTTTATGCATGACTGTGTTTAGAGTATTTACTGAACTAAAGCTATTCTACTCTGTACACCATAATTTGTTTATTGTGTTTTTTTTTTTTAAATATTTCTTCCCCTAAGGATAAAAGTTACTTTTACTTTGAGTTGGTGTTCAGAAACTGAGTGTAGATAAATGCTCTTTGAAAGTCAAACATTGAAAAAGTGTACATTGTTTTTACAATGCTTTTAATATTGTATACAGTCTGTCAACTAATGGAAATAATGACCTCAGGGATGTGTTTATCTTGGTTTTCCCCCACTTGAAATACATTTAGCCTTTAGCTTTTCCTTAGGCCCAAATCACATCAGATGGGCCACACACAGACTCTTGAGGTCATTATCATTTTATGGTAATTTTGAAGAAGAAGAAGAGAGCAAACTGTCTTTTTACATTACTTTTTAGGTCTGGAATTCCCATAGGAAGAGTGTATATATTCATTTGCTTCTCTTTCCACGCTAGGTTAACTGCCAGACTCACTTTCCTAAAGGTAGATTTTTAAGCCTACGTAATGAGTCTTTAAAGCCAGTTTCAAGTGTACTTCACTGTGAGAAAGAAAAGCTTCAGAATCCAATATTATCTAACCAGAAAGCCACATCCTCAGAAAATGCAGACAATTCCATTGGCTGTAATATTTTTAATGTTAAGGTTTCAAGTTAACTCCTGAACTTATTTATTTCTGAGAACCTTTTACAAGTCACAGTGTTCTGTAATCATCTCAAACTAAGTACTGTGTCTATGCATCACTTTCCATTTCCAACCTGAAATACTAAATATTGCAGTAGCTCTTATGATAATATACAGAAGCCCAAGAGTAGGAAATGAATTATACAGTGCTTGAATCAAGCAATGATGGATGAGACAATAGGATAATTTCCATTTGGACAGCTTAGGTGATCAAGGGCCGTTTTCTATTTTACCAAGAGAGTGCATGTGTGTTTACAAGCACCATATGCTGAAACACTCAACTCTTACTTAGGATATGGTGTACTACCATTCTTCAAAGACACCCATCAGCACCTCTTGGATCATCCTGCTCATTCTGCTGGATTTCTCTCGTTAGAATGAATCTTTTGCCTACGTTTTTTCAAATTTAATAAGTTCACAGCCTGAGATGATAAGCTGCAGGCTGGAATTACTTAAATATTGCCAATCCTACATCAGACGTCACAATAGAATCTTAAAAATACTTAACATAGTTTCAATATATGCACGGCTTAGAGGCTGCATCACTAAGACAATTTAGAATTTGAAAATTTATTAATATAAATCACATTAGAAAGGCTTTAAAATCAGTAACTTTGCTAAGCTACATATTTTAAGATTTTAAAATTAATTTTAGAATTAAACAAAATTTCTTTTCTTTGTTTCCCATTTGATTTTCCCGTTGCCCTTTACTTTACATTGAAGTAAAAATTATTCTTTTCCTGAGAACAGTTAGCTTTTTATTCCAATAATATTTTAGCCTCCCTTGCCCTATCCCCATACCTATTATTTAACCTAAGGAAAATAGCGAAATATCTAAGCCAAAACTTTTCTGAAAAGAAGGAAGGCGCTCTTTATTACAATTCTGCTAATAATTTTCTTCTGTCTGTATTTCAAAGAGAAGTTTAAATGTTTAGTGCATAGAGGTACAGAATATCAAGGAAGGATAATGAGGAAGAGAATGAATGTCTCAATATCAAAATTTTATCACTGGTAAAAAATCTTTTCTATAGCTCAAAATAGAGAAAGCCAAATTTTGATATGCCCTCAACAGAAAACATAAACACAGTAATGGAGAGGGATACAATTATAGCAATTACTAGTTCAAGGGTTTGGATGAATAAAAGTAGGAGGGCATTCCAGTTGTTATTATCAGCAGATATAGTATACCACTCTTTGAGGGGGCATTTTGAATAGTAAGAATGAAAATCACATAGGTAGTATAAAACAATGTTTTGAGTCCCAGCTCTTTCCATCACCCTCCACTTGTGAACTCTATACTTTTGTGTAAATTATTTATCTCTTGTATTTCAGTTACCAATTTATAAAATGGAATTATTAATTCAACCCCGAAGATTTAAATGAGTTGAAATAAGCAACATGGAGTATGTGTGCAATATGTATTACCTATTATTATAGCTACATGGGGCAGGATGATGCAGGGGAAGAATCAAAAAAAAAAAAAAGGTAATACACATCTTAGAGGGCAGAAAAATGGACTCATTCATTAGTTAATTGAAAAAAAAATTAAAGTTTTTGGTGGGGAGTGGAGGGAGGAAGTGGCTTCCATGCCTTTGTGGCTCTTTGTTATATCCCAAGTAGTTAGCATTAGGCCCGGTACTTAGTAGGCATTCAATAAATATTTGTCGAATGGATGAATGAATGAATAGAATAATAGTTGCTTATTAAACAAATTGTATTTAAATCATTGTTTTGGTTTTGGAATATTTGGAAATGCTAATATGATTTGGTCCTTGCCCTCGAATAACTCAAATCTAGTGAGCAAGACAGATATTTTTCAAATAACTTTATTACTGTGCAAAATGTGTAAGGTGCTGAGATAGAGATATAAACAAAGTGCTATGGTAAGATAGAGAACAGATGAGTTAATATCAACTGGGGTAATGAGGGAAGACTTGATAGTCCTTATATCCCATTATTCTAAACCAATAACTAAGATCAAGTCTTAGCATGGCCCAATTGGAAATTATTGTCCCTGTATGGGAGGAAAGGGTTTAGTCACACAAAAACCTGTAGGACCTGGCTAATATGTACTGGCAGAAACCCAGGTGAAATATCTGCAAAATACTGGATCTCAGAGACAGAATATAAAGCTGGATAAGTGCGGATGTGGTTCCATAGTGTAGTGGTTAGCACGTCTGCTTTATAAGCAGAAGATCTTGGGTTTGCACCCCAGTGGAGCTACGGTTCATGGTCTATGGCCATGCCACCTTGAATAAGCCCGATGTCTGATCTCAGAAACTAAACAGGGTCGGGCCTGGTTAGTACATGGATGGGAAACCACCTAGGAAGACCAGGTGCTATAGGCATTAAAAAAAAAAAAAGCCTGGATAAATGGGAGTATATTGATATGGGGCATCCTTCCATGACTCAGAACTTAATGTTCTGACAAATATACTAGGAACCAATCCTAAGACAAGTCTGTGTGCTTACTTAAAACTTGGGGAAATAAAACAGCCCACAGTAAATGAAATTGAGATACCAGAACTATTATGACTGAGAATTGAGAAAGAGGTAAAAAGGCTAATAGAAGTGGGTATACTAGAATGAATTAATAATATAAAACCAGAGAACTCATCTGTTAACCATTTCCCAGGAGGGCCCAAAGGACACACACTTCAGTAAAGTGAAAAGGAATGAACTAGTCAGGATGTTATACTGGCCTTTTTCTGGAGGAGAGAATTAATGCTGGATGTTGGTTTGGGGGTAAAGTTAAGAAATATTTGTATATTTTAAGATAAACTATATTGTGAACTCATACTGATTCTTCCAGCTCAACTGAGGACTAAGATTCTTTTACTCTCATGTAGCTTACATCTTTATCTACTTTCCCAGTTATCTACTAACCTAAGAATTCCAGTTTTCAACAACACCAACGTAATTGTTTTAAACAATAGTACACAAAAAATAGTCTCAGAGTAACAATATCAACACTACTACCAGGAATATAATAACTAACAACAGCTTAATGTGTTTTGTAGTTCTTCATACAATTGAAGAATTTCTCACTAGCTTTTAATTTTTGTTTTAAAATTATAGTAAGTAGTTACTCTCTGTGTGGTTGTGACATAAAAATCAATATGCAGTTAAATTCATTTGCTTCACTTAGCTTTCTATTTTTAGAGATTACTTTCAAAGATTGTTTTATAATTATTTAAAACATGTATAAGATTATTAAGTCAAAGAACAACGTATATTTAGAAAAGTCTAGATTTTATCTCAGACTCTTGACACTCTTTTACCTTCCTGTGCCTATAGGTTAATATTAGAAATAACTTTATGGTTTCTCCTTCTACTTTTAAATATGAAAAAATATATTTATACTCATATTTATGCCTCCTTTGGTTAATATGCTTTATACATCTTTTCTACTCACCTTAATTACTTAGCAACACATACTGAAGATCATCTTATGGGAGGATATAGAGATATTCTTCACAGCTGTTTACAACTATATATGACTCTTTGGGTGGATGTATCATTTATAAACCCTTAGAAATTGTGGGGTATTTTGAATTCTTGAGAGAAACACAGTAGTGTTTTATATTTGTCAGACAACTAGCCTGAGATAAATTACTGTTTTAACATTAGATTATGCTATATTCCTTTTGCTGATGTCATGTCTTTATAAAATTGGGATTCTGGTGATTGCTGTAATAGAAAACAAGTTTCATGTGAAAGTCTATGTGGAATATAAAATGAAGAAGGTGTATTTCAATCTTGTTTTAAGGTTTGAGAAGTTGTGCAGTGCTCAATAGGTATACACATCCCCTTGCTAAATAATTATGATAAAGAATAAAAAAAATTAACTTTGATCTCAATTGATTTGTATTATTTATTTTCAAATGGCTATTAAGATATTAGAACATAAATATTTAAAAAGTTGTTTGGGCCTAACTACTTTAATAAATAGAACAGTTAAGTATTTCTTTTGAATTAAGCATGCCATAAAAAAGTTACTGACTCAATACAGACGCTATGAATCGAGAATATTTGGGTTTCTGGTTACATATGTAAGGAGCTTGGAAATTGTCACTCCATCTAATAAGTAAAAAGCTGAACAGATTGAACAATCGACAATTCTTCTTTGATCCGTAAAAGAAGTAAGGACACAGGGCAAACCACTGTTCCCAAGATTGGAAAGATAGGCAGATACAGTCAGTCATGGCTTACCAGAGCAGGTACTCACCGGGCCACTGGTGGAACCAGTCCTGAGACAGGAAAACTTGAATTGTACTTGATGAATTGCTGGGAGCTCAATGTGGACAAGTCTGAGAGATAAAAACTCCTGGGGAACCCAGTCTTCAGGAGCTTTCCACACTTTTATGAGTTTATCTCTAAGAAGTTAACCAAGGTATCAGAGTAAATATTAGAGAAAAATCTCCTTGTGCTTCTAGCTAGAAGAAAGGAAAAAGAACCATTTCCAAATATGCCTGATACTGTTAATAAGGCCTGCCTTTAAGAGAAACTAACCAGAGCTTAACTTGGTAGAGTATTATGAGAGTCTAACTGACCTAGGAGAAGGGAAATACCCAACTCCAGAAACTATAGCCATCCTGTCCCACCTAAGAGAAGAGAAAAAAAAAACTGAGAAAACCTTGCTAAGTTCACAGTCCAGAGGCATTAGCTCACTACAAGACTGAGACCTAATCACAGTACTATAAAAGGCTTCCCCTCCCCACACCTTACCATTACATTACTAAAGGCCTATTTGTAGCAGTTTCTTTTACCTGGTACAACATGGCTAGCTACTAAAAAAACATTACTAGGCATACTAAAAGGCAAAAAACACTATTTAAAGAGAGAGCAAGAATCAGAACCAGGTATGGCAGTGATGTTGGAATTATGAGACTGGGAATTTAAAACAACTGTTATTAAAATATGCTAAGGGCTCTATGGATAAAGAAGACAGCATGCAAGAACAGATGGGCAACGTAAGAAGAGACATGAAACTTTTACAAAGAGATCAAAAACAGGAATAAAAAATGCCTTTGATGAGATCATTAGTAGAGTGTGCATGGATGAGGAAAAAATCTTTGAGCATGAGGATTTAGCAATAGAAACCTCCAAAACTAAAAATCAAGGAGAATAAAGATTGAAAACAAAACAAAACAAAATAGAATAGAATAACCTAAGGACTGTGGGACAACTAGAAAGATAGAACATATACATTCTGGAAATACCAGAATGAAAAGAAAGAGAGAAAAGAATAGATAAAATATTTGAAACACTAGTGACAGAATTTCTCCAGTTAATGTCAGACCCCAAACCACAGATCCAGGAAATTCAGAGAACACTAAGAAAGATAAATGCCAAACAAACAAACAACACCCTCCCCCCAAACAAAACAAAACAAAAAACAAAACAAAACAAGAAGTACATCTAGGCATAACATTTTCAAACTTCAGAAAATCAAAGGTGAAAAAATTCACAGGGACAAAAAATACACCTTGCCTATGGAAGAACAAAGATGAGAATTACACTTGACTTCTCCTAAGAAATCATGCAAGCAAGAAGAGAGTGGTGTGAAATATTTTAAGTGTTGAGAGAAAAACAAACAAGCAAACAACAACAAAAACATACCACCCATTTAGATTTCTCTATCCTGTGAAATTATTCTTCAAAAGTTAAGGAGAGGTTTGACTTTTCTCAGATAAACAATCTAATCTACTTTCTGTCTAGAAATTTGCATATGCTAGATATTTCATATAAGTGGAATCATACAACATTTCTCATTTTGCGACTGGCTTATTTCACTTAACATAATGTTTTCAAGGTTCATCCATTTTATAGGATTTTGTGGTTAATATTCCAATGCATGTATATACTATGTTTTGTTTATCTATTCATCTGTTGATAGTTTCTACCTTTGGCTATTGTGAATAAAGCTGCAGTGAACCCAGTGTACAAATATCTGTTTGAATCCATTTGAATTCTTTTGGGTATATACCTAGAAGTGACATTTTTAGGTCATGTGGTAAATTCTATGTTTAGCTTTTTGGGGAATTGCCAAACTGTTTTCCACAGCAGCTACACCATTTTACATTCCCACCAGCCATGTACAGCAGTCCCACTGTAATTTCTTCACATCCTCAACACGTCTTTTTTTTTCCTTTCCCTTTTTATAATAGATACTCTAGCAGGTCTGTAATTTAATATAAATTTTTATTATTAATGAGACTGTGTATGATTTCATATGGTTAAAGACTAGTTATATTTCTTTCTTTTTAAAATGATATCCCTGTATATTAGCCCTCAAAAAAGATATTTAAGGATGACATTATGGAGGTAGACTTGACAGGACTTGATGATCAGCTTCATATGAAGAATAAGGAAAGAAGAATTGATGCTCCATCTTAATTTTAGGTATGTGTAATTGAGAGGATGAAATAAATCATTGTTAAATGATCTGATGAAATGGTAATTGAGAAATATTATTTTGACAGTAATATTCTAACGAAGGGGACCAGATAGGGATTTTAGTTAGGAGTCAGCTGAAATTATCTAGGGCTAAATGATAAGAATTTGAATGAGATAAAAGGACAAATGTTAAAGTAATACAAAAGAATTAAAGAAAATAGGGCTTGATTTGAGATTGGTTGGAAGAAGAAATAGAGTGGAATATGGCTTGAGATTTCTATCCTTGGAGATCGAATGGTGGTGTTGGCAGAAATAAAATCACATGAAAAACTCTAATATGATTCTAATACTTTTAATATTTACCTGTTAAGTGAATATATTTACATTAAGATATAACTGATTTCTATCATTACTCTGCTTGTGAGCAGGTTTGGATTCAGGATAGGGGAGACTAGAGCATGGAGAGTTTGAGGAGGGCAGTGGCATGGGGCTGAGGGGAGACATAGAGTAGAGAAATGAGCATAATTGGAGGCTAGGGAAAAAAATCAACTTGCCATTTTTGTTTTGGTCACTTTCGGTGAATATACTATAAAATAAATGGCAACCCTTCATCCTTTTTGGTATCTGTAACATTTGCTAGAGCCATTTTGTTTGCAAGTGACAGAAACCCAGGGTATGTAAAAACAGAACTCAAAGTTCATATCCAGCTCAAGCACAGCTGGATCCAGTGCTGAACCAATATTATTGGGGCATGGCTCTTTCCATCTCTCCCTTTGCTGTTTTTTAGGTTGATTTTCTTCTCAGACAGGCTGTCCCCATGCACTGGTAAAGATGGTACCTGTCTGTCAGCTCTAGGATTACTTGGTCTTTGGTACCTTTTATTTCAGAAAAAAAGGGGCTGGGGGAATGCCCTATTTCTAACATTCTAGCAAAAATCCCTTTGATTGGCCTTGCAGCGTCATATGTCCAGCTTTGGACCAACAGGGTGGTGCACTCTAGTCACTCAAAAAACAGAAGCAGGTAACCTGACCTTAAGCCTGTAGACTGGGAATAAAAACACTTCCAAGTTTCCACTTGGTATAACAGTTTTAGTTGTGGGAACTTAGTAATTCATGGAACGCAGAATATTCATTAGTTTAAAAAATCCAGCTTGTATGTGTAAATGGCATTATAGCTATTTATGTCCCTTTCCTAACCTTAGGAAAAGACATTAGAGACTGGCATACTCATGTATCTTAGATTTAAAACCTTTCAGATTTTTAAAATGATGTTTGAGTTCACTGGTAAAATCAATTAGCTGAACTCTATATTGAAGAAATGAAATCTGTTTGTTTATTTCAAGCGAGACATGTTGCCAACAGCTGTGGTGAGATGTGATGTGATCTTCTGAATGAACAATCTAAGAGCCACAGAGTAAGCTGAAATAATAGAATCTTCTTATCTGTAGTTAGTATGTTAACAAAGAAACAAAAGGGAACTGTAGAGTAAACACAGAGCAAGATTATACAAAGAGAGTAGTTGAAAATAATAAAACACTGTGCAACAAAAGATTTGTAATATAGCAGAGAACATTAAGGGCTTTTGCAATTAAATCTTTAGTTTTCCATATGGAGACAATTAATTTTTGTTATTTAAAATTGATTCCAAAGTGCTGTCTTCAAATCACCTTGAAGGTGTTTCCTAAAGTTGTTAATTCAAGATTTTTTCAAGATAGCTCTTACGTTCTGACCCATCCACTGGCTTCCAATAAGCATTCTTAAAACCTTCTTTGCAACAACTTTATGATCAGTATTATTGCATCTCCAGAGTAGTTCATCTCTTACAGAAGTGGTCCAACTTTATACTTAATAAATCTTATAGAGAAACTGCTTTGCCAAGGCTGGCAAATGCAAAAAACAAAACAAAACAGAACAAACAATTTCTAGGGTGGATAACTTTTGTGTATGTTTTTCAACAACATTAGACAGCGCTGTAAGGAAAACACATGTACTTTTCTTTGTTTTTTTTTTAGGATCTAGTGCTTGTTAACTTTCTACTATTATTCAGTTTAAATAGAGGCTTATTTTGTTATCATCATTTATTTTGCCTATGATCTGAAGGGTGTATATGAATAACAGGAGATAGTCTATGTTTTTACAGCTAATAAATTTGTCTCTAAAAACAGTTAAGCCTTTGTCTTCAGTGCTTCTGTAATGTAACATGGTTGTAAGATAAGCACGCAATGATGTATAATTTTTAATTTCCTGAGGGGATATTTTTCATGATACCAAGGAGAATGAAGGCATGCTTTTTAAAAAAGGCAAGAGTTTTTGAATAGCCTTTTTTTTTTTCATGTTTTATTGTTGAAAACCAGGCCTAGATTATCTTGATAATTAGTATAAAGACATCTGTTTTAAGTCTGCGTGCTAGTCCCATATGAATTAGGTGGTAAGTAAGGATAAGGTCTTATTGTTTTATATGATCTTGGCGATAAGCTATCCTACTTTATATGTATATATACACATACATATTAATATCCTTTTTTCTATAGGGCAATTAGCATTTACTTTTCCTCTCATAGACTTTTCCCTACTCCTTTGACTTCCAACCAGAATCCTTTCTTTTTCCTTTGTGTTACCTTACCAGTTTCTTTTATTTTGGGTCTCCCAGAAATGTGGTAGAATTCAGTGGGTCTCATCCTGCATTTTGGTTTTTGATGACTGAGGCACAGTTAAGCGTACTGATTTGGAGACAGAACAACAACCAGTTACAGGTGTGCTGCTAATTGATTCTGTGACCTTGGCCAAGTTATTTAATGTCTTTTAATCTTAGTTTCCTAAGCTATAAAATGTGGATAATGCATTTCTCTGCTTAAATCACCACGCTGTTGCATAGGAAAGAAAGTAAGAGTCAGCATTCAAAAGTTTAAAGCATTTTATAAATGGAAGGTGGCTGTTATTAGGACAGTGATTATGAGCTATCTCCCACCTACAAAAAACTGTTGAGACCACATCCTTCAGCTTGGAAAGCAGGAGAAGATAAAGAATAGCAAGGACTGAAGTCATTCGATGGTAGTCTTATGCACACTTTAGATTGCTACCTGCTAGGGTTGTGAAATCAAATTAATTAGCGGCTACCAACATTAAAAAATAATAGAATAGGATAGGAAATATCAAGGTTTATTTCTCATAAGTAAGGGCAAGTACCTATAAGTCAGGACAAGTATTACTTCATGAAACTTTTTCCATTGTGTGTATGTGTGTGTGTGTTGTGTATGTGTGTATGCAAATGCTGGGTTGTGGTGTAATATGTATGCTATAGACTGAATGTTTATGTTCCCCCCAAATTCATATTTTGAAGCTCTAATAAATGTCGTTTAACAGTCTAAGTGGTTAAGACAATGCATATCTATTAGTGGATCACAGTCCAAAAGTTTTGGAAGCCATCGCTCTTGGATATGTCTATGTTGGATCATTTTAGAAAATTAAAAAAGCTTCTCAAGATTTCTGAAATGGATTGGTGGACTTATATCTTCAGATCGTATTTGATCCAATCTTGTACCTTGTTTATTACCTTCCCTGAGCCTTGTGTTACACTTAGCAGGTTAGATTCTGCTGTCCGTGTTTGTGATCCTTTCTGGCTTTGTGTTGCTGGTTTATCCCTCCTTCTTCCTCTTTTGGCAAAATCTCAGCCCTTAGGTATATCCAGGTATGAGAATAATTTATCATGACTAGAGAAAGACACACATTGGCTGGTTGATTGGGCGCTCTTTAAATTTGTAAGTAGAAATCTGAAGGGGGCCTAATGACAACCTCACTGTATTTTCCCTGTCCAGTCCAAATCCCACTTGCCAAGACAAAGGTCATATGCGTTGTCATTTCTCCTCAAACTTCCAACATCCCCATCCCTGCTCCTCACTATAAGTTGATTATTTTGTTGCTTATTTTACTGAGAAGATATAAGCAATCAGATGGTAATTTCTAATCTGTCTGCCTCCAAATTTCTCCATTTACCTATGTGAGTTTCTGCAGCCTCTGCCTTACTTCTTGTTATAATGTATGGACAATAAAGGAAACCTTTCCATCTGTGTACTAGATTCTCTCTATCTATCTCACTTTCCTAAGGACACTGTCTCTGGAATTATGCACCCCCTGACCCAACCAGCAGCATTATTTCCCCCGTATCCTGAAGATCCGCCCCATCATGCTGCACAAACATGCTGTTATATATCCCATTCTAAAACAAAATAAAAAATCTTAAAACTCTATATTCTTTTCCCAAAACAACACCATTTCTCTGCTCTGATTGATAGCAAAACTTCCACCTCTGATAACCTTATTTCCATTATTATTTCTTCTTTGACTGAGTCATTTAGAAATGCATTTTTAAAGATTGCTTAACTTATAGGATTCTGATTATTGACTTCTAAATTTAATTTTATTGGTGTAAATGGAATTGGTTGAGACTTGCTATAGTTGTGGCATGATACAATAATAGAATAGGATAGGAAATACCATTTACATGGTCGGCCTTTGTAAATGTACCCTTTGTACTTGAATGGAATGTGAACCTCCAATTGTTGGATTGAATGGTCTATCTACGTCCATTAGATCAAGCTTATTAATCTTACCGTTCGAATGTTATAAAACCTTACTGATTTTTTTTTTCTGTTTGAAATATCGATTCCTGAGAAAAATATGTTGAAATGTCCTACTTGAAGGTAGATTTTTCTATTTTTTTTCCTGTAATTCTATTTTCGCTTTCTATTTTGAGGCTGCATTTAAAAATCTTCTTGATATATTAAACATTTTTTTTATTATATAGCATACTTTTTATCTATAATGATTTTTCCTTAAAACTATTTAGACTAATATTAATGTAGCTATACTCTTTTATTATTATTTTCCTGTTAGATCTTTGTACATCACATGACCTCAAACCTTTCTGTGTCTTCATGTGTTTTTCATCTTAACATTATTTTACTGAAGTTGAATTTCCTGTAGCAAAATGAGATATGACTTGCATAAGTTTGATGGATTTTAATGAACATATATATTCATATAATCCTATTTATATATAAAAATATAGAACATTTGTACCATTACTCCTTTGCTTAATATAACTACTATTTTCTGACTTTCATTACCACAGTTTCTTTTTAATCTGTCAATCATCATTTTAAAAAACTTCAGTAAGAAAACAACAAAATCTCCTGTTTTACACACTTAATTACCATTTTGGGTGCTCTTCATTCCTTTATATAGATTTAACTTTACATCTGCTATCATTTCCCTTCAGCTTGAAAAACTTTTAATGCAGGTCTACTGGCAATGAGTTCTTCCAGTTTTCTTTTATCTGTAAAAGTTTCTATTTCATCCCCATTTTTAGAATATGTAATATATGTATTGAAGAATTTAAAAACTGGTTAGAAGTATAAACAGGAAGTGGTTTTATTTTTATTTTCCTAAGCATAGCTTTTAACTGTGTTTTGTCAACTCCATTTTCCCATTGGATATTGGGTCTTGGGTCTTTTAACATCAGGACTAGATTCGAGGTTCCACATTTTGCTCATTAAAATGGCCTCACATTTGGTGTTTAAGACTAAGTCCTATTTATTGTTAAAAAAAAAAAAAGATTTTATTTTTAAGAGCAGTTTTAGGTTTGCTCCCAAACATGCATAGTCTTTCCCATTATCAGCTTTATTCATCAGAAAGGCACATTTTTTAAAAATCATAGATGAACCTACATTGAGACACCATAGCCACCCAAAGTTCTTATTTATCTAAGGGGTTCAGTCTTGGTGTTGCACACTGAATGGGTTTGAACAAATGTATAACAACAGATATTCATAGTTATGGTTTCAGAGTATTTTAACTGCCCTAAAATTCCTCCGTGCTGTTTCTAGTCATCCCTTTACCCTCCACCCTCAGAAACTACTGATCTTAGTATTGTCTCCAAGTTTTGCTTTTTCCAGAACTTCATATAGTTGGAACCATACACTATGTAGCCTTCTCAAATTAGTCACCCTCATTTTTGAAGGATATTTTTCTGATAAAAATTCTGAAATGACTATTATTATTATTTTTTCAATTATTTTCTTTTAGCACTTCAGAGATATTGTTCCATTGTCTTCTGAATCCCCTTTTTCAGAAGAGAAGTCAGTGTAAATACTTATTGTTGCACATAATATATCATTTTTTTTGGTTTTCTTTCAAAACATTCTCTTTATCTATCTTAGTATTCACTAACATTATTTTGTATTTTGATTTATTGTTATCTTTCTTACCTGTTAGAATCTAAGCTCCATGAGAAAAGGGAATTTGTGTTTTTGTTCACTGTTCTATCTTCCTTGCCCAGAATAAAGCAAATCCATAGTGAGTATTCCATTAATAATCCCTGATTAAATGAAGAAATGAATGCTAATTATTGCCTCTGAGAATCTGCTTCCTTTATCCTACACTTGGAAAACTAAGATGAGAAACTCAACCCTTACTGAGTTCAACCGAAAACTCTTTCATGCAGAACATTCATAGAGATGATAGACTTTAACTTTTACCGCCCCCACCACACACACACACACACACACACACACACACACACGCTGGGATAGGGAGAGAGTGAAGAACTTCACTACGGAAGAAATTGAAATGATAAATTGAACATTAGAGAATTCCATTCTTAAAATGTTCTTAAAATCTTAAGAAATTTTTTAAACTCTTAAATGTTTACCATAGTAGAATTTTCACTGGCCACTTCCTTACGAATTCCCTGCCTTGATCTCTTGCTAATTCCTCTTTTTCCCTCCTCTATTCTCAGCATATTCATCCATGGTTTTTTTCCCCCCTCCAATTTCTTGTCAGAGGAATTCTAGCACTCTGATAAAGTTGACACAATCTTTACCTCCTTACAAATATAAGTGGTTAACATTGACTTGTGAGAGATTCCCTTCAACTCCAAGTTAAGACAAATTATAATGCAATTGCTTATTTGGGTGATAAAGTATTTATCTTATTATTTTTTTCATCAAAACATAGTTTTGTTCTGTTATTTAAAAAACTAATTTTTCCATTTTACTTGGGGAACGAGAATGAAAAAATCTGCTGCTAATTTATAAAATGAATTAGCATCTGCTGCCAGCTCATCTCAATCTGGGGGAAAAAAATTCTTTTGGTTACTCTTAACACTAACTGTTTTCTCTTTAAATTAAAGCAGGATATAAAACTCTAAATGGATTTCCTCAATATCAAAGGTTAGTCTTTTTCTTTTGGGATCTTTAAAACAAAACCATCCTATCAAACACAATCCCCTTGGCTGCCTAGTTCATAATGCCATTTTTATTGTTTTTATTCAATAGTCCAAAAGCAGAGTTCCCTTTACTTCACATGTCTTAACATAAGTGTGGGTGTTGAGTTATAAAGGAGTTGAGTGGAGAGAGGGTTCTGAGTGAGCTCCAGTTCTGAGTGAGCTCCAGTTCTGAGTGAGCTCCAGTCCTGAATATATTTTGGTATGTTTTTCTTCTATTCCTCCTTTTTTTATTCATTCTTCTCCTTCTTCTTCTTCCTCCTTGGTATATTTTCTGAAGTATTAAGAGTAAGGGCAAATCTTGTCTTTCAGCTGTGGTCAGTGTCAGGGGAAGTCTTTCTAGGTAACTGAAGATCCAAATATTTCCAGGTTACTAGGATTTGATTTACTCTTTTTCCCTAGAATTCTCAGAAACCATCCATAACTTTTTAAAAACCATATTATTCTTGCCTATTCACAAATCTCATTCTCTTTCCAAAGTGGGTGACCACATCAGGAATTGCTTTTCTTTCCCTCCTCTTTGCATTTATTTATTTATTTTTCACACCCTACAGTCTCCTGAATAAAGGTACACTTTTCCTGTGTCGACTACCTTCTGAACAGGGGGATCCTGGGGAAGAGACACTACACTGGGAATGAGATGATCTTTTTCTCTCCTCTATTCTCAGCATATTCATCCATGGTTTGAATTCCCTGTGCTACCCTAACGAGCAGAGTGACCTTGAACAAATGGCTTAAACTATAGGTTATCTTTTCATCTTCAATTGAGAACACTCATATCTGTCCCTGTAACCTACCTAATAAGAGTCCAATAACATAAGAGGTGCAAATACATTTATAAAATGATTAGGAGTGTAAAATCATAATTGATTACAGGAGAGTCACAACAAGCCTACATATGCAATTTTGGGGCTATGATTTGACTCTACTAACCTTATTAAATGCCCGCCAAAAGAAAATTCTATTAACATGTACTAAGGTTATAGAGACTAAATATGAATAAAGAATAGAACAAACCAGATTTACAATTCTCTATCTTTTCCTGCCTTTCCTAGTTTGAATGCCCACAGAGCTGTACAGATTTCATAGACTTTCCTTTTATTCCTTTCATTAATCCAGCATTAAAATTCCCACAATTTAGCATGAATAAAAATTACTATATAATGTTATATATACAAAAATATGTATACTCTACTTTATAGATAATTTGAAGGATTTTCAAGGGTAATTTTGACTATGTAATTTTCACCTTACATGCTGAATTTGAAACTTAACTCCACATAAGATTTGACTCCCCAGTGTTCCCATCATCTTTGTGCTCTAAAGATGGCGTAAAGGAGAACTTTTATATTATGCAAGAAAATCCCTTGAAGAGAGCAAATACATTTTTTAAAACCTAGGTTAGCCAGGTTTTGTAAGGCTGATACATTCAAGGAATGTAACACATTAGTGTCACTTACATTTTCATTTTCTGAGAATAGAGTATAGTTTTAGGACCCTAGAGAATATCACTTTTACATAAGTAGTGAATTTCTTTATCTAAGTCCTGTATTTTAACCACACCTTCTGACTATGCTTTCCAGTTTAGCTCTCAGAGTGCAGGTCACAAAAGCCTAAACTACCCCTCCAAAGGCCAAACCAAGTGTTCTTGTGTTAGAAACAAAAAACTCCATTTTTAATTCTTTCATTTTTTTAACAGCCCAGTGGGCTGTCTTTGTTTTGTGAGAGTGGATAGCTCACTTTTCTCATGCTTGGAAATTATGCCACCCATTTATGTGTTATCAAAGCAGGTTTTGAAACGGGTAAGAAAAGACAAGCCATGGCTATTTTTGTTAGAAAATTGAGAGTAGTCTGGAGGAGAGGGAGAAAGGATCAAAGCTGTTAAGTACTGGACGGGTCCCTTTCTTTGCTAAACCATGTTTCTTGGTGACCCCATTTCTCTTGAACAAGGAGAAGTCTCACACAGGCCTAGTTCGTCGGTGATAAGACAAATCCTCCACTATCTACTGTTGGGATTCTCACTTTCTGCACGTGTGCCCCAAAGTGGGGTATTTAGAAAAGCAATTCATGCCGTTAATATTCCGAGAAAGAGAGGAGAGGAAAGAGAGAGTAGCAAAGCATATAACCTATAAATGATAAAGTATTTATATCCAAAGTTCCTGGCTGTCTTTGTATGCCCTTGTGCCTCTTTACACGAAAGGTATGTGAGTCTGCTTCTTGTTTCACTTGATATTACTGAAAATAGTTATTTCTGGTCACAGAGAAAGCCATCCATCAACCTGAATAAGGATGTTCATTTGAGGTTAAACTGCCTATATAGAAAAATCCTATGCTTGCTGAAGCAGCTGAGAGGGTGGAGTTTATTTGTTGCTGGTGAGAGTTCCGTATTCCGGGGTCTTTGAATCCTGCACTCTGGGCTCCTGTGGACAGAGATGATCAACTCTGAGGAAGAAAGGTAGCAACTGTGCTGCCTTGTGATGCATCCTGAAAGCTACAGTTCAACAGTTTGTAAAATTTGGCAAGAAACCCCTCAGAGTAAGATCTGAGGTCTGTAAATGGAAAGGGTTAAGAACAAATAATTTCTAGATTTTCGCTGTGATCTTTGTCATGGTAAGCCCGAACACATTGGAGTTTTAATTCTCTGCTAGTGGGATAAAAATAAACTGTTTAACCTTTTAAATGCTGGTAATTTGGAGGGGTTTGCCATTTTTAGTTCTCTCTAACACATGAGCTTCTGAAGAGCTAAGAGGATAGAAATGGCTAACTAACTAAATTTGGAACCCTAAAAAGGTCAGAGTAAATCTGGTGCTATCCTGTCTTTTTTTTTCTTCCACAGAATGCATGTTGCATTCTTTAAAATTGTGAAAAAGATTGTAAAAAGGACAAGTAAAGACAAAACTTGAACTGTGAAATATTGTTGTAGGAGGAGATAAAAAAAGAATAAAATGTCTCAGGCTGATGATTTTTAGTAGATCTTGAAATTGGACTTTCATAATCCATTGTGTCTAGTTTGAGATGGTTGTTGGACTGGGCAGGAGGAGTTTCTTAGCACCTTAATATATTTCCCATTTTCTGATAATCAGAGAATTGTGAATGTCATAATCTTCCAGACCTCCTATTCATCTGTGTTCCTGCCTCTGTCCCCACCTTGGTAACTAATGATACTTCCTAGAGATGTTGACTTCTTTTGTGGAGTCCTCACTTGTGAAGAAAATTGCCTGTAAAACCATGGGCACTGAAGGAATGTGTGCAGTGAAACATAGAATCACCAAGAAATTGGAGACTGCTTTTTGTGTACAATACTTGTTCTTATTTGGAGTACACAAAAAATATAGAAGACATGTTTTTTTCTTTCTTAAGAATTTATAATCTAATTAAACAGCTCAAACATGAAGAGATGAACTGACAAAAATATCTTGGAAATATGAATAAGATAAAAAAATATTTTAAAACAATTCAGGGTAAAGGAAGAATCACAATTGCTGATCTGTGCTGATCAAGGGCAATGAATCCACTTTCTAGCCTCATCTCTGACCACATTCCACCATCCGTTCCCTGTCCTGATCGCTTTCATTTCCTTGAATATACTCACTATATTTGCTGTGCTCATGTTGTCACAGTTGCTTTGAATGCTTTCCCTCACATTCTGCCTGTTGAAACTCTACTCCTCAGTCATTTCACTCTACATGTCTATGCTAGAACTGATCTTAGTCCAACTTGTGTTGTCACTTGCATATGTGTCTTTCTTTCACACCACACTCTTGAGTCTCTTGAAGGTAGGATTGTTCTTTTATTTAGCTTTATATCTCATGCACTTATTAGGGTCCAATACATATTCTATGCAATAAATGGAATTGAATTCTCTACAAAGAAGAAGAGAAATAGCTCCAAAATAATTCTGAGGGTAGAAGGATAAGAATCTGGAAGTCTATTTATGCCATAAACTAAAGAGGTTATGGATCTAGTTTAAATTCTAAGGTGTAAGAGGCTTCTCAGTGGCAACATCCTATGGGAAATTGTACACATGGGACTCAATAAAGATAGGTACTAATGATTAGGGAATATGATTGTGGTTTATGATGGACACTTTAAAAATTTAACTTTAAGAAAAATGCTTTTCTTATATTTGTGATTCTGGGAGTGCAGAGGTAAATGGAATACTGTTATGCTATTTCCCTTAAGTCAGCATATTTTCCCAAGTCATGTGATGGAATTTTAAATAAAATTACTGAAAGGGATGAAAGGCAGCTTTGTTCTCATGAAACTTGGGTTATGTCCTTTGGAAGCAGTAAACATGGAGGGACAAAAAAAGGACCTAGTTCACAATGAGCATTACATTAAGTATTAGCATGGGTCTGTTTGTTTCCCTTCCTAAGAAATTTCTTTCCAGTTTTCTCTACTTTACCCCTTTTCATATTTTTTAAATTAATTAATTAATTAATTAATTAATGCCTACATTTTTAAGCCTACAATACCTGGTATTCCTAGGTAGTCTCCCATCCAAGTACTAACCAGGTCTGACCCTGCTTAGCTTCTGAGATCAGATGAGATTGGGTGTGTACAGGGTGACATGGCTGTAGACTACTTTTTCATGATCTAAATTGCTGTTTTCATTAGTTACTAAGGGCCTGATGAGGGAACTGAAGGAGCTACTAAAACTCAGCCATAAAAAACTTTCTTTTGTAGATCCTTCCTTGATATCTCTTTGTTGTTATTACAAGATGAATGACATTAAATAATCGAAAACCAGTTTTCCCTGGAACTGGTGATGACAACAGTGTAATTCCTTAGGTTTCTTTTCTTTCTACTAAGAAAACTCCCAGCCCTTGCCATCATCCGCGTCCTCCTCCGTGAGTCAAGGAATTACTCAGTTAAAATAAAAATAAGACTAGAAAAACAGGCTATCCCTCTGTTAGAGATGATATTCTCCAAGGAGTGGGGTCATGTACCTGACCAGTCTTTTCTATACTGGTTGGTCCATTCCCTTACCCTGAGCTTTAAGGAAGCTAAGATAATTCTGACCACCTTTATGTATTTTACCTAATGAGCTGGCAAACTGGTTTCATCTTAGTAGGTTTTCCTTGGGCACACTAAAAAAGGATGATTTAATTACCTTCATTCTTTTTTAAATGAAAGATCCACATGCTGATTCTTTTACATGAGTGCTTTTTAATTTTCAACATAGGTCATTCAAATTGCTTCCGTTTGTTCTGCATTTGGTAAAAAAAAAAAAAAATCTACTCACATTCGTCTTTTTCAAAAAATGCAATCTTTGGCAGTACTGAGTTTTTCCACATTTGAAATCAAAGTAAGAAAATGCCTTTGGGATCGCTGGCTTCAGAGAGGAACTAGGGGCTCATCCATGCAAAAGCCAACATTTCAGTAATGCTAATGAATTTCCCTGACTGGAGATTATTTTCATGGCAGTAAATATAACTCTCTTCATTCCTTGTTCCAAGGCTGATACCTATTATCAATTTTGGAGGATTATTATCAAGGAAAAAGATTTATTTTGCAACAAAATTGAGTATGGACACAATTGGGGTGATCAAATGACTCCTGATCATACTAAACCATTATCTGACTATCTCTAATAATCCTCCACAAAACACACTATTGGAGACATTGTTTAACAGAACATTAACTACCGTCTTGCTACCGCCAAGTGTTCTAGATGGATCCAGGTAGTCTATAATTAATGTACCTGTAGAGCTGCACAAAGGACTTCATACGCTGTCCATTTCAGTGGAGAGCAGCTGGACTGGCACCTGTACAACAGGTGCAGCTCAAGACGAGCACAAAAGAGCCAAGTTCTAACTAGAAAGCTTAAACTCTTTCACCATGGACTGACTAGCTTGGGATTTCTTTATAAACAGCAGTGTTTTATTCTGTGAAAGATACAAAGTAGGATGTGGAGAGGGTTAAAAAGAGGATAGAGAAACTGGTGACTGAGCACTGCTTGTATTAGTAGCGATATATAAGGGGCACTGAGACAAGGGGATTAGGGAACGGGTATAGGGCACCAGGCCTGGGATACCAGAGGAGTTTCCAGAAATGATGTGACTTACTTTAGTCTTTAGTCCGCCCAATCTATATGCAGATTGAATACATGAATTTTCAGTGACCATCAGGGAAATATAAAAACAAAACAAAACTTAAAGATGATAGTAGTTTTAATTTTAAGTCTGGTTTTTGGGTTATTACTTTACAAATACAGCTATTTATGATTATATTAAGACCATTCACTTGAGAAACTTAAAGTAATTTTGTGGCTTGATAGCACCTCCCATTTATATGGTATTTACTACATGTAGGACCCTTCACATTCATTTATCTTGTTTAATCCTCACATCAACTCTGAAAAGTAGTCTCAGAGAATCTAAATAACATGCCTAGGTCATACCAATGAAATAAAGAGAGTCAGCCATTCTAATGTGGGTCTATCTGACCTCAAAGCCAATGCTCTCCAACCACGACCGTACCGCTCTCCCCCATGCTTTCTAGGCTCCAGCCCTATGACCTGGCCATTCCTCAATGTGCTGACAAGTGCATTCACGCCATTTTATCTGCTGGTCTCTCTGCTTTGAGCACTTTCCCCAGCACTTCATATGCCTGGTTTCATTCATTCAGATTTCAGCTTAAAAGTCTTCATTCTCTAGACTTTTCTAAAACCCACATCATTGACTCCCAAATTTTTCTATTTTCTATTCTTCATAGCACTTACCACAATCTGAAATTGTTATACTTGTATTTATATTGTCTAATTTTACAAGGATGTAAGTTCTCTGAAGACAGGGATTTTGCTTATCTTGGTCTTTGCTGCCAGGCCCATATGAGACAGAGCTTGCTATGTAGTAGGAACTGAACAATTATATTTGGAATTAATAAAATGTAACTCTGATTCCTGGGAGGTAGCTTGACATTTAAAGTGGTGATAATCTATTAATGAAAGAGTCAATTTGTCATTACAGGGAGGAAAGAATGAGTTCTGACATTGGAAATAAAGATAAAAATGGATGATAGTGAAGAAAGGATGGGATAAAAGAATGACAAGATTCATAATAAAAAAGGAACAAAAATAAATAATAAAAATAATTAATATAA
>NW_006436288.1:7727028-7728127 GCF_000325575.1 Pteropus alecto
TATTTATATTGAACAAATGTTTAGAGTGCCCACTAGAATAGAATGAACATATGTCCTTTTTACATCTGTTGGTCTATAACATAATTATTAAAAATGTTCCCTTTCATACTTAAAAATATTCTTGCTTGGATGATAAAGCATATGGTCTTCTTAACTATGGGCTTAACACCATTCTCAGCAATAAGGAGGTTGTATTGCACAAGATGGTCCTTGATATCATGAAACTTAGAGCCCAGTAGAGGAAATATACATCAAACCATTAAACCACCAATAGCAAGATCCCAAATGACAGCTTTACTTTTTAGTTTTCAAAGTACCCTAATGTTCATCATCTCATTTGATCCCCCCATCAATTCCATGATGCAGAATACTAATAATCACACTTAAAAGAAGGGGAAAGTGTTGCTGAGAAGTTTTGTGACATGGCCAAAGCTAATTATCAGCAGAGCTAGGACAAGAATCAGGAAGATGCCTGCATTCTGGGGAAACTTTAAACTTTGTTCTTAAGAGTGAAGGAATAAGAAAAACGCTAATTTTTATCTTACCTAATGAGGCTTACAATCTTTCCAGACATTTTTTGGAATTCCTCTCACTGATATTATCTGGAGGTAACTCAGTGCCTTCTCTGCAGATTTTTCTAGTAGAAAAAGACAGTTATTTTAAAAAGGATTTCCTCCATGCTTATTTTCTGTAGAATTTCCTTTCCTTGTTCAAACTGGACTCAAATCTTCAGCTCTGCAGTTTACAGTATAAGCAACAAATAATTGTAGCTAAGAGCTATGGTGCTGATCTCCAAAGACCGGCCCCTAGTGAATCATGCTTCCCATATTTACTCTCTTGTGTATGCCCCTCTTTTGGATCTGGGTGGGCCCCGTGACTTGCCTTTGACCAATAAGATGTAGAGGAGTGATGCTGTTTGACTTTTAAGACTAGGTAAATAGAAACTTTCCAGCTTCTTTTCAGGTCTCTTAGATTGCTCACACAGGGAGAAGCCAGCTGCTATGTAAGAAATCTGACTATCTTGAGACCATGATGCTGTGAGGAAGCCCGGGGTAACCACACTCAGAGACTGTGCAGAGACACAGAGAGAGAGGGACAG
>NW_006436288.1:7728155-7732754 GCF_000325575.1 Pteropus alecto
GGTGCCAATTGTGAGTAAAAAGTCATTTTAGATGTCCAGCCGAGTTATGCCTTCATTTGACTCCAGCCCCAGCTGTAATCTGATTGTTATGCTTGAGAGCACTCATTGAGTCCAGTTGTCCAACAGAACTGAGAGAAATAATATGAAATTGTTGGTTTTAGCCACTAATTTTTGAGGCAGCAATAGATACCAGAACAACAGCATAAACTCAAGAGCCAATTGTCTTCGGTTAAGTCTGGTCTCAGCTACTTGCTAGCCTTGTGATCTTGGGCAAGTTACCTAGGTTTAGGCCTTAGCTTCCTCATTTGCAAATGGGTGTCATAATAGCACCTACCTTATGGGTTTATTGCAAAGATTAATATAATTTATTATGTGAAAAGCAGAGTTTGGCAACAGAAGCCAGTCAATACATGTTAACTAACATTACAATTAACTACATGTCTAGACAAATCTTATTAATCTATTCTTTTTCAAAGAAGCTATTTTTTTTTTCTTAAATGCTTCGTAGATATTGACAGAAAATAAGAATCACATTTGCAAACTTCTTAGTCACATGGGAACAAAACTAGTACTGGATTTTGAAGGATCAAAAATTGAAAACCAACATTAAAAGAAAATTTATATCCCAGGAATTCATCCAAGGAGATTCCTCATCTGCAAAATATAAATAATAATAATTCCACACAAGGTTACTGCGGGAATTGAATGATTAGTAAATATAAAAACCTTAAAAGAGTACCTGGCCCTAAGTACTCTGTATACTTTATCTATTAGTACTATTTTTCTTTATTTCATACCTTTGTCCTTAGGAACTGCCTCAGAATTTTCTCACCATTCCTTAGAGACCAAATGGTCTAAGCAAATGCTTAGGCTACTGGTTCCTGGTTTTATAAGGACTGCAAAGAGGCTCCTCATGCTGTTTTTAAGTTCCTTGACCTCCGTAAGCTCTTTTTAGTGATGCTCAAAAGCTGGAACGGTTGAGTTTCAGATATAGATTGGAGAGCTTCCTTACTAACTCCAATAAAATAGCTCAGAGCTTGGCTCTCACTTTTAAATACTATGCAGATGGCGCTGAACCCCAGCCAAACTGGCGGCAACTTGATTTCCTCTGGTGAGTGCTGGTGGGGTGTCTACAGGATGGCATTCATTCTCATTCCTTGTCCCCTTTCTCTTCTCTCTCCCTCTCCTATTCTTACACACACACACACACACACACTCACACTCACATTCTGTATTTTTCCTTTTAGCCTGAGTATTTTTTTATAATGACACGACCAGCAATAATTAATAAAATCATTGGTTTCCTGCCTGAACTTGTACTTATGTTAGCTATCTCATCATGTGGAAATTTTCACTTCAGTGCCAGATCAATAGCATCCCCTTTGTGATTCCCCACTGCCAGGAGAGAAAATGTTCACAAAAGGAGATCTAAGGAGCATCCTACCGATTTAGAAGAGAGAGAAGAAAGGACACTCTGTGCCAGCTGTGAAAGAAGCTCTTATATGCTGATAAGAATGTTATGAAATATCTGTAAATTTGGAGCTTGTTTTTAAGAGCTGTAAAACCTAACCACATTGAGTGAATTTTTGAACACTCTTAAAATAAACATAAACTAAGCTTTGATAAAGGGACCCTTTTCTTCTTTGATTTACTGTTATACGATACCAGTGCAATACTTTTGTATGCAGAATTGTTGTAGGCCCAAGAAAATGTTAACTGAATAAAATATGTATAAATGCAGTGCAGACACTCCAGAGATTGGAAGGGCCTACAAAAAAAAAAAAATCCCTGCATCTGTACTAGATAATGAACATTTTGACCCTATACACAACCCCTAGAAATAAAAACTTATCTAGTGCCCACATTCTTTTGGATGTCTTCATAGATTTTTAGGTTAACATGAAAAATGAAGTCTCATTCTGCTCTTGGAATCAGAGACTATCGGTTTTGAAATATACTTACAGGGATGGTCTAACATGACCTCTTTCATTTTGTTTTTAAATTTCATTTTGGCTTTGGAGTTGTTTCAGCTCTACTACTCAACCCCTTTGTTACCTTGGACGAGTTACTTAAGTTCCCTGAAGCTCAGTTTCTACATCTGTAAAATGAGCATTATAATTCCTATCTAATGATGATCTTTAGAAACAAGTGCTTAGCATCCTATCTTGCACAAAGTAGGTGCTCAGGAAATAGTAGCTATGATCGCTTTCTTCAGCAGATGGACCAGTCCAGAATTATGTTCTTGACAGTTCTTTTTTATGCCTCAGCAAAATCTGTATGATTTTAAATTATTTATTTAAGTTTGAAAAAAAGTGTTTTATCAAGTAACATATGAACACTGTAACAAATAGTATAAGAGACATACCATTCAAAGAGACAGCCATCACCAGGCCCATTCCACAGAGGCTAAGTCAACCATTTTCATTTTTAGATTTTCTATTGATTTTTATCTTTGTATCTCTGGACAATATTTCTTTATTTCTTGATTTATCATCTTATGTCACATCCATTGAGTACTTCCTGTTAAAGTCACATATTTAGAAAACTGTACATTTTCTCATTCTTATTCTCAATATTTGTTAGTTACATTTTAATTATATATTATTACATATTTACATGTTTTTATTGTTTTTTATATATATAAAACACTAAAAATACACTAAAACTTCTATTTTTTTTTTGTTTTAGCAACATTTGACAATATTTCCTCATTCCCCAAACTGAAATTTGAGGGTAATTTTGCACTATTTTCCATGTCCCATAGTCTGTCAACTACATTTTTACTTTTATATTGTCAGGGTTGTTAACATTTACATTTTGCCCTGTAATCATAGTCAAAATTTCTGGGCTCTGTCTGTGTTGTCTTAAATTTAAAAACCAATTATTATATATAGATGTGCATATAATAATTATATGTATATTATTGTGGCTTTGCAAATATTGTTTCCTCCTGGACCAATTTGCTAAAGTCACATTTAGATCTTGTCAAGTCCAATGTCCCAAGGCAATAGGAAGATAATTTTGCTGGCATCCAAATAAAGTGGATTTTCTTTTTTATATATCCCATTAATGCCCACATTTTTATTTGTTTAATACTTAGTCTGAGAGTTTCTCGTAAAATTATTTTATATTCAATGAAATTTTCAATTTACCTCTTTGGCATATTTTACTTTTATTGAAACCTACAGGTTATCCTTTCTGTTGATCATTTTTATCCTAGAGCCACTCTTCACATTTTATGAAGTCTACTCTCTGTCCTCCTCTACTCTGCTGGTTCCCCTCTAAGGTCAGTTGTATTGCCATTCTTCAGGACTGCTCTACTCTTCTGGCGGGATGTATAGTTTACTTCCTCAGTTTATTGGAGTATATCTTTAGCTGACTTTCTAAGAAATATGAAGGGGATTATATTTTCTGAGGCCTTGCATATATGCAAATGTCATAATCCCACCCATACTTGATTGATAGTTTAGCTAGGTATGGAATTCTAGGTTGGAAATAATATTCCTTTGGAATTTTAAGGTTATTGTTCAATTGCCTTTTAGCCTCCTGTATTGCTGATAAAAAGTCTAATTCTTATCTGATTTTTCTTCCTTTGTAGTTACTTATTGTCTCTGAAAGCTTTTAGAACTTTCTCTTTTTCATTGAGATGTTCAGATTTCTCAAGGTTGTGTCTAGGTGCAAGCCTTTCATCATTTAATGTGCTGAACACTTAATATATAAGTTCGAACTGCACACTTATGACCATATTTAGTCTGAGAAAGTCTCTTCTATTATTTCTTTGATAATTTTTCCCCATCTCCATTCTCCATTCTTTCTCTATAGGACTCCTGTGTTGGTATTTATACATATATGCAAATGTAAATGTATATAGATATATTTTTTCATTATTTGTCTCTTCATTTAGTTTTTCCTTTTGTCTTTCTGTTCTATATTCTGTACTATTTCTTTGACTTTCATATTTAGTTTCCTTATCTCCAATTAGTTTTAATTTTTGAGAACTCTTTCCTGGTCTCTGACTGAGCCTTTTTCATTGTAACCCAATTTTATTTCATGGATTTAACATCTGTCCAAATCTCTGAATATTTATTAGATTTTATAAATTTTCTATTCTCTCAATTATCTCTATGGAGGTTTTCTGTTTCTTCTACGATGCTACTATCTTTTTCTTCTATGATGCTACTACTGATTTTTTAATATGCCTTGTGTTGCCCACTCTAATAAGAAGAAAGACTATACATGGAATGATATGGATTTCCTCTATTGTTGTATGTAAGACAATTAATTTTCCCGTTAATTCTCTCTCATAACTAGCAATCTTTTGTGAAGTGGAGTGGAATGGGGTGAGACAATTCCTTTAGAAGGCTTTACTGTAAAATAAGTAGGCAAAAAGCCAGGTAGTATTGAGGCTTTCCAAATTCCCGAATTGTATTTACTCTGGAGGACCAATATCCTTATTTGAATTCTAAGCTTTCTACCAACATCTTCTGCCATTTATTTACAGAAAAACTCTTCCTCTACCACCTATTTTTTTCCCCCTTTCTCAGGGGTAAATGCTAACTGCCTAATCAATCTCTGGTTTTAACCTCATTTGTAACTCTT
>NW_006436288.1:7732788-7758529 GCF_000325575.1 Pteropus alecto
CTTTCCCTCCAGGATCTCTCAATTCTGAACCTAAAGTCTATTTAGTGTTCCGACAGGCAGATCAACATTCACCTCCTCTGTGGCTCTGAAGATAGCATGCTCTCACTTATGGTTTTTCTCCATTATTCTATTTAAAAAAATAACTCCTATGTTATATTACAATGTTTTCTCAGGGAATATGGTTGGCCACAGTGTGTGACCAATTTACCTTCTTGAACTAGAATTAGAAATAGGGATTTAAAGTTTTAACACTTTTTTTTAACAGGCTAAGTCAACAGTTACATCTAACATAACATTTTTTTCAGATTAAATAACTAATTAATTTTTTCATTTATAAGATATACGATATAAGATTAATTTTTTCTTTTTCCAGCTTTTTGAAGTTTTATTTAAAAAACTTAATGTACCAATATGAAGCTATAAAATAAGTTGACGTCATTCAGAGAAAAAAAATTGATTAATTTTTGACCCTATTTATCAATAATTAAGAGCATGTGTACAATTATCTGAATCTATATATAAATAGTTTATTTTCATGAGAATTCTCAAATAAAAATTGTAATGTTTAGCAAGATAATCACCAACCAGTAAACCATAGTGGTAGGTTGTATTGAATTTGAAATTGCTAAATACTAAAAGAAAAAATAAAGGACTTCATTGGCTAAACCCATTTGTCTGAATCAGTGAAATATCTATTAAATATATGTATAAATGAATTAATATAAAAACCAATATAAATTTGTCATCTCCCACTTATCGTTCCCATTACTGGTAGAAGCACATTTTAAAATTGACTTATGACATTGTTAGGAAAATTATGTATTCTTCGAAAATTTCAATATTCCATGAGAGAAAATATGACATCTGAGTTAACTTTTTCTAGCAGCAGAAGTTCTGAAAAATGTCTGACCTAACGACTTACTTCTTCTTCATGATGACAGGGTGTAAAAAGGAAAATAACAAAGTTGTTACCAAAAAGTTTTAATTAGAGTGATGCTATTTTCTTTCAATTCTTATATTTTAATCATTTAGATAATTAATTAAAACTCTCATAACCTGAACTATTGTGACTCTGTTTTTCACAGAAAGTTTCCATAAATTGAGTTTTCTGAAAACATCACCTAAGATTACCTGGATCTAGTTCATGCTGCTCATTTTACAGATAGCCAAGGGAGAGATTCAGTGCAAGTTATTGCTCCTCTGTTGCACAATAATTCAGCAAGACTGGAAATCTGTTATTTAGGAAATAATTTTTGCTTCCCGCTGAGGTTACAGAGCAATAAATGGCTCCTTTCTGGGTCCTTAAAGTTTACCCAGCACATTTATGTGGCCATTTTTTTGCCCTATGTACTTATGTATGAGTTAAATCATCATGACTGTATCACATTTACATTAAACCTCTTTTCTTATTTTCCTGTCTTGTGAAAGTACTTTTTCTTTCTCTCTTTTACAATCTCTGTTTCTATTTTCATTTCTCTTGTTTCTTCTATCTTCTTTTAGCTGCCACTTATGCTGAAGCCAGGTAAGATATTTCAATTTAAGTTTTTTCAATATGAAAGAGAAAAAAAAATTCAGGGTTAAATATTTGCTTTTATCCTCAGATTAGAAAATAAGCTTTATTTTAGATTATTACTTTGTAAGTGATAATGTAGCATGAGAATTTTGCCTATTTGTGTTCATTATCTAAGGATTAAATGACATAGTTGGTTCAAGTTGGTATCAGAAAATATTTCATGTTACCATTGAGAGTCTTAAAAATATGTAGGTTTTAATTAGTTTACTCAAGGAAAAAAATTAACAAGTACGCCATAATTTTTAATTTGATTTTATGATTTAAATATTACTGTGGATTTTAAATCTCTCTAAAGGATATAAAAAACTATATATAAGACACATACTTAATAGTTATGTTAGTTATACTCAATAGTTCTAACATATATAATAACATGTTAGATAAGACATACTACATACTTTAGTTCCATATTGAGAATATGTAAACAAAAATATTCTTAGGCAAAGAATATATGTATTTTTCTTTTTTAGCATAGAAATGTTTTGATCTTTAAATCAAATTTCTTTGATAATTTAGACTGTTACTGTTTCCAGGCCATTTTTCGCTTAATATTTTAATGACCTATAAAAGATACTGGTTTTATGGAAAAAATAATATTTTTAGAAATAAATGTATAGGATATTTTATAGGAATTCTTTTTTGGATATTAATTAAAAATAAGATAGTAAAAATGAATTATAGCATATAGTCCCCAAATAAATTTTTAGATATTTTTCAAATTCCAGTTTTGAAAATCTTTTCCACAGTTATAAAGATAAAGAACACATTCTTTTCCCATATTTATTTATCTACCAGAATTGTTGGTCTATTCAGGTTCCAGAAAAATCATAATAGTAAAGTGAAAAGACGTATTTTATTTTGGTTTACACTTTAAATTTGACATCTCACAAATTTGTTTCTCTTACTAAGGTCCCCATACCTAAGAATTCCAAGTACAACTTACTTATAAAAGGATGGAGAAACAAACAGAGTAAAAACTAACAAACAAAAAATAGAACCTATGCAAATGAAAAGATACCCTCCATAGACAACATCCATGGACAAACGTTGCCCAGGTCTGTCACATGAAGTAGTCAAATGGCCATATTGGGCAAAAGCACCTGAGAACATGGGAGAAACTTGATGTGGGAGTCAGAGAGAGGTAGGATCTATCCTGGACTTGGGGCCCATGGCCACTACTCCCCCTTGTGAGCATGGCCAAATCGCTAAAATGGGCCAAATCTTCATTCCCACCTCTAAAAAATGCCCTAAAAGTTCTGTGCGCATTCAATAAGAAAATACTTCAAAAATTATTTGGATAACTAGAAAGACAAAATATATACAAAGTATTATTAGAAAAGCATATGCTTAACTATACTACTGGAACTAGAGAGGAAGGTAAAGAAAAAACTAAATGAAATTAGAAAAGGTAAAATATTTATAAATTAAAGTAATTTTAAAAGTAATTTTGGTTTGTAGATAACTATATGAGGGTTTAGTTTTGCTGTTTTGGAATCAGCACAGTAGTATAGTTCACTACAGATTTTTAATTTATAGTTTTATTCAATAAATTTCCTTGAATAAAATTGCTTCTTATTTTTTCTTGCATAAAAAAGGAATTATCTGAGAATATTTTAATACCTATCTGCAAAAGGTTTAAAGAGTTAGACTAACACAGTAGATAGAGATGAATTACCGAGATACTATGTTTTGAATTATAACTTTTCCATTTCACCTTGGGAATTTCTAAACTAAATGCCTCTCATTTGCTGTGCTAAGAAAATCTAACCATGCCCTGCATTGGTTTTTGGCTACTGTAGCTAAGCTTGCTTGAACAAAAAGAATTTCAACAAAATTTGGTGGCATAAAATGACTATTGCCCAATTTTCAATAGGACAATTCCTATTTTATCCTGTTATTTTGCTGTGTTTCAGGAACCAATGCAGGTTATATGCTATCTAGAAGCAATGTCTTTCTCCATGGTAGTAGGTAGACACAGCCAATTAAGCAAGGAAGAAGGCATAATATATAAGAAAAGTTTAAATTTCCATTCCTATGACAGAATAGAGTTGCCACACTGCACTATTCCAGGTGAGTCTGCCTAAAATTGTATAATGTGCTTACTGAATAGAGTGATATATGTTTGAGGACAGCATCTACAGTGGGAGAGAGGACTGGCTATTTCTCTTCTCCTTACTGCATGGCCCGTTTCAATGAAACAACTCGGTGCCATGTGGACCACATTTGTTGACATGGCTGGCCAGACGCCTGCTGTTGAAGCATGTCCAGCCATGTGGCTCATCCTCATCCACTACTTTATTTTTGTTGCACTTTCAACCAGATTTTTGTGGCTAATGATGATAAAAACACTATGGTAGGGGAGATGCCAGTGGATTACTGTGCTTTTCTCTGTGAGAATTAAAAAAATAATAATGTATTTTACATAGTCTTCTGTCTATACTGAAGTTTTATGATATTTAAAATAGGCCTGGAAGAGGACAGAAGTATAAGAAAAGAATAATAATAAAATAATAAGTAAATAACATAAGGAATTATAAGAAAAGACATCAGGAAGGAAGACAATTGGACATATAAAGCAAAGGCATAAAATTTGTTGATATTGATTCTCATGGCTCTTTTTCGGATTTTTTATTTTCCTTCTAATCATCCTTCCCTCAGTCTTACCACCCATAGTTACACATTTAAAGACTCACCACACTTCCTTTTCTCTAGTACTCACATATGAGTCCGTTAAGCTCCCTTTATAGGCTGTAATTTCCTCTTAAAAATCAATCGTGTTTTTCATATAAATTAACTCTGTAATATTTGTATTGTCTAACCTATATTCATACAAAGAAGCTAGACCAGAATGAAGTCTGTTTAGTGAATGGATAACTGACAGCCTTTTCATTAATTTAATAGAAGGCTGGACAAAGAATAAGTGCTCAAATATTGGTTGAATTGAGTTGAATTGAATTGATAGCATCTCGGACACTAAGGACAGGTACAATGAAGGATGGACTGAATAATCTGAGAAGCTGAAGATAGGTAGAATTGGAAATATGAGCAAAGCTATGATAAAACCTTAAGAGAAGAAAGGAAGGCAGTGACAGTTTACTGCCATACCAGTTACATCCTCTTATATTACAAACTGCACCAAAATGTAGTAGCTTAAACAATAACCATTTAACGTGCTCACAAATCTATGGACTGATAACTTAGGCTGAGTTCAGTTGGGTAGTCCTTCTGTAACTCTTGGCTGTGGTCACTCATGTGATTGCAATTGTCTGGCAGCTCAACTGGGTTTGGAAGGTCTAAGATGATGTTACTCCCATTTCTAGCAGCTGTTGCTGCCTGTTGACTAAACCATGTGTCGAAGAGGCTAATTCAGACTTTTTCACATGGCAGTTACATTCCAAGAGAATAAGGCTCAATGCACAAACACTTTTCAAGTCTTTGGTTATGTCATTTGGCCAATGTTCCATTAACCAAAGAGAGTCACAAGGCCAAGGCTCAGAATCAGTGTGGGAGGGAGTGACACAAGAGTCTCAATAAAGCGGGCATAATTCATTAAGGCATGTTACTATACCAATTTTCCACAGCTACTACATTGTGTGATAACAGTAGTGATGGTTGTTGCTCCTAATTCCCATAAAGAGAGTTGCTAGGATTTGGAATTAATATAGCTAAAATTCTAGTCCAATTAATTACCCCTTATTTAGTAGCTCCTCTCAAACTGTCTTCCCAGTAGTGCTTCTGAGAGTTCAATTTTTTACCAGCCATAAATTCTCATATGAACCTGGAATAATAGTGGCAGCTCTCGTCCATGATATATATTTTATTATTGGTTCACTACGTTATAGTGCATTCTAGATAAGGAAATACAGTGGTAGCACTGCTTGAACGATTTAAATTGGCTACCCACACTTGTTGGTGTACATTGTTCCAAGCATATACTGGGATGATAACTGCAAACAAACATCAGGGTCCTGGCCTTTTAAATTTTCAATTTGGCCTTTTAATTGTTGATTGCATAATTATGGTACTTTATCACCTAATCTGTCCAAATACCTACTACACTTTTTGGCATTGTTTATATTTTTGCTTAGCAACCAATCAAGCATGGGTTGAAATCCAAGAGAGAACTACTGAACAATGGGTCCATAAACCCAATAACTGAAGGGAGTAAATAGTCTTACAGAAACAAGTTCAATTGCTTTTTATTACATGCCTCTGGGTGGTCAAATGCTTGGGCAGAAAATTAAGCTTGCTTAAACTAGCTGCATTTACACTCCTCAAATTGAAGCCTAGTCTTTCAATTTGTGTTAAGCTACTATTGTAAAATAATTTTATTATTTGCCAAGTTTTTAAATGACATGAAAGGACATATCTGCAAAGATAATTTATAGTTTAGTTCCCTGATTACTCCCAATAGGTTATCTGAGAGACTATCGATTCTTCTACCGTGGACTGAAATAACTGGGAATATAAAATATTATAAATATATTATATATAAATTATTTATCATCTTCCAAACCTTCAATTTTTTAAAACAGGACTATGTATCTGCTGGACATAGCTGGTGTTCAATTCTCTAGCCCTATTTTTTCCTTGGAAAATATTATTCACTGACAGCTCAATCTCAGGGGCTATGAATAGTTAGCTCCATATGCATGCAGGGTTCTTCCTAAACCAACTCATTTGTTGTGCCAAACGTTTTTATGCTTTTTGAAATGTAAACTTAAAAAGTGATCATAGTATAAGTTAATCGATAATTCAGTGAGCAGGTGTTCCATTGATATAAGTGAGTGAGTGCATTTAACATATGAGAAGAATATGACTTATATTGTGGCCAGAGGGCAAACTGTGATAGATTGGAAAAACAGTTCTAATTTTTCACCTTTTCCTGTTTCTTTATATTTTGTGATGTGACTTTGCAGTTCCTTCTGTTAAAAGGTAGAGCCTCTTTCCCCACCCTTTAAATTGAACTGGCCTTGTGTCTTGTTTTAGTAACAGGATATAGTGGATTTGTTTGTGTGCTAGTGCTAAGCCTAAGTCTCAGGAGGCCTTGCACAATTCTCTTTCTGTCACATGCCCCTTCTCCATAAGAACAAGCATGGGGTAACTCACTGAGTGGTGAGAGCCATGAGACAGAATTGAGCCATCCTGGTTAAAGCTAGCCTAGATCAGTCAGTCTTTAGCTGACTTGTCAACTCAAATTTATAATAAGCAAGCCCAAAAAAGATCATCCAGGCCTGGCCTAAATGCTTATCAGAAATGAACCCATAGACTTATGAGAAATATTAAATGATTGTTGTTTTGAGCCACTCAGATTTGAGGTATATATCAATAGGTAACTAACATACCCTTTTTTACTCTAGCTGGTCTGGAAAGCACTTTCTTTAGGGCCTTTTGTAAAAGATCAATAGAGGAAAGCAGGTTGCTTTCTGGTAGCCATTAAGAGTTTCACTAGATCTCATCATTTTTGCTACCTATTGATTAAATTCATTAATATGGAAAAATAAAAATTTAGGACAAATATGATATTTTTATTCACTTCCATTTTAAGACTCAGTCAGCTAAGAAAAATAAGAATCAAATTATAATGGTTATGATGTCCTGGGGGAGATCTGTAATAATGGATGCCAATTATGGATCTCCACCACCCAATGCACATCAACTCTCTGGAAAGCATTTAACTCTCTTAACTACATCTCTTGCTACCACCTCCCATTGTCTTCATGATTCCTGTACTTTATTTACCCAGGAAATACTTATTGAGCACCTACTATGTGCCAGGGATATAAGATATAGCAGTGAACAAAATAAATAAAGCCTTTGCCCTCAACGAGGTGGCATGGAAGTACAAGGGGCAACCAATAAACAAAACATTAATCTCTACCATGTTAGATGATAGTAAGTGCTCTGCATAAAAATGAAGCAGGTATAGAGAATTGTTGGTATGTTGTCTTAGATAGGAAGGCTTCTCTAACAAGGAGAAACTTAAGCAAAGACCTGAATGCGGTGAGGAAACAAGCCATGCAGATATCATAGGGAGAAAAATGCTCCAAGAAGAGAGAAGTACAGATGCACCGAGGAGGATTATTTTTGAGGAATAATTAGGAAGCCAGTGCTCCTGAAGTAGAGCCAGCAAGGGGAGAGTGGTAGAAGATGAAGTTAAAGATGTAACAGGGGTCAGATCATGAAGATCTTTGGGGCAGTAAAAATTAATGAACTTTATCTATAGGACGACGAAGAATCATTTGGAGTTCTAGCAATACTTGACTGCTTGTAGCTTTTCCCAACTATGTTGTTTCAGGCTTACTCTGTGTGTGTGTGTGTGTGTGTGTGTGTGTGTGTGTGCGCGCGCGCGTGTGCGTGCGTGCGCGCGCAAACATTTTCTCTGATATGATTGGTTGCTACTTTCTCCACCCAGCACACAGCTACTAATCAATTGAAACCTAGCTTATATATCACTCTCCTTTGGGAGTCTTTTCTGATTTTACCAAGAATTTACTTTCTTCTCTTTTATCCCCTGGAGAATATATAATTTTTCATCTAAATTGGGACATGTTTGAGAGTGAAAGGAGGCTTTCTCAGTAATTACATTAAGACAACAGATTTAAACTGGTATATCTTGGGTAAATAGGGATGCCCGGTTAACTTATTTTAATGACGTCACATGACACTTCAATTATGGTGCATATGTCTTCTTTTCCCACTAGAATTTTCCACAAGAGTAATATCATTTTGTCTCTGAGATTTCCAGATCTATATAGAGTCTGACAAATGATAGGAATTTAGTGAATGGTTCTTGGAAGAAATGTGGAGCGGGGTCAGAGCTAATGATAATAAACAGTAACAAAGGCAAGAAATAAACCTTTGTTTTAGGAAGCCACTAAGATTTGGGGGTCGTTTGTTAACGCAGCATAGCTAAACCTAAATTGGCTGATGGTTCTCTTTCCTTGGATATACATTTAAATGTTGGTCTACCCAATATAAATTTTAAATTTCCACAAACAACACATTCTTTTTCTTTAAATTCAAAACAAAACAGCAGAATCCCGCTAATGTACTGGGGTTTTGATAAATATTTGTTGATTAATTATTAATTTTATTATAATACTCTTGACATCTGTACATTTAGGAACATTATTGTTTAGCTCAGAGTAATAGGGTGTCTGTCATTTGTGTAAATTCTGCCAATTTTAGACAGATCTGGCAAACCAGACTGCAGTCTCTCTGTGCCAATTTCCCAGGGAAAATGTGGAAGGGGTTTGATAAAACATTTTCTCCCCTCTTCCTCCAGACTTGTCCCAGTTGGATCTTCTGTATGATTTGGCCAAACTGAAGTCAAGCAAAGTTTCCTTCTGGTCAAATAGAAGTGCCATCAATAATTTGCTGGGAAAACGAAGGGTCAATCTCTGGGTGGGTGCTGGTTCTTGCAGCATTTATGTGTCATAGTCAATCACAGTGAAGTCATTGCATCCTACACACTGCCAGCCTCCTCTGGTAACTGATGAGGCACTTTTGGTAATAACATTCTCATTTCCAGACATTGTCTATTTTATCATTTGCAATTGTAGAATATTTTTGACATCCTTGTTTCTTTATGTAAGATCAGAGTGACTTTATGTCAGTAAATTTGTCAGTGCACACTGGTCAGCTGTGACAGGCAAAGTACTAAATGAATGAGCTTCGATTTTAAATATAATTAATAAATTACTAGGAAATATTTCTATTATGAATACGCTTATATGTTGTCAAATACTCTATTAAGTCTATGTGCTCAAAAAATCACTAGGGTCAAGTGAATTTATTTTTTTTATGAGAGAAATAGCATCAGAATTATTATGAAGCTGGTTTAATGACAAGAATTTATTTTAAATGATGTTACCTTCTATCTAAATTATGAATATCAAATATACAAATACATATATTAGATCTGTTTAATTACCTGCTATACTTCATTATTATAACAAAGCATAAATGTACAGAGAACTTACTGTTTACTTCATTAGAGTAGCCCTGAAGGCTAAGTATTTTATATCTAGTTTTCAGAGGAGAAACTGAGATCAGAAAAATTAAGCAATTTTTTTTCTAAGTCACTCAATGAGTAAAAGGTAGATGCAAGATTTGAATTATGTGTATATAGCGTCAGAGCTCTTTACCTTGTGCTTCTCTACCTTTTGCATAGCTCCAGAAACCTGAGGTGATAACTTTCTGCACTTACTAGGACATCCATAGCCTGTCTAGACTTACCACTGAAATCCCTTGACCACACCTGCCTACCTTGAGTTTCTCAGAGGCTTACTTCTGGAACCTTCTCAGCTTAATTTCCCTCCCCCTGCATATCTATTTTCTATTCTTCAAACCCTCCTTGATTTGGTCAGTTCTGCTCTCAACCAAGTTTCAGACAATGTGGTATATAAGCATGGATTTTTCTGAGCTACTGCTGGCTTTAAAAGAACCACCTTAAATGTACACTAGTCCCTCTGAACCATAAATGCCAAATCAAGGGATTCAGAAGTAGGATTTCTTCTTGATGAGGAAATACACACAAACATTTATCTCTGTGTGTGTGTGTGTGTGTGTGTGTGTGTAGTCTTGATTTCTTATTTATAGAGTGCCTTATAATAAAAGGCATTCCTTTCTACTTCCTGATTAAGTTAGGATGAAAGCTCAGAGAAGCAAAATCACAAGTGGATTTTCTGTTTTCTTTGAACTCCTTCCCAGGGCTGCTCTGTACAGTCGTGCAAATTGTGCATTTCACACCTCTAGAGGACACCATTCACATTTGTAATATCATATATTGTTATATTGATCAACAGCAATTTTAAGACAGATGACACTAAAGTGTCTTTTGAAAACTGCAGCTTTACTCTAATCTCACAGAGGCACTGTCTTAGCCAGCACTGCCTGCTTGTTTCTAGAATGAAGGATCATGGCAAAAAAGGAAAATCTTCAGATTTGCTTTTCATGCCTGCTCCTAATTTTTGTGGGATTTAATTTTTGTGGGAATTAATACATTACAAAATTATTATGTGGTAAGGCTTTGTGAAGTAAAATATTTTGGGATGAGGTGGAGCAAGATATCCAGATTAATGTACCCATACGTGAGGTCCAGTAAGTAGACCTGTGGCATGTAAATGCATCTGAGTCTACCTAGGAGACAGCCAGAAAGATCTGTTTGGACAACTTGAGGTATCTAGATTCGTCTATGGAAGGAGAAATATACATGATAAATGAAAAAAACGAATAAACATGTTTTAAATGTAAGAGCAAAGTTGTCCACCAAATACCTGTTATTTTAATAATTATGACAGCTCCTTAGTACATGTATGACTCCAATTACTACTGATGTAAAATTTTAAACTTTAGATAAAATGATTGAAGATAAATGGATCCTATTTTTATCTTTTCCACTTTATTCACAAATTGAAATAAAATTAGTGTTGTGAACCAAAGCTTTATTTTAGGGATAGTTTCTTTATGTTTCATATTAAATAGATTAACAAAATGATCAGAAAGCTTTAAATAGTTTTTTTTTTTCCTTCCTTTGAGGTCAATACTGGGTTTGCCCAGCGGTCAGCTTTGCAAGCTATTTCACTCCTATTTTAATGGGCACATAAAGATCATTGCACTGAAATTAATTCCCATCAGGGTTTCTAAGCATCCTACCCCCAGGTGAGATTTTAGGAAAGCTGTGCCATTCAGAGGTTGAGAAGAAATCCAAAGAAATCATTATGTTAGGTTAGAATGAAGAGGTTTTCACACAGGAAAAGTAATTGAAAAGTATATATTTTGCATAATGAAATAGATGACAAACTGGGCAAGCTGGTCTATTAATGAGCCTCCTGTAAAACCAAGACGCCACCAAAGCAGAGAGTGAATGCGTGAAGAGGAATCTCTGATCTTAACTTTTAACAACCAGTTTTAACAAACCATTTGAGGTGCTGAGTTCTTAGGGCTGTATGATGGTGAGGGCATTTTGAAAGAAGAATAAAAAAAGACATTTTAGATGAATTGAATTGCAAAGTAACATCATCAACTTGAAGTTATAATCAGAAAGACTTATTTTTATCTTGGATTCCACAGAATTCCACATTCGTTTAAGGCCACGACCATATTCTCTATTAGACCTTCCTTAACCATGGTTTTTAGAGGTAGAGTAACATGACCTTAGGCTTCTGAATGGTGTTTCGATTAAAAGCCTGAAGAAAACAATTTTTTCTAGAAAAGTCCATCCAGTATTAACTGAAAGGATATCAATTATTAATGGAATTCAAGAATCTGCTACATATATAGATATTTAAGAAATATTATATTAGTACTAGGTCATCAGTACTATTTCTTTGAGGATATTCTGTAGAACAGATATTTACATAAATGGCTTCAGATATTTAAGGACTGAAAATCTATATTTCCTGGTTTTTAAGGGGTTAGCAAAAGAAGATATCATTGGTAGGTATGCAATGTATTTTTGTCCTAATTTATCTAGATTGGCCATACAATTATCTCCAGTTCCTGGAGAGGTGCCAGTTCTCCACTTCAGCTTATATTGCACAGGTTGCCTTGTAAGAACAAACAGCTTACTAATGTGAAATGAAATGTACCTTCAAAGAAGTGAATGTATCCAAACCTAAGAGCCTGAAGACTGGTCTTGCAGAACCATGAGATTTATAATGTAGACGGTGGGAGTGGGGGTCTCGTTTCCTCTTTTGTGAAACTCGAAATTTTTAGTATAATTGGTGGTTCTCAGTTCTGGCAATGCCCTTTAGAATCACTGAGGTAGCTTTTGAAAGAAAACTTTCCACCCTCAGAGGTGCTGCTTTAATTGGCCTGAGTGGGGCCCAGTGTCTGTTTGTGTTTCAAACTCTCCCAAGTGATCCTGACCAGTTATGAATTGCTGATTTTAATTTAAACTATCTCAGTTTCAAAGATGAGTACAGGGGTCATGCAGGAGAGGAAACAGAGCCAGGATTAACAAAAGACAATACTCCTTAAATGTAGTTGAAGTTTCCTGCAGCCATAAAATCTCATGTCCTTGAACTTCCATTGTAAATATTAATGAGTGTGTCTGACTTCCTTTCATGTGAAAACAAGTAACGAGATCTTAATTTGACAAGTTTATTTCCCTTGAACATGCTTTTTTCAAAGATGATAGAATCTATGAGAGAAGGGATTTTTGTTGCATTCACTGTTGTATGCCCAGTTCTTACCACAGTGCCTGGCATATAGTAGGCACTCAATAAATATTTGTTGAATAAATAAATGAATAAATTCACTTGTAGTTGGTCCATTACATTATGGTTTTGAATGAGTAATCTGAAATTAAGTAGTTTAGTGACAGATGAATGAGAGTGCAAGGGAGAGATAAATCATGATACAATTGACAGGTTAAAAAAATCAGCTGGTTTTCCTCTTCATATGACATCAAAAAAATTAGACTTTTTAAAACTAACACTTTAACCTTCAATGATTCTGTTTTGGAAAATGAGCCTTGTTTTCTGTTTAAATTCTCTTCTGGCTATTTTTCTTTTCTTTCTTTTTTTCTTCTCCCATTTTCTTTCTTCTTTTCCTCTTTCTTTTTCTCCTATCTACCTTTTTTCACTGTCCAAAATCAACTTAGGTATTTTCCTTTTTCCCAAACCTGCTCTTCCTTTCCACTTCCCTTGTTAATACACGCATTCAGGCTCGAATCTCTGTATCACTACAGTCCTTGGCTTTCTCCTTCCCGTAGCCAACCAACTGCTAAGATTTCTCAATTCTACCAGTGCATATCATATTTTCTAAGCCCACTGCTAGTCTCTTTTTCTAGCTATTCACTCTTGATAGTTGCTGTTCTTCTAAGCCCTTGCCTCTCCAATTCAGCTCTATGCTGAAGAGTTTTCTTTTGAAAAATATTGATTTGTTTATGTGACTTCTCGTCAAACCTTGAATTCCTTCTACCTCTTAGAAAAATTCCTAGTTTCTTAGCATGGCACCCTGCACCCTCCCTTATTACTCTAATGACCTGCCTCATTTACCATGGCATCTGTCAATTCAGGTTATGGTCTCACCAATCCAAATGGCTTGCTGTTACTGAGGTTCCAAGTCTTTGTGGAAGTCAGTGTGCTCATTGTGGAAGTCCCTTTCTCCGCCATTTAAAGTTCTATTCATTATCGAAGGCCCGACACACATTGTGCCTCTTCTGTGAAACCTTTCCTGACCTTCCTTTATAATTCAGCATTTGGTTTGTTCTCTCTTAAATCATATTTATTCTGCCATGTATAATGAATAGAAGTTTATGTGTCTATCTCCATCAACAGACTTTACGGTCTTTGAAGGCAGAGACAGACCTTGTCATTTATTACTGAATCTCTAGTCTCTAGAACATGTTAGCTGCTTAAGAAAATTTTTGTTGAGTAAATTAATGGTTATAATTATGGGAGCTTTAGTTATTTTGGTAAAATTATTGGGGAGGAAGGGTTGATTAAGCATCCAAAAATGACCCAAGGGTAGGCAGTTATCCCAAGCAGTAAATGACTCGCTCAAGGTGGTGAGTCATTATCAAGGAGTTATATACCTGCTGTGATATCCTATAATTGATGTTTTAAGTCTTTGAAGTTGTGAATAACAAAATTACTCTCCAAAGCACTAATAGTCCAAACGAATCATAGGTAAGAATCACACTGGTGCCGCTTTATATGGTAAACTACCTAAGTGGAGAAACAAGGACAATAGGATGAAGCTTTGTATTGCAAGCATCTACAATGTGTTACCTGTTTAAATAGAAAGATTTAAATTATATATATATATATGTGTATATATATATATATACACATATATATATATATAGCGAGAGAGAGAAAGAGAGCACTTTTTAAAACAACACTAGGAAGTGCTATATCCTTTATTTTACCTTAGGGCAATTGTGACTTGACCAAAGTCGTGTAGCTACAGTTTTAGGTTGGATAGACTCCAAGATCTATGCCAAGTTATACCAAATCCCTGTGTGTGTGTGTTCCCTTTGCATTTAACATAGGACTCATCATTGTTAAAGTGTATGTGCTTTAAAGGTTTTTTTCTTCTTCATAGTAGTGAGCTTGTGGGAAAAATTAAAACTATATGTCTATTTATTAAGATAAAATGTAGGAATAAATATTGTTGTGCTGATTCATCCACACTTTTCTACTGACATTCTTATCTGATGAACAGTCCACATTTGAATCACCTGGGCCAGGACATCTTCATCTGTAGCTGATAAAGCTGATTGACCTACGCATTTTTTAAGCTCATGGCTTTTTAAATTTAAAGTATTTTTTTAAATGAATCCAAATATCAGATCTTTTATATTTACTCTGTATAGATTTTACATGGAGCAAAGAGATAGAGAGCTCTAATATACTTATTAAATAGAATATTCCACTTTTTCACTTTTTCTTTTTGATTTATGTGAAGCTTTCTGTATGATTAATTAGTTCAAGGTAGACACTCAGAGTCTCTTCTGAATTTTATTGTCATTATATAAGTAAATTTATTACCTGCCTTCGTGAATCTGTATTTTGAAACAGATCCTGTTTCGTTTGACATTTCCTGAGTTTAATGTCATCAAATTACTATTAACTCTAGACAAAGGGCACTAATTTTCCATTGTGCAGAGCATGAATAAGCCTCTTAAGTAGATTTTTTTTTTTTTTTTTTTTAGCCCTAATACAGCAAACATTTTTCCTGGCATTATTAATGCTTCCTGAAGCAATTTTAATGCCAGTTGGGTGCCTCTTTTAGGGCACTCATCTTAGCCAGCATTCATACATGCTGTAAGAATGTAGGAATGTGAGGAAATTTGGAAATATTTAAAGTAGAGGTGAGATATCACCTGTCACAATATTAAAATTTAGTTTTCATTGAATTATTTTAATTAACTGATATTTCATGCTTAGAGGGTTCTTACCCAAAGTTCCAGAATCTGAGCTAATTACAAAGGGAGAATAAAGAAGTCATAATTCAATCTCTCGTGGGTTCATAAGAAGAATTAAAAATATATATCTATTGGTAACAAAATATGGAAATAAATATGCAGTAGGAATTATTTCTTCAAGAAGGAGGAATGTGCCCCCTCTGCTGGTAGGGACAGGTCTAACACATGAGATGGGCAAGTTTGGTTGAATCTGAAGACAGAAAGACCGTTTAAGACCTGGGTCAGCCAACCACCTGGCCAGGGCACCAATGTTTAAGAGGCAGTAAAAATCAGTGAACTAAAACAGACATAGCGCCCTTCAGTTTGTATTCCTACATATGTTACCTGAAAAATTAGTACTGTTTTTGCCATATACTCAAGTAGAAATTAATAAGTATGTTTTTCTAGCTTTGACTTTATTGAATATCTTTTGCAAGATACTTGGGCAAGTTGCATAGACCTCACCACTAACTCTGAGCCCATAAGTGCCCATCATCTGAAGTCAGTGGAAAATGTGAACTGGACTAATTAATATAGGGCATGATGCTTTTCCATGGGAATGACTATTTATTACTTATATTCTAAGTGCTTGAATATGTCTCCCGAGTGGGTAAATGCAGGGCTATTTAAGTTTGCTAATAAAAGTTTGTTTTCCCCAGTCTCATCAAATAAATGAAGAACAAATATTTAAAGAACACCATTTTGTGGAGATAAAAGAGTATCTTGTCAGGGGAAGAGAGAAGGTGCCGTAAATCAGCATCAACATCCAGCCCTACGGTGGAGGGGTAAACAGTTTCATCAATCAGTTGAAAGTGGTTGAATAAATACTGTTTGTGCAGAGTTAATGGATCCCCTAAACGCCACCAACTGAGGGAGCCTGTACTCCATAGATGGTCTACCCTGGTCCATAGTGCTTGGCAAAATGTTAACACGCTGCACTAAATCATATGGTCACCTCTGAGCTTGTTCAACAAACACACTTAAAAAGGGTCACCAGATCTTTTCAGGGACCTGTAATTTGTTGGAGCCAGAAAAAGCTGAATTTGAAAAGTACGGCTTCCCTGCTGTAGAGATCAAATCCATTGTCGGAGCTGTGTTTTGTTAACTTTGTACATAGGATCTTCTTTAACAACTCGGGAGACACAGCTGCTCTTTACATCTAGAAGTGAAAGAAACGAGTCTGAATGGAATATGTGGGCTCTGCTGAAAATGAAACATTTGCTTTACTGAAGGACTTGGGGCTCAACCCTGCATGTGAAACTTCCGCCCGAGCTCAAAGTGGAGGGAAAAAAGAAGGGAGAAAGCTATGTAATTTGTTTGAAGTTGTCCAGCACACAAAAACTGGCCATCAGATGTGTGAAACAAGAAAAAAAAATTTAATTTCTTTATCTAGATTATTAGTTAGTTGATTCAGACGAAAGAATATGAAAGGGATTACTGATGCTTTCTGAATCACTCATATTTTTGTAAGTGTTTGGATAATACAGTTGCTTATGTGTTACCAATCTAGGAGAGATTAGAAAATCTGGATGTTTGATCTGCATGTGTTTCTTTTTTGTCCATAGGGAATCTACTGTTCTAATAGATTTAGAACCTATATTTGATATTTCCAAATCTTTTGGGGAAGCATAAACAAAAGGGCAGGAATCACAAAGCATTGCCTAAGGAAAGGATTCTCTTTGTGTTGCATGTAGTGCCTCTTAATTCTATCTACACATGAGTCTGTGAATTCTTTCTGAATTCATTGGATTGGCTCTAAAAGCAACTGAAAATAAGAAAGAGCTGAAAATAATGAGGCAATTTTATAAAAAATAATCAGCCAAACTAATCCATTTGACTGATTTTTTTTTTTTTTTTTCCTTCTCTGCCACCCGTTTAAATTTTATTCTTACTTTGATGATATCTTTCACTCAACACTGAACAAATGTTAAGTGCTGGCTGTTATTATTAAAGTCTAGTTTGGGACATATATATATTTTTGTATCTAATTGCTGATATGTTAAGATCAAAGGTAAATCATTGTAATTTTATTTAAAAATAAACATGAGACTACATAGCTGAGAAATCATTTCACAGACATTATTTTCAAATCCTGTTTACATATAAGAGATGATTTTAGTAAGTACATTACATGAGTAAACGGAAAGGCGAGCTTCAGGAATGTTTTCTTCTTCACTTATTACTTAGCTGAAACCAATATTTAGAAGTACTTAGAAATAATTCTTATTTTTCAAAAAACTTGTCTCTCCTCCTTGAACCATTACTTATGTTTCCATTCTCCCAGTCATCATTTCTCCTCTCTCCTAACGTCTTTTCATGTGTTTTCTTTACTGTCCTTCCTCTCCTGCCACCACTTTTTAAAAATCATTTTATTTCAGGAGAAAATATTTGTTTTTACTTTGTTAGTTATTTACAGTGAAGTCAGGGTTAAATAATGCTATGCAGGACACAAATAAAATATTTTTTTGGGGGGGTGGGTGTTTCCGGGTTTTCCTCCAATTAAATGGAAAGCTATCGGCACCACTCATTGCAAATGTGAAATCTAATCACAGCACATTATAAGAGCAAAAATAAGCTTCCCCATATTTCATAAATTGATTCACAATCTTCATATTTTATCCTCAATAATGTATGCATTTTCCAGCTGGCTAAAGCTGCAATCTTTCTGCGTTTTGGACATTTGTCACTCTATTCATCCAGGCAGGAGAAGCCCCTGTGTAGCAAGCTCCTTGCACTGCAGGCAAAGCATCTGTGAAGGAGTCACTGACATCTGATGATTCAAATTGCAGAAATGATCCAGGACAAATTATGAACGTCTGGGTAGTGCCCAAAGATTTTGAGCTGAAATGACTTTGCCCTTGGAGCTTTGCAGATTTTGGTGAACTCTTGGGGCCACAGGCTTTCCTGTGTACAGCCTCCATAGGATATTGCCCCACAGGTTCTATTCTCTGTGTCAGTTATCATCTTGGCCAGCTGAGTGCCAATTTAGCTTTCCTGGGCCTGAAATGAAAAGGAAGTGGTTCAAGTTTTAGCTCAGAAACCCTCAAGGCAATTGGAGCTCTCTTTGAAATGTAAAACAGTCTTCTATCAAGCATTGCTTAAGGCATCATCCAACTATCAAAGTCAAAGATGATTTGATAGAACCTTACAAATCCCCATAATCTATGGTAAGTAGTAGTAGCTACGGCTTTGGCTCTGTGTTTGCACGTAGGGCAGAAGCAGGAGGATAATTTATCCAACTTTAGGGTAATGAAGTGTTAACAAAAACCACATGAAGCTATTATTACAACCACAGGCCACAGACTGCTAAGAGGGTGAGCTCTGGAGAAGTACCTATTTTCAAGGAATCTTGCATCTCAGCTTACCTGAAGGCATTTGCTAAACACAAGGTGATGCAGCTGAAAGACCATGATTCATTAGCTCTAATGAACAATGCTGAGCATATTGTCTCTAAAATATAACCCGCTGACATTGATATATATGTACTTTAACTCATTCGTCCCAACTTTATTAGGTACATATGTCTGCAGCAGACACAAATGAAACAGTCTACAACTAGGCTCCAAGCCAAAAACTAATTTATTCTTTAATGTGCTAGTGATTACTTGGTGGTTCCTTGAGCAGAGATGACAGGTCTGAGCTAATGGAGTTGTACTGTAAGTTAATATAAATCATGACAGAGCAATTAATTACAGAAACCACTGCAAATCCCTTTGTTAGTTTTCCCCATCACCAGAAGGATTTAATAATATTCATTTTGCTAAGTTCCAGTGACATTTACAAGTCTTAAACCATTTTTAATCAAATCAATATCACTGGGTGCTAAATTTAGTTGTGCTTTGCTTGCAAGTCCTGGAATACATCGATACTAATCTTTCCTACCTTCTGTTCAAATGAATCACACTGAATACCCATACTTCCTCTTCATTTGTTTACATTGAATAATTGGGATCTGAAAAAAGTGAAGACCTAGGGAACCCTGACTCTCAGCAAGAATGAATTAGCAGGTAGAGGAGGAAATCCATAAATCAGTGATTACACGTGCATCATTGTATCTGACATCCTTCATCAGTTTCTCCTAACCGGCCTCAAAAAATACTTGACAATCTCGGAACTAGATTCACGTTTCTGTAGACTTTTTCAAGTGTGGCAGGTTAAAAAAAGAAATGTGGGATTTAGGCACTGAAGCAATATGCTTTCATGACAAAAGAGCGTAATAACCCGTTCAAACAGTTCAAACACCACCTCGGCTTAATCTCTGTGTGTTCTTTGTTCTTTAGACACCTGTAGTCAACATCTCTGTTTCAAACTGAATAAGTGGAGATTAGTTGTTTTATGGACGTGGAAACGCTAAATCGTCTCTATAAAGAATAATAAACAATTCTTAATCAGGAAATTGATAGCATTATAGATTTTCGGAACAAAATAACCTGCTGTTCTTGGATGGCAGTGTTGCTAGATCAATAGCAAGCCTTTTGTTTGTTTCTTTTTTTTTATTTTTTGCCCTTAAAAGCTCTATCTCAGGAAAGAGTACAGATCCCACAGCAACGTGCCTTGCACGTATTCAGTAGATTTTCTATGTGTCCTACCTTTTTTGCATAATTGCAGATTTTTATGACTTTTTATTGACCTGCTTTTGACTTGATTTGTAGCATCCCTGAATCTGAGTCTTAAATCTGAGCATTCTCCCCAGAAAAGTCCCTGTGGATGTGTTTTTATATTTGTCATGCTCCTGAGGTACTCAGCACTTTGTACTTTTTGCTGTGAACATTTTTTTCCTCTTCACTTTCTTACCAGGTTATAAGCTCCTGTAGGACAGGGACTTTGCTTTATCTATTTTTCCTCTACACTGTAGATACCTAGTAAGGATATTTTCACATGATATTGCTCAATAAATGTTCAGTAGCCAGATGAACATATGCTACCCAGATGGGAGAGTGAGGAGGGTGTAAAACTCAAATTAGTTCACCAAATAACTTGTAAGAGCTGTAGAAGAATAGGTTGGATGCAAGAAAATATTGTTGACCTGGGAGGGTTATTTTAGACTAAAGCTTACATTGAAAATTAACTTTATGAAGGCTATCCAGGAGACCAGCACTTGTGGGTAGCTTGATGGCTAGGGTATAAAAGCTAATGGTATCTTTGCACTTTTGTAGATGTCCTGTCCTGTCTCACACTTCCAGCCCTGGAAACTGTGAGGTAGTGCAAAGAGGCCTGAATTGAGAGTCAGGGTTTGAACCCCATACAACTTCTGAGCTTTGTGACCTTAGATGAACCCAGTTGTGGCTTTTGACCTTGGGGAAGGCACTTAAGCCTTTCTAAGACCAAATTTCCTCAACTTTATGGTGGGGATAAGCAATGCCTATGCTACAGAGTTGTGAAGATTAAAAAAGATAGCATATATGAAATTAGTGAGCACAGAGCAGTCGCTGAACCCTCATCCCAGAAGACCCGTGGCATCCATGGCAGGAAGAAGATAATTTAAACTTTTCTAAGCTGCAAGAGACAAACAGAGGCGATGGACGAGAAACAGCTTTCTCTTTCTATTATTTACTATTGCGGAAGTCTAGTCAGTGTGAACCTTTCATTAGTATGGGTCTTGGGTTCCAACAAGTGGGCCAAATTCCCTTTCTTTTCTAGGGAAAAATTACTTTAAAATGTGTCGCTTTTCAAGTGTGTCAAGATCAAGAATTATGATCATTATTCCATTCAGGAAAGCAGGATGGGGAAGTTATTCTTCATATAACCAAACCATGGAGCCCCTCAGGTCCCCTTTTAACATGGAATATTTAGAAGACTCTTTTCCTTGTTCATTTGAGACAGTATTCTGATACATTGGCTAAGGAACTTGCCCACACCTGTAATTTTGGAAGGGAAATAAACTGTTTAAAAATTATAATGTATCTCTAGTAAGCTTAAATGGTGTATAACATTCCCAGGTATAAGGAGCCATTACCAAGTTAGTACACTTTTTTTCAGCAAAATATAAGACAAGGCAAAGTGATTTCTACTAATATTACTACTATTACTATTTCTATCACTATTACTGTTATGATTATTACTACTAGTACTGCTGCTGCTACCTATGTTTATTGAGTGCTTAACTATGACTGTTGTAAAATTTTTTCATATATTAACCCGTTTACCCTCACAGTCATACTATGAGGTATTATTAAGGAAACTGAGGCACATTTAGTAAGTAGCAGAGCTGTGATCCGAATGTAAGCAATTTGACTTCAGCGTCTGTGCTTTTAGTGAAAAAAGACCTTGAATTTGGAGATCCAGATTTCAAATTGAAACCTTTGCCAAAATAGTTGCACAACCCTGTAAATCCCTCCATTTCTCCGAGCCTCAGTTATTTCAATTGAAAAATGAGAATAACAACTACTAAGTTGAAAACCTTTGGTTCTCACATGGCACAGTGAAAAGACAAAAGCAGTCATACTCCAATTGTTACTTGCATCTCTTGAATAATGTTAAGAGGAATCAAAGTCATAACCCAAAGCAGTATTTTAAAATTTTGCCTTCACTTTATCATCTGTACCTCTCCCATCTTGCCTGTGTCCCGAAGCATTTCTCTCTTATCCCCTCATTCCTTTTTTTTTAAGGCAGATTCAGTCTTATTTTACTGAATGGCTGAGCTATGCGATTGCCAAGGGCACTACGTACAGACAAGAGAGTGGGGAGCTTAATTTCTTGGGCTCTTCCTCCTTGGATGGAGTCTTGATGGTTTCCTCCTTCTTGGCCCAGTGCTGCTCTTCACAGCCCTTGCGTGCTTCCTTGATATTAGACCTGCGGGCCTCAGCCCGGTCATCCAGGAGCATTTTGCAAGCCTTGTCTCCCTCCAGCTTATGGGTGTGTTCCATGAGAATCTACTTGTTTTGGAACACATTCCCCTTCATTTTTTATGTACAGACTGTGATCCATGTGGTGGTGATCTCCTAAGATTCACAGTGTCTCCTGTGTAGCCAGAGCAGAATTTTCAACCTCCTCATTCAGGTTACCTTCTCAAGTATTCAAGCGCTGGCAGTACTCTTTTGCTTGCCTTGCCAATATGCCTGTCCTTTGGTAGGCCATGAAGGTAACCTCATTCAGGTTACCTTCTCAAGTATTCAAGCACTGGCAGTACTCTTTTCTTGCCTTGCCAATATGCCTGTCCTTTGGTAGGCCAAGGTGTTTTGCCAGCATCGAACCTGGGAATGGACAGTCATAGGCTTCTGGGTCTGCTAACAGGAGTTGGCACTGGCTATTTCAGTGGTTTCATTTAAGTCCAAGCAGACCTTCTTTGTGCCACAGCAAAGGGCACTGGATGTGAGCCTCTTCTGAAGCCTGAGCGTACTCATGGCTGTGGCCACCTCGGTGAAAGGAATGCTCATAACCTGGCTCTGGAAACTGCCCCCAAGCTTGTCCTTTCACTCTGGAGTGAGACACTGATCTTCGTTCCTCTCCCCATCACCCTTTCCCTGACCACTCTCTGCCCCAGTCACTTTTCTACACATTCTCCTAATTCTTTTTCATAAAAGTATGTGAACAAAAAACTAGACTTCCTCTTTTGGGTGGGAGAGGGACAGAAACTAAGGGCATAAAAAGAAAGCATCCTGAACAGGTGGGAGTGGACGGAGAGCTGATGTTACTGTCCAGACCTGTGGAGGATTAAGAAAGGAATTGATAAAGGAATAGCAGTAAGTCTCACAAATGAGGGTCAGTATTTATTATTTGTCCTCAATAAGCACGATTTCTTCTCTGCTCTGTGATACACTAGATAATTACAGTGATGAAGATGTGATAGGCAGTCATAACCAGACTGGATTGTCATCTTCTTGTGGGTAGAGATCTGTTCTTCCTCACTGCTGTTTCTAAAGGGCCTAATACAGTGTCGGCAAATAGCAGGCACTCTATAAATATTTGAAAGAAAAAAATGAAGAAAGTTAGAAACTCAGAGATGGGCCTGGTGAATTTGAATTTCCATCCTAACAACTGACCTTTCCATGCCATGAAATGACCTAATTAGCAATATTATCTAGCATATGGATCATCTCTGGCTATGGCATTCATTCTTCCTCCATCTGTTGAGGAATTTTATCCCCTTTCAAAGTCATATAAGGAGGACTTTGGTATATATTCTACATATGGTGGAAATGATATTTTATTTAAAAAGCTATAACAATATCACCTAGATTTTGCAAACATCCTTAAAAAACTTAATTTGGATATTTCTTCCTGTTTTTGTTTTCCCCTTTGACAAAATACATTTAATAGACAATATTAATTCAGTTCCCTGATGCACATAATACCTAGCAGTATTCAATATCTGGCTTGTTTGCTTTTATTCTTAAAGAATCTGAAGGGAGTTGACATTTTATTTCATTCATTCACAGTCTCTTTTTTCATATCTAATGAACACACTCCACAACAATGGTCCTCAGATCTCTACCATCTGCAGGGGACGGCACACAGGTCATAGGCTAAGAACAACACCACATCAGTATTGAATAAAAAAGTGAAACTTCAAAGGCAGAGCTGGCTATGAGGTCTATGCTTTCAAGACCTCGTAGCTAGTTCCTCCTGTTTATTATTTTTTGTTTGATTGGATGATAATGTAGTATGTCATTTCATGGTCCATGACCTGTGGTCAATTCCCTATGGAGGAGCCAGATTGGGGAATATTTTTGTGAGCTTATCTGTCCTAGTTGGGAAATAATAAAAACAAGAAAGGTGGGCACAAAAAATGTCTGAGGAAAGGGAACAAAGTCCTTTATTATTGAGGAAGATGATCTTGGGGGTTCAGTTAAGAGTCTTTTTATCTAGATGGTGATAATGATATGATAATGATTCTCTCTGTAAATAATGTCGGCAAGAGGGACAGTTTTGTTATTTTTTTTCATCTCTCCCTAGTCAATTGCACTCTATTTTCCCTCATCATTGTGGCAGGAGAGTCAGACTCATCTCCACACTGCCATGATTAGAGTACATTTCTACCTCTGAATAACCCAGGCATCAACTTTTTAAAGTGTTGCGCTAGTGCATTAAGTCTTAATGGAAAAATTTTCTCCTAATATAGGACCTCTCTGGGCTATGAATAATTAATGTCAATTTATAGCTCAAGGGATGTGGCAGAGGAATCAATATGGTAAATTAACATCTACCTCCCTCCTACCCAACAACAAAATCTTTTTCAGGTATAATTAAGCCACAGAAAGGCCTATATCCTCTTTTAGAAAATCTTACATATAATTAGCATTGGTTTTATTTTTATTGTATTTTACACTTTATTAAATATTTTTCTTAAGAGCTGGAAGCTGCACAGGAGTGGCCCATACTCTGATGGACCTACAAATTGAATAATTAGGGAGCTACAGCTCTTACTACTGTGGATGAGACTCTGGCAAGGCTGAGAGAATAAAATCAAAAGACTCCAGGATACAAATATTCTGAAATAATCCTTCTCTTGCCCTTTTCACTCAGTTCTTAAGAAGAAGATGTAGAAAGTTGTTCCTGAAGCCTACGACTGCACATCAAAAGAATGCCCAAGCTTTTGGTGATGATGGTGACAATGCTGTGGTACCAACTTTCATTGTCATGGGAGTCTTTTATGTCTCAAATTTAAGTCATGCCTGAACAGGGCTCTGGCCTGTTTTACAGTATGTTAGACAGGAATTGGGATTGCATTGACAATCTCTGTTCTGACATCCCGAAATTTCCCATTTGCCCTGGTCTCTCTGCATCAGCCCTAGCATTGCCAGCTCTGGCCGGCCTCTTCTTTTTGAGCAATCTCATCCATCATGGGAACTGTCAATTGGGTGCCTCTGAGGCCTGGGGCTTGCTGAAGATATTCTGAGGACAATGTCCATCTGTCACATATTATTATCAGTATTCCTAAACCCTGTGGTTAGGGAGGAGCGATTCTGACCCAGGGGAAGGTACAGAGAATCCAGCAAAGAGCCAAAGATTTCCAGCAAGTCTGATTTCCTTTGCTGAAGTTTATACCAACTCTCTATTGTCATCTCTTCTTTCTAAAAAGAGAGAAAATGTAAATATTGTCCCCTATGCTGAACTAGAATAATATAGGATTCCAGCCTGTAAATTTTTTCTGCCAGTGCGTAAAGATGGACTGGAGAACCAATTAATATGCTCCTTGGTTATAGGACCTCCAGAGAGCCACAGGCTGGGGAGGGCAAGCACAAAGGAGAGTGTTGGGAAAGGCTTCTCAAGGAGGTGCTTGATTGTATGTCTTCTTAAATGAGTGG
>NW_006436288.1:7758548-7760114 GCF_000325575.1 Pteropus alecto
CATTCCTGGTCAAGGGCAAGAGCAGGAGTATCAGTTCAGTCCAGGGGAGTGGAACCAGAGCTCTGTCCAGGGTCTTGGCAGAACTTAATTACTTGCTTTCTCCTTGAGCCTGAAGTTGGGACTTGAAGCTGGAAACTCTCAGGTCAGCGGCGGATTCCTTTGCAGGCCTCAAAGAAATCCATAGTTTCCCAAACCTTCAAATGTCTCTGAGAGGTAGTGACTCCTATGGTTAAAAAGATCCCTTTCAGGGAAGGAGCTTTTGATGACTGCCATCCTGCCTTGAGTTCAGACACTGTCAGGGGCCAGCTCTCCTCTGTCAGTCGTGCTTGAACATTCTCTCTAGTAACCGCTTCAACCAAGGCTCCTTCTTGCTGGAAGTCTGAGATTACTAAACTTGCTTTTCTGGTTTATGGAACACTGATAACTGACCGACTTGAAACTGCCACTACAAACATCTTTTAAAATTCTAACATGGTTTCTGAAAGTGTCATCTGTAATAGACGCAATTCTATTGTTAAAGTCTTCTGCTGGCATTGATACTTGCCAGATTTTTCTGGTGCCCAGTTGGCTATGCTGGGCAGCCCACACCTGCATAATAGTAGGGATCCTTCCTCTTTCTTCATACTACCCACTCCTTATTCCTGGGCGTTTCCAGAGTTGGGGGGCATCACATGTTCTCATACAACATACGATAGCTGGCCAATGACAGCGCCGCAGGTATCTAATCCCTTCCCATCCCATCCTCCTTTTCCTGGGAGTATGGGTTCTAGAAGCAGACTGACTGAACCTAATTCTAGCTCTAACACATACTAGTTGTGTGGCCTAGGCAAGTTACTTAACCTTGTGCTTTCACTTCCTCATCTATGAAACCCAGGACAATCCGTTTGTTTGGAAGGTACAATGAAATATTACTTGTAAGACACCTAGACAATACCTAATATACAGCAGAGCTTAATAAATGTTAGCTCTTCCTTTTATCACTGTTAGTACTATTGTTGTCACAACCCACATCCACTGCCTGCAAAGTTACATGGTAAAATCTCTTTCTTGCTGTGTAGGCCAATGTCTTTGTCCAGGGAGCAGCCTCTGAAAGTATCCCAAGTGTTCCATTCTCGCGTTACCACCATTATTGTTCTCATGGCTGACGGTGAGTCAACACGTTTGTGCCCTGGACCTAAAGAAGCCTGACTTATACTTGGGAGTTTCATAAAGCCCCTCTTAAATAGCTTCTGGCATTCACTCCATTAACAAAAGGTTCTTAAACACAGTTAATAAGCTTTTACTTTTCATTTTCCTCTTCATGTCTCCTGGTCCTTCTCCACAACAAAATCTTTTTTTTTTTTCCTCCTTCAGTTAGGAAACCAGAGTTCCTATGCATATAAGAGACAGACAGACAGAGAGAGAGAGAGAGAGAGAGGAGAGAGAGAGAGAGAGAGAGAGAGAGAGAGAGAGAGAGACGGACATAGTGAGATAGCGAGAGAGGGACAGACAGACAGACAGAGAGAACTGGGAATTGGGTGTGGGAGGGGGTTGTGGAGGGAGAGAAGTGTTATTTACACTAGCACA
>NW_006436288.1:7760966-7765427 GCF_000325575.1 Pteropus alecto
AATTAAAGTGAATGAGCTATTGACACCAAAAACGATATAGATTAATTTCAAAATAATTGCACTGAGGCAAAGATGCCAGATCCCTCCAAACGCACACAAGAGAGAATACTGTTGTATTCCATTTATACAGTTGTGATTCCATTTATATAAATTCCAGAAAAATGTAAATTAATTTGTAGTGACAGGAAGCAGATCAGTGATTGCCTAAGGATAATGGGGAGGGGAGGCAGGGCAGGGAGGATTGAGAGGGAATGGTTACAAAGGGGCAGGAGGAAACTTTTGGGGGTGATGGATATGCTCATTATCTTGATTGTAGTGATGGCTCTACGGGTATATGAATATGTCAAAACTCATCAAATTGTAGACTTTAAATATATAGTTTATTGTGTGCCAGTTATGCCTCAATAAAGCTGTAAGAACAATTCTAAATAACAATAACAAAACTTCTAGTATTTTTTTATTTCAGAGCTACCTATTAGCAAATGTTATTCTGTTGGCTCTTTTAGTTTTTATTCAGGGGAATCCTAACTTCTACCTTAACTTCTACCAGCATGACTCATGCTAGTCAGACTAAGCATTATCATCTTCACGAAATGAATAATGACAACTAATATGCATTGAAAGCTTTCTGTTGAACGGTGATACTCCAATGCTTTACCTATATTATCTCATTTAATGCCCAGAAAAACTTCCTAGTTTAGATGCTATTATAGCTTCATTTTACAGAAGAAGAAATCAAAGCAAGAAGTTAGGTAATTAGTCCAACACAAAAAACACAAGTGTGGAGAGTCCAGATTCAAAACCATAAGCAGTCCACTCCTGGGCTTCTTATTTATCACTAATAGGACATAACTACAAATTTATTTGACAGAGCCAAGAATTAATGCAGAAACAAGGGCATGTTGCTGTAACCCTGTAGCTGTTTCCCATGCTCTTTGTTTGGCTTCCTGGTCCTCTGTGACACTAATTCTTGTTGCTTTTAATTCCTCATAGCATAGTCTTCCTGCCTGTTTTCTAGATTTCCTACTGCCCTGGTTGTCTTCCTGAGCTTGCTGACTTTATGGTCCTTAACGCCTGTCTGATAACTTACTCCACTTTAAATAGATGCATCTACTGGATTTTTCAGGTAGAATATATCTGTGGACAAGAAAAGCATGGATCCTGTTCAAAATAAGGATATGTGTCAAAAATCTCCGCAAATAATTCAGAGTAAAAGGATAGGTAGACAGACGAAATAAGAGGGATCAGGCCAGGAGATTGGTGAGAACTAAGACAAAATCTAGTACAAGAGCAGCAGGTGTTGATATTAACTTTTGCTGTAAAGTCCACAGAGCAAGAGGGCATCAGGGTCCCCCGCTCCCCCAGGGGCTGGGCAGGTGTAACTGGCAGGAAGAGAGAGCAGGGTTAACAGAGCAACCTCTGAAGAGCCCCTGAAATAAGTCCTTCATGAAGCAAGCTGTCCACAATGCATCTAGAAACCGATGGTCCCAGGCCCTGGGCCACCTTTTCCTGGGTTGACAAGGGTTGCGAGAAGGCCCTAAAAAATATGGCTTCACAGTATTTTCACAGCTCTGCCAGTCTCTCATATTATTTTGACTTTCTTATTTTCGATCAGTATGAGAAAAAAGAAAGATTACAATAAAAACCACATGGAGGCCTCTTCTCAGGCTGAAATCCTTTGCTCTTTTCTCTAAACAGAAGAAAGCAACCTTCCACTTTTAAAGGATCCCAAATGTTTTCCAGCCTATAGATGAACAAATAAATATCTTTGGTAAATATAATATCATGGTTTACTCCTTCTTTATTTGTTAAAACACTAATTGAGCACTCACTGAATACCAATATCTATTCCAGAAATGGAAGGTACCAAGAAAATTCCCAGTCATTTCCTACACCGAGTCCACAGTCCAGGAAGGCAGACAATGAAAAGACAGTGATATTGTATACAATAATTTAGGGAGCCTCAAGAAAAAACATTTAAGACAGGGGCGGGACAACAGGGGAAAGGGAGGTAGAGGTTCAATGAAGCTTCCTGAAGTAGGTGACACTAGAGTTATTCATTCCTAGTCTTTTTAGCAGCTCAGCTTCCTTTTATAGAGCTTGGCGACTCTGATATCTCAGATTCTGCTGGGATTGTTGTCTGGTAGCCCTTATGTAAATCTATTTCTTTTTAAGCACGAAACAATATAACTTAAGCAGAATGAAAACTCAACGGGTTTTTAAACATAGATTTAAAGTGACTTCCTAAGAGTAGTCAACGTGGAGAACTTGTGATCCAAGGACCTGGAATGTCTTTAAGAATTAGTATACTCAAGGATGAGTGTGTAAATGAACAGTTTTAGGGAAAATGGGGCATGTTCATTCATTTATTCATTCTCTCATTTACTCACTCACTCATTCATTTAGTAAATAAACAAACGAACAAACATACTACTTGCCAGGCATGGTACTAGACATGGGGGATTCAGAAATCAATAATTTGTTTACAGGTAGACGATAAACATTTGATAATCCATAGTTTGCCTTTATAGAAGATATTTATCTCTTGTCACAATGCTCACTTGTCACTGTTGTCCAAATCAGGCTACTGTTCTAGGTTGTTCTAACCCAGTGTGATTTTGCTCTTTGGTTATTTTGTGAAGAAACAATAGAAATATTTATGTTTATGAAGAAGCAGTAGAAATAAATAAGATCTGATCAACAAAGGGCAAATTTGTAAATTCTGCTACTGCTTGATAACTTTATGTAATGAAAGATTACTATGTTTTGCGTGTATAAAATAATCACATTTTAAAATGTTTTAAATAAGTTCTCTAAGTTCTTAAACAAATCATCCTTATAGAAATTGATGTCGTTTCTGAAAACCTGTTTTAATTTTCAGTTTTGGACCATATAGCCATACCATTGTTCAACTTAGGATGCTGTGCTGCCAGTTTTATAAGACTGTGAGCATGGTCTTAATACTCTATGCTAATGTACTGTACATCAGGCTGGAAGCTTATCTTGACAGGAAAACTTGGAGCAGGGCTTGTGGAATGATTTTGGCACTATACACTGGAGTGGAAAATATTCACAGGCTGCAACAAAGTCTGGCTTGGATGCTACAGGAAAGGCAGCACTGGCTGGAAGACAATTAGCATAGGAAAGTCCTGGGCACCTTTGTGAGAGGCCTGCAGGATGTACCTTATATTGAGAAGGGGCAGGATCATGGAATCATGTGCGTTTTCATGAGAACTGAGAGGAATGGCAGCTACACACGCCAAGTTAGAAAAGGAACACTACCACTGAGCACCACCATCACCGTCTTTCTGATCCAAAACTCTTCATGTGCAGAAATAGGATGCCAAGTGAAGAAAGAATACTTACTTCAGAGGTTTTAAATATAAAGCCTAGAAAAATCCTTAGGCACAGGTGTAACTGCTTGTGTGAGTATGTCGAACCAAAACCAGGCATAAAATGATCCTTCATTTGTCTTGAAAAGTTTTGAATCTATTCTATGACAATTCTGGTAAAAATATAAGTGCTCTTTTTCCTATGTATAGGCCTGTTAGGTGAGAAAAAATTGCTTTTTTTCCCTTTTTGTCGGGAGGCTTGGTTTTGCTTTTAACATACTTGCAAGCTCTGAGCTTTGTCACTGAAAAATATATAGCAATGCCGATTTCTATGAAGAAAGACAATGATGACATATGTATTTTGACTCAAAGTAAAAAAAAAAAAAAAAAATCTAGTGACTTTGTGATAACTTCATGTGTTGCTATCCCTGGGAGCTGTGTCACTTTCTTGAAAAAATGGAGAACTTGCGATTATTTGTTCCATTCGACCCAGAAGTCCAGGGTAACAATGAAATTTGATTAAGGCAAAGTGGAAAATATGATTTCTCACTTCCTGCCTCCCCCAAATAGAGAAACTTATATAATAAAAGAATGTTCACACAATGAGGCTCTTAGACCCCCATAGATGGTGATTGTATAGGTTGAGTCATGGACTGTGCCCAGCTGAGGAACGTGAAGGTGACCCGTCCCCATGCAGGAGTGTAGGGGAAGGGCTGCAGTTGCCCTGCCCTTCCACTTATGAGAGAGGGGATGAATGATATGAAAAGAGCTGAAACAGCATTCAATTGTGAATTCCTTAACAGCCAAAAGCATACTTTCGTCTTTGATCTCCTCAAGTCTAGCATGGTTTTAGCACGTAGTAAGTGGTCACTGTTACACTGGACTAGGTTAACATTCTGGGAATATCAAATATTGAAATGAAATCCACAATTTCACTGAAACCAAGAAGAGGCAGAAACGTATAAGGAATATTAACCATTTGCAAGGAGATAAGAAAAGAGCCTGGTGAATGACAGTCCTTACATATTGGTGGCACGAGATGATCCACAGGAACATTGCTTTCTAGAGAGGGCACTTTCAGTGCAGCATAAATAAGGGGAGCTTCAGTTTAGGGGTTGCCTTACAGGTA
>NW_006436288.1:7765440-7770966 GCF_000325575.1 Pteropus alecto
TGCAGAAAATATAATAGTGCATTCACACTAATAGCTCTAGCACTGGGCAAAGTCTATCATTCAGAGGCGGCTCTGGCCAGCTCTAAGCTCTGCCTTTAAATCTTTAGAGTTTGTCTACATCTGATACCACAGAAATTTTATAAAACTGTGACAGCATAAGAATTACTTTAGGTTTTCCTTCCCACATCTTTTTCAAACCCCCATCCCACCATTGTCTGGAGATCTGGTCTGTCCCAGTGACTCAAATCTGCACTCTCCTTATAAACCTAGCTCTTCTGGGTTGAGAGCTAGATAAACCACATCACATGAATTGGATTCTAACAAGACTTTTGTATGCCCAAGAACGGCACAAATAGTACACTCACATGCATACCTTAGTATATCCTTCCTGGCCAGATATCAGTTTCTACCCCCATATCAAGACCTCTTTTTGCAGGAAGAAAATGACCAGACAACTTGGGTAAAGTCCCAGCTAGACTGGTTACTAAGAAAAGCAGACAGTCAGGGGAATTGAGGAGCACAAATCTTTTTTATGCCATGGCACAGATATATTTGTTCCATTTATTTTCCTCTTGTAGACCTGTCATTGATCCTTGGAAAGTGGTTTGGTTTTGTTTATTTTTTTTAACTGTGAAAGCTTCAGTGGTGGTTTTCTTTTTTTTTTCCTGCTTCAGGCAACTCTCTCTCTTTCCCCCTCAGCTCTCTCTCCTTCGCCCACTTTTCTGGAAGCGATTCTACCTCTTACTGAGAAAGAGCAAGTATAAGAAGGGGAATTTATTTCAGCCCAAGATTGCCTAAAGACATACATTAGGAATAGAAAGCAATATAAGCATAAAAAATAACCAAGAAAGTTTTCTATTAAAGCTGTCAAATTATCACAAATGTAGTGGATTAAAACAACACAAACTTATTTTCTTACATTTATGGAGATCAGAAGTCTCAAAATCAAAGTGTTAGTAGGGCTGCATTCCTTCTGGATGGAAACTATGGGAGAAAATCCATATCCCTGAAATTTGTGGCTTCTACTGGCGGCCTGCATTCCTTGGTGTGTAGCCTTTTTCTCTAACTCGAAAGCCTGCTGTGCCACATCTTCAAATCTCTCTCTCTTTCTGAACTCTACTTCCATCGTCACATTTCTTTCTCTGACTCTGACTCTCCTGCCACCTTCTTTTCTTTACAAGGAAACTTGTGATTACAATGAACCCACTCAGATAATACAAGGTAATTTCCTCATATCAAGATCCCTAACTTCATTACATCTGCAAAGTCACTTTTACTATGTAGGTAAATATATCCACAGCTTCTTGGGGTTAGGATATGGACATACTTGGGGGGTGTCATTACAGGGTTCTTCTTGATGTTTACTCTCTTTGGACTTCTGTTATAGCATTAATTCATGTTGTAATGTAGATTCTGGAGTTCTAAAGAAGTGTGGTTAAAAATTTTATCAGGTCTTAACCAATTAGATTCATTTCATGTTTTGTTGAACCCATATACAAAACAATGTGCTGGGTGCCAAATAATTGTAATATTAAAACAACCATGTGTGTGAGTAATATCTTGATTATTTTCTTCCACAGAATTCTGAAGATCATTTTCTTAACTGTCAGCATTAATGTATTAAGCCTGTTAAGAGTCTGAAAAATGTTGGAGACTGTCAGTTAATTGTTAAGAACTTAATGTGCTGAGGTCTGAAACTGAAAAAGTAAGATAATTCATATACATTAAAGTGTTGTAATCAATACCTTAAAGATAAATGTCAAGAACTGTGAAGGATTTAAGATTTTCCTATACTGACAAGTTAACATGTTAACCTGCTGTAATTTCATTGGTGCTATTAGAAGACAGGTAACTTCTAGGTCATAGACAGTGGACAGTTTATTGGAGCAATGGCAGTAGCCAGAGTGTCAACATTTTTGCATCGATTCCCTGAATGATGCAAAGAGGGCAGGATGACACCTGCACACTTAGTAGTTTGTGTTACATGAAACTAATACCAAATTTAGGAAACTTGAATCTTTTACAATAAGCAGTAAACATGACTGCTCTTTGCTCTGGAGGGAGACGCTATCTTCCAAGGCCGTTTGTCACACAAACTTCCTTAAAATTATCGTCTGGAACAAAGCGCAGTAAGTGCCTTGCTCACAATACACACGGAAACATGGGAGAACGATGGAGAATTGTCTTTCAAAATTAGATATGCCAATCTTCATTCTTATAAACAAATCCTTTTAAGCATCTATATCTGAATGTTCCTTAGAGACCTCGAATTCAATATGTCTTAAATTAAAATCTTATTTTACTTCTGCCAAACACCTTCTCCTTTGTTCCCTGTCTTAATGAATAGAGCCACTATCTACTCTAGTACTTATTCTAGACTCTTCTCTAGCCCTCCTACATATAACTGTCAAGAGGCCCCCTTTTTAGTCATTTACATTCTCTTTTTTCTCTTTGTCCCCACTGTCAATAACAAAATTAAAGTTTTCAATGGTCATTGGCCCTCTGAGACCAACTTCTGAAAATGAATGGATTTTCCTAAAACACAACTTAAATTTTATCATTCTCATTCTCAGAAATATAAAGAATTTTCTTAAATTCTTTAAAGAAAATAAACGGCGTAGTGCAACAGGAGTTGAGAGCCCCAGATGTTCAAGGTAAAATCCTCTGTCATGAGTGTTCCAGTTGTTAAAATGAGTGCCACAGAGGTCCTGGTGCTTCAGCTGAGACAACCTCGTCACGTCCTCCACACTGGCCGGAGTAAAGAGAAGGCTGACTCATATCCCCTTTTCCTATGCAAACCCTTAGAGCCTAATCACCACCATCAGTCTTGAAACCATCAACACTAACCTAATTTTATCCTTTAACCCTATTTATTTCAGTAACCCAAGAAGCCCAACATGGCAAGGTAATCCTACAACTCCACGCATTATTGCTCATATAGCTCTGTGTATCTCCTTTCATGACTCCATGGCCCATCTCTCTTCAATAGCACCAACGCCTCCAGTGCATCTCTTGGAGCTAGTAATCAACCATCAGCAAAAATTTCTTTTATCTTCAACCTCTTTTGTGAACTTTCCTTTTACTGCCAAATCCCTATCACTTCACTTCACTAGCTGAAAAACTTGGTTCTCCCCTAAATGCACTGCTTCCTCCTTCAACTGATGATCTGTTTTCTCAATCTCATTGAGGTAGATTAGATGCCTTCCTTGCTCCTCATGGCTACTTTTAGGCCTTCTTCCTGATTACGAACACCAGCTATGAGTCTGAAGTGATCACACTATCAAAGTACCTACTACCTTCTCCTTGCTATTGCCACTCTCCCTAATTCCTTGAACATTTGAGTTCCTGGCTCACTGTCACTGTCTCCAACATCGTCATAATTTTTGGTGATTTCATGATTCTTGAGGACAGTCCTTGCATTCCCTAGCTTCTCTTGGCCTTCTTTGCTCTAATTACCTTATCCTCCACTTCACCTCAATTATTGTCTCTCTTGTCATAGCTTAACCTTCATCATGACTAATAATTGCAACTTCTCTATAATCTCAGTTCTAGTTCCCATTCTCTGATCATGCTCTCCTAAGTTTCTAGCTCACTCTCCATGCTAAAATTTTTTCCATTCCATAGGTATTGCTATTCATAAATCTTATCATCTTGTCACTGTGATTTACCCTTTCATGTTCTCATATCCCTCCTTTCCTAGTTTATACGTTATGATCTGATGTTGGAGTAGTGAATAGTGTAAGAAAATGGAACCAGAGAGTATATGAAAATATTTGTTTAACATTAACTTACAAAAGAGGTCTATCACGGCCTGAGGGTGAGGCAGAAGAGAAATAAAACACTCAAGCCTGTTCCCAGCCTGCTCTCTATTGTCCAGGAATTCCATTTTGGCTTTAAACTTGTACATCCTACAGAGGAGAATCAAACTGCCAAGGAGATGGATCCTTAGGAGACAATTTAATGTTGCTCCCTGATACTCATATATATGCCATTTTGGGGAGGGACATCATTTACATCCTCCCCAAAGGGGCTCAAGTGTTTATCTAACTACATGCAGTCCTCTTTTGGAGAGAGTGCTGGTAAAGATTCTTTTCTCCAGGGATTAGTGCCCCTTATGGATTTAAGTCACTGGCTATTGCTCAATTGCCTACCCCTGAATTTGGCTTTGGGAATTAGGGAATGTTTAACACAAAGGAGGTAACCTTTGAACTTAACTTTGTAGGATTAGTAGGATTTTGCCAGAAGTAAAGTAAGAATTTTCAGTGGCAAGAAAGATAACTATTGGCAACACTTTTTTCTTTCTGCTTCATAATATTCAGAAAAATTTAGACCTCTACTTCTATATATTCATACAGCATATGTTTATGGCTCAAAGTAAATATGATTAACTAGATAAAACCCACCTTTATAAATCCTCTTTTTTACATGCAAAGTAAATATTTTTAAGAAAGAGGTTTGATTTATTTACATTTTTAATTAAATGAAAATTACAGATAAAAGATGCTATACCACTCATCTTCTTAGGAAAAGAAAATATTGCAATGCAATTAAAAGGACGCCTCAAATTATAATTAGATTTGAAATTTAATTATGACTAGAATACTTCATCCTTATGCACACTGACACCTTGTTGATACATAACCTTTAAAATATTTTTATTATATTTACTCTAAGATCTTAATCTGTGGACTAAATAAAATCCTTAGATTCCTAAGAAGTATTAGAAATCAGTACAGAATACAATGTGCTGTTTTTTCTGGAAAAAAAATATTGTGTTTTTGAATTTTTGTTTTGACCATTGTTGAATCTTAGTACAACTTCCAGTTGAAAAACATTATAAAAATATTTAGCAGACATGGGTTAGTATAATAACAATTTTCATAGCTAGAGAGAGCATCCTTTGGTTCATACCTGATAGAGTTACAGTATTCCAAGTTGAAAGGACTACAGAAATTTCAATACATATTCAAAAAGCACATTTTCCAGAAAGAAAATTCTTCTTATGGAATGTCAACTATATATATGTATTGCAGCTATTTGAAGGAATCTCTTCTGCAGAGAGCTCTGGTTAAATACATTTGCTATAATTAACTTCCTATGGCACCATTTGACACTTCTTGCAGCTTAGAAAACAATAACTTTCACAGTAAAAATGATTTAGTTACAGCATAATGTGCCCTGATAGAAATGTTTTGCGATAAAGATCCCCAATATGCAATTATTATTAGCTTGATTTGGAAAATATTATGTGGTGAATACTGTTTGAAGAATTGCCACTATAGTTTACCCGGTGTCGAAGAATGCACTCAATATAAAGTGGAGGTCTTTATTCATGGAAGTCTGTATTCATAGCCTTTTTGGTAATCTTTACTTTAAAATACTTGTTTGTTAATTAAATAATTTTATATATATGTATATATTTATATATATATACATGTATATATATATGTATATATATATATATATGTGATTTATCATGCTTAATCAATGTAAGTGGAAGACATTCTTTGCTACAGATAGCTATAA
>NW_006436288.1:7770993-7799779 GCF_000325575.1 Pteropus alecto
TTACCACTAGGCATTTCTTACCTTATAGTATATGGTGGCTATAATTTAACCACACTTATTAAATTGATTGGTTTTCATGGCAGTAAAAATAAAAGGCTTGCTTTTATAAACTCATAAGGAAAAATTCAAAACAGCAAAGTTTCATCATCTGGAATAGACTTATTTTTATTCTACTGAGTTTAAACTTACATGCCTCGCTTAACCCCTCCTTACCAAACCAATTTTTACCAGGCAACTTCTGCTCCTAGATTAACTGAATTTCTACAAATGGCCTGCTTCTGTGGTCCTCTGTATAGGCAAACGTCTCATTGAAGTCCTTATCTCTTTTAAAGGGACTTCAAAGGTCCATTGAAATCCAAAACTTTCCTTGAAGTTAAGTCAAGTTTTGCCTGTTTTAGGGCTGCAGGATTTCATCCAGAAAAGCCTGGGTGGTTAACAAGGAAAGAGCATGTTAACCTGGTTGGATTTCATCACAAGTGGAATTTGGTCTGACAATTTTGGCTCTGTTAGGGGGTTTAAAGCATATTCAGCTGTGGAAATGATAAAAGGATTCCCCTACCTGGTTTTATAGCACAATAGCTGAAAGACCAGCAGGTATTTCCAAGCATCTTTTAGTGCACATCCCAAACTGCTACACCAGCTGGATCTTCAGTGAATGAAATAATCCTGCTGTTAAAGCATTTGAATCCCAGTCAAAGTCACTGACAGTAAAAATCCAGGTGGCTATGCAAATTGGTCATTTCCTTAAATAGTAATTTGAGTTTCACTAGCTGAGCCCTGCTAATAATGACAACCAATATTTGTGCAGCATGTTTCAATTCACAGAACAACTTTTACGTATATTATCTCAATTAGTCCTCACTAGAACTCTATGAGATGAAGAAACAAGTTCAGAGAGATGAAGTAACTTGCCCAAGGTTCCGCAGGTAGTAAGTGGTGAACCAGGATTTGAACCCAGACATTTGAAGTCCAGACACGGTGGGTTTTCCCTTAGACTAAGAGTGACTGCTAGTGTGGGTGATTACTTTTTCAGAGATCTTGATTCAAAGAAACAAGAGCCGCTTTGTCTTCTTTTGGGAGTCTTATTTCTATAGGTCCTTTATGAAAATAGGATAAATTAAAGTTTGAGCTTTGTGCTCATAACAAACCAAATCTTACTAAATCTTATTTTTAAAGAAAAGTTGGAACTTCAGACTTTCGTGGACACCACCCCAATTTTTAAATGTGTTGTGTTAATTTGGGTTATTGTTTCCAACTCTTCATCCCTTCCTGGTGGTAGGATTATACATCCACAGCCTTTACCGTGAAACTTCTTAGGGCTTCCCAACAGAACAGATAGAATACATATCACTCAAATCATTGGTTTTGGATTTGGTCATGTGATTTGGATTGCCCAGTGAAATGTGAGGGAAAAAAATGAAGTGTGGCTTAAGAAGGGCTTTTTATCTTCCATCCCACTTGAGCTCCTGCATTTGCCCCGATAGGTTCATTCTGCTGCCCTAAATGGAGAATACATGTAGAGCAGGCTGAAACTTTACCTGCAGTTTGAAACCAAGTAAATCCTAGTAGATGCCAGTGGATTCCTGATGAGCCCAGCAGAGCCCAAGCTAATAGTCAAGACTATGAGTAAGAAATAAATGTTTATGGTTGCAAGCCATTGAGGTTTGGAGTTGTTTTTTATGCAGCAGATCCTGATCAATTTAAACTTGAAAAAAATTGCAGCACAGCCCAAGTTAAATAAATCTATAGACTGCATGTAGCCTGTGGCCACAGCCTGAGATTTGTGAGATAGATCTTGACCAGTATCTTTGCCTATCCTAGCATTTAAACCTCTGGGAAAAACTTATGTCAAATGTTGGGTACATGTAATATTTAGAGAAAAGAGACTATTAGTTTAAGGTCCGATACCTAAACAGGCTCTGTGTTCCTTGTTGGGAGAGATATATAAACTAAGGCATATAACTAAATAATTGAGGATGTATGAGTGAAATGAGAGACTTCTGTCATTTACTTGGATTAACAGGATTAGCCTACATTTTCCTCTGTCAGCATTATTTTATACATGTAAGCCTAATGCCCATAGAAGAAATTTGTTTTCTATCATCCATGTTTGTTACCGGCAAAAATTTTTAGGGTCCCTGAATAAAGTTAGAAGATTTTGACCTATATTTAACATTTCATTCTCCTTTACTCTGAAAGAGGACTCATAATTATTGAGAAAATATCTAATGCTTACTAGGTCTTGGGAAATGCAGTAATTTATTTTATAGAGTAAACATCACCCGGGGAATTAAATAAGATTTACTTCTCTGCAGAATTCAGGAGAAAATCATCATAGGCAGACACATAGCAGAGAGAATGTCGATAATCTCCAGTCGAGCTATAAGCTTGGAGATACTTTAGTTGTAGAAGACAAGAGAGAGGGTCACACCACAACCTCTGAAATCAGTTGCCTCCCTTTAAGCAAAGCCTGTCTAGTCTGGACATGACCAGGACCCTTCAACTGAGCCATCTCATTTTTATAAATGTTTGATATGATAACAGAGGACAGTACTGAGAGCACACCTGAGCGTGAATACGCAGGCTAATGCATCCCAGCCTACATATTTTCCTAATCTTAGAGCGGTGGAACTGGTATGAGAGTCAGTTACCCAGGCTTCCTTCCATGTGAATTATGCTAACAGGTCCTTAGACCATTTACCTGCTACCCAAATAATTGTTTCATTTTGATTGTGATAAATGCCATAAAGGAGAAATGCAGGGTGGCGTGAGGCTGCATTTTTATAGGTTTCATCTAGACTGTGACATCAAGGAAAGATTGCTAAAATAAATGATGTTTAATTGGACATTTGAAAGAGGGGTGAGTTGGTATTTAGCCTGAGAAAGGAAAGAGTTAAAATGGGATTATGCAGAATATATGTGTGTGTGTGCGTGCGTGTGTGTGTGTGTGTGTGTGTGTGTGTGTGTGTGTGTGTGTGTGTGAGAGAGAGAGAGAGAGAGAGAGAGAGAGAGAGAGAATATTTCAAGTTTTATACCAGTAATTTTCAGGGGGTTACAAGATTTGAAAAAGTATCCCATGAAATGATTATGGTCCCTTCCCTATGCCTAATTTAGAAACGGTGTTCTATGTCATGAACAGAGAAGAACATATGAAGTGGTTAAATATTGTTGGACAAAATGCAAAGTAAAATCAATAAGCATTATGGTTAAGAGCCTGGAAATGAATATCAAACAGATCTGGTTTAAATCACAGTTCCCTACTTCCTAGCTTGATGACCTGGGGCAAATTACTTGTTTAACTTCTCCAACCCTATTTTTTTTTTTTTTTCATCTGCCAAGTAGGGAAAATAATACATATCTTAGAGCGATGCTGTAAGGACTAAGTGAAACAATAGATGTAAACTGTTTAGCGTTGCGACTGTCAGATTGCAAGCATTCAGACATTGGTAGCAGGAAGGTGAGCGGGTTCTGTGGATGGATAGACCTCAGGGCACAGTGAATGGGCACTTTAGTGGGTGACAATACATTGTAAAGATCTAATCTATGTATATAATCAACTTGTTTATTAAAAATTCAAACTTGCTTTGCAAGTTATTTTATTTCTCCTTAGGCAGTTGTACTAGTTTTCTAGGGATGCTTGCTGTAGCAAAGTACCACAGACTATGCATCTTAAAACAACAAAAATGTATTTTTCACAGTTCTGGAGGTTAGCGGGCCCATGCTCTCTCTCAGACTCTGGGTAGAGTCCTTCTTTGCCTCTTCTTGGCTTCTGGTGGTGGCATCAACCTCGGTGTTCCTTGGCTTGCAGCTCCGTCACTCCGACTTCTGTCTCTGTCCTACACAGTGTTCTCCCTGGGCTCTGTCTCTTCTTGTGAGGATACCTGTCATATCAGATTAGGATCCATGCTAATGACCTTATTTTAACTTGATTACATCTGCAAAAAACCTTATTTCAAATAAGGTTACATTCAGAGGTACTGGGACTTAGGACTTCAACATATCCTATCTTTTGAGGGGACACAGTTCAACCCCCAACAGTAGGTGAGTGAGCAGTTATAGGGAAGAGCCTGTTCACCAAAGATGAGAGGACTCATTTTGCAAAGTTGACTTTGCTAATCATAAATGATTGAGGTCCCCGTTCTTTTAGCTCCTAGAATTCTAAACAGGCCTGGATTATTAAATTAGGGTCCTGAACTTTTTAAATGTATTTTTTCTCAGTTCTAAAAGTCTTCTTGAGGAAAATCTCAGGCCTTGTCAATATTTTATCTTTTATAATAGAGAAAGGGGGTTGAGGAGATCTATCTAGTAAGAGAAGTTAATCATTTTTGAAACTATGCTGGAGGCAGGATGATATAAAACAATCTATTAGCTTGACTGTAGACTCTTAATGTAGCTCCTTTTAATGGGTATTATTGGAAGATTCATGATCTTTTGGTTGTTTTTAAGATTAAACCTATGTTATAACATTGAGTGTTTTTGCTTCTTGCATCCTTTATTCTATCAGAGTATTAGGGTTCACATGTAGGATTTATAGTGATGAGGTCATATATACTCATAAAGGGATAGAAATTAATTTAGGATTTTTAAAATTAAGGAATTTTCCTTCGTTGGACAAGGTAATATTTAGAATTTTTAAATCATATGTAGCAAAAATTCTCATACCCATATTGAAAAAAGGGTTTACAATACGCTTTTACTCTTGGTTGTATGCATCACCTGTGTAATATTAGATACTCCATCCATGTGCTCAATCCCTGTTTGATAATAGGCTCCTCCCTGTCTGCCTGGCATGGCTCAGCTGTGAGTAGGAATGGATGAAGATAGAGTGGTGCCGTCAGTCTACGGTCAAGCCCCAGGAGGGAAGTTGGGGGGTCACTATTCAGCAAGCAAAATGGGTAACATGATTTCAGTGTCCCCCAATCTACCCCATTTGGTCCAATAAAAATAAAATGTCTCCTTTAAATTCTACTCTCAGGCAAAGTCTCATCTGACCTCAAACAAAAGGGTCAAAGCTTTTCTCAATAGATTAGAAAATTTTATATTTTAGCTGAGGACTTTCACGTTATTTATTCTCCCTCAGTACAGATATTTTACTGGGATGGACAGAGTGACTTCAGTTGAAAAAATGGCTACAATCCGTGTTTCCTTAGGAAGGAAAAATCACTGCATGTCAGAAACTTGGGGATTTCATCCCTGGGCAGAAATTTCCCCAAGTATTCCCCTGTAAACATAATAAGAGAAGACAATACCATTTCAGCTGCTCAGCTGCATTGCCACTGGGAGAACGTTTGTTATCCTGGAGACTTCACCTGTGAGTCTACTAGTTTACTTAGCCTGAAAGTTTTAAAGTCAGAAGTTGAAATCTGGAAGAAATGATAAGGGATGGGTACTTAAAAATTTCACTGTTGGTTTAACTAGAAAAAAGAAGAAATCTAGCCTTCTTACCTAGGACTTGAGTTACTTTCGTAGTTGTCCCTTTATTCCAGTCCCAGGTCCTCATTGTTTTTCTTAAAGAGCTAAGTTAATAACAATAATGCAAAACGAAAAGATAATCACAAATTTTGGAGATTAAAAGTAAGAGAGATAAGGCAATATAAATAAATAAAGTGAACAAGAACTAAAACTAAAAGGATTTCAGTTTAAATAAACAATGGAATGCATAAGAAATTAAAAGAACCAAGTTAACAATGAAATGAATAATGATAAATATGGCTAATGTGTTCAATCATGAATACATGTATTAATTTTATTTTTTGGTAAAAATTATATCATTAAGCTAGGGAGAAAATTAGAGGAAAGGAACAGAAGATATGTAAGAGAAGTACTTAAACGTTGACGGATCTATGAGCATCTTTAAGAGTTTTTAAAATGCTAAAAGTTAGTAAAATTTAGGTAATTAGAATGATATTTTTAATTCTGAAAAAAAGTACTAACAAGAAGGCATAAGGGATGTGTTGCAGTTTATATTCCAAGGACCAACATCACCATATAGGGGCAAATCGAGTTCTGAAAGTACAGCAACCACAGACGCCCCACTTGGTTACCCTCCTGAGAGTGGGAATTCCTGAGGGATTCCTTGATGGGCTGGGGTCAGTATTTTGAGGAGAGAAAGCCTTGGGCATTAGCCATTTTTCTTTGTATTTGTTTACTAGAAAATATGTTTCATCTGTTCCAGGACATCTTACCTGCTACTTGCAGGCAAGACTGTTATTTTACATTGGTATTATTAATAATATATGTTACGATTATATTGTTATTTTTGATATTATTAATAGTAACAGTGTTAGTAGTTCTGTTTTATAAACAACACGCTGAAGTCGAAAGGGGTTAAGTGACTGATCACAGATAATACAGCAAATTAGTGGCACAGCAGAGACCCTGTACCAGAAACTTAGGACCCGAGGCTAGAAATCAGGCCTCTGATTATTAACCCAATACTCTCTTCACAACAACAACTTCCTAGTATCTGATAAGGCTTCTGTATATGTTGAAATTAAAGATTCCAGAGAAGAGTAACGAAAATATTATAAGACTTAGGAAATAGGACATAGTTTTGGGGGATGGTTGGAGAATGGTAATCTGGAAAGGAGTTTAAGCTCATTCTCAAATATATAAAGAAGCTCCATTACAAAATCCTGACAACACTGCTTCTGAAGATGGAAATAGCTCCTGTTCTGTATCATTAAAGTTGGGTCCAGGCTGTGACAAAGTAAACAATAGAATGACATCGAGTATCATGTAATTCGGGCAACTTTCTGCATCATCTTTGAGTCCTCTGCTGTTTCTACCTTTCATCGCCATGTTGAGAGGATACTAAAGACACTTGGAGAAAAGCTCCTGCTGGATATAATCATCCAAGACCGGAGGTGATTTGTGTTGAGCATATCATTTTCTGCTTTTATCTCTTCTCGGTTCTGATTTCTTTGGCTTTCTTTTGTATTCTGGTCCTCCTTCTTTTAGTGATTCTATGGGTCAACACTCCATTTGGCACCTCTAGATTCCTAAGAGAGACAGGAGGGAGTCTCTGAGCCCAAGGAACATATACTGGTCAGGCAGGTGTTCTCTGCTTACCATACCTCTTGACCAAAGGAGAATCAGAGAACAAATGCATCCCTTCCCTCAAACACACACTCTTCTCTCTGTCTCTGTCTCTGTCTCTGTCTCTGTCTCTGTTTCTGTTTCTGTCTCTGTTTCTCTCTCTCTCTCTGAAAAGGAGCCTAGCATTCACAGGATTTTGAGGTAACAAGAGAGGTATTTGAAAGCACAAGACTTGCCTAGGAAAGTTTTGAGTTTGCTTTTTTTTGGTATAATCTCAGTTCCTAGCAGAAGGAATCATGAGCTCCCATATCTCTGCAGCAGAATCTATGCTAGAATTACCCTCACTCCAAGTATAATTAAAAATAGAGCCCAGTAGTGTACAGCCAACTTTAAACACCAACTTAGACAGTAGCTTTTTCTGGGACCTGCAATGATGAACAATATTTATCACATGGAAACCCAAATATTGATTAGCAGCCAAATAAAGAATAGTCTTACGTATCTGAGAGATATTAGTGGTGGTGTGATTTTGTTACCATATTTAATGGTTTGGCTGGGTTGTCCAAAATCTCCAGAGTGTCTGGAATAAGGTTACTAGATTTAGCAAATTAAAAATACAAGATGCCCAATTAAATTTAAATTTCAGATAAGCAACAGATTTTTTTACATATTTATTTTATAACTGGAAATTTGTACCTTTTGACCACCTTCACCTATTTTTCCCATCCTGCACAACCACTAATCTGTTCTCTGTATTTATAAGTTTGATTTTTTTGTTTGTTTGTTTGAGATTATTTGCTATTTGTCTTTATCTGACTTATTTCACTTAGCAGAATGCTTCCAAAGGCCATCCATGTTATTGCAAATGGCAGGGCTTTCTACTTTTTTACTTGACTGAATAACATATACACACTCATACACACACACACACACACACACACACACACACACACACATGCACCACATTTTCTTTATCTCTTCATCCACTGATGAACACTTAGGTTGTTTCTATGTCTTGGCTGTTGTAAATAATACTACAATGAATATGGAGATGTAGATATTTTTTTTTGAGTTAGTGTTTTTGTTTCCTTTGTATAAATGCCCAGAAGTGGAATTGCCGGATCATATAGTAGTTCTATTTTTAATTAATTTATTTTGAAGAATCTCCATATTCTTTTCCGTAGTAGTTGTATATTCCCCCCAACAGTGCACATTTTATATTTTAAATTTAAGATTATTCACATTTTATATTTTAAAATATAAGTATGTTTCACATATTGCATAAGTATATAGTTACACTAAATAAATACTTGCTGTTTATCTGATATTCAAATTTAACTGGATGTCCTGTAATTTATCTGGCAACCTAGTTGGAGAGAACCCCAGATTCATCTGGAATGACTCCCAGATCTGAAGACAGGTGACTTCACCGATATCAGAGTAGGAAACCTACCAGCAGGGGGCAGACTATTTGAGAGCAACTACTTTGTTTTGAAAATCTCCTTTATCCCTACAGAAGAGAATAAGAAATCTTTCTTTAATACAATGTAGGACTCTGAAATGTTCCTTTCCTATCTTTATTCTTTTTAACTATTGAGTACTACCTTGGAGCAGTAATGTTTTATTTTCTTTTTTTTTTTTTTTTTTTTTATAAAACTTGTCTCTGATATGGTGAGGTGTGACACACACGTAGGGGTCATAAAGTAGTAGAATAACTTTACAAGGCAATATTTTATATTAATGAGATAGTTATTTTGGCCTAAAGTTGGGGAATCTAGGAGTTTTTGATGATAGGAAATAAAAAATGAACATAGAGAGATTTTGAAAAGTAGAAGAAACTTGTTCATGTAATTTTAAGCCCCAGAATTTTTCTAGGACCACTTATAGCCAGGGATATCCTACTCCGTGTTGTTGCAATTGTAGGATACATTTGTAGGCACAGGTAGTTTGAGAGTATAGTCTTGTTCACAGAGACTTTGTAGCATTTATACTGGTTTGCTCTATGACCATTTGGACCTTCTGACGCTATACACCTTGCTCTTTCGATCACACAACAGTCAGCAAATCCTAAAGAGTTTAGATTTTTCTGTTTTTTGAAAAAGTTGTGCCTTTGGAAGGGAGACAGTTTAGACATGTTTTTATTTTTAAACTTACCACTTTTTTTCCTGGGTACTAACATCTTTCAGAAAAGTATTAGCGTCAGATCTGGCCCAGCCTATGCCTAATTTTTAACTGAAGGCTGTCTTTACACTCCTCTTGTGTCATCCTATTGGTTAGTGATTTTAAAACTGCAGAGTCTACACTCCCAGTGGGAATTTTCAAAGTGTATGTACCTCACCCTCCCTCCTTGGGATTCTGAAACATTTCCCCAAGAATGTGCAGGCACCTGCTTGAAAATCACTAAATGATAAAAGGTTTTGATGATGGAAGTGTGTAGGGTATGGGAATGGTTTGAAGGCGCACACATGAAAAAAATTGTTGCGATCCTCTGATTAGCAATGAAAGCCACAGTTTGCATAGATGAGACAGAAAGTATTTGTATTTTAAAGAATGAAGGATCAACAAGGAATGTTAGAACTGTATTTCATGTCCGATGAAAGAAAGTAACTAATGTATATCACCCTGGGCCTGCATGGAATGTGGGACCAGAACCACAACACAAGAGTCAGAGAATGAGGGTAATCAGGACGGTAAGATAAGATAAGGATCAAGTCAAGTAGCAGGGTAGATAGATTTCATCATCAGTATCACAGTGCAGTGGGGTGGACTCTTAAGGAATAAGAAAATCAATTGAAATTAGCTATTTAAAAGTATATACCTAGATCCTACTATGTGTGTATAAGTCACTTAATTAGGCACTGGGCTGCAGAGAATAAAGTGACTGTAGCATAGTTGTAAGGGTTTGACAGACATGCATATTTCTAACTGTAAGAATTATTCCTGAGTTGTCATAGGGCATAGAATAGAATAGAGAGAGATGCAAAAGGCATTCTGGGTGATGTGCCATTTGAGCAGTATCTTTAAGAATGACTAGGAAATATACAGGTAGACTAAACGAGCAAGAAAGGCATTGGGAACAATTCATACAATGGCTCAACAGCTCAGGGGGATGAGGGAGTACAGAGGAGAGGGAATGTATGTCGCTGATGTTGACATGACGGTACATAGAGTGGTGTGGTTATGGCACAACCCTGCAGGGCTCCGTGGAGAATTACCTACCTTGTGGGCCACGGGAGCCACTGGAGGTCTGTCCTACAGGGGCCATGCTGTGATTTGCTTAAGGAAAGAGGGCTCTGTCAGCAGTGTGGATGGTGGGAGGAAGGAGAGCGGCAGTCAGCCCCTCCAGCTTCTCAGTGGCTGGAGGAACATTAGTATGTTGGCACCCATCTTCTGACCTTCATCGGCCTCCTCTTTCTTAATTTTGCTGCTCTCTCTAGCTCCTCTTTTGTTGCCTATTTCCTTTCTGATCATCGTCTTTGTTTTCTATCTCGTTTTTTCCTTTTCTTCTTTCATATTTCCACTTCTGTTCCAATCTTCCACATCCCCTGTATCCATTATTAGACTGATGTATTTTTAAAATTTCTCATAAAATACATTACCTGGGTATCCATTTATTGCTTTAAGAGAAAAAGGATACCACCTAAAACTATGAAGACATTAATTGACCTTGATCAGTGTTCTGAATTAATACTGTTTTAATTTAATTATATGGAAAGAAAACATTCCCAACAAGAGAAAGGAATTTCCTAACTTCTAAAAGAACTTCTCTTAAAATATTGAGAACCAAATTTTATTGGCTGACACAGAAGATATCACGGAGTAAAGAACTCAGTTTCATTTCTAGGATAACACCCTTTCACTCAAACACCCTTTCTACTAGAGGAAGAGAAAAAATGGGAAAACAGGATAGAAAGACAGGAAATGAGACCCTGACAAGTAAGTAAAATACCTTTAGTTGTCAAATTTAAAGACCTTGTCATTTCCACTTCACCCCACTGTTAGCAGAAGGGGGATTCCATTGTAAGAAGAGATAAATTAAAAAAAAACAGACAATTATGCTCTTCCTAGTCCATATCCACGTTTATCTATAAGGAATAAATGTAGAAGAAGGTGGCCAGAATACATTTATAACAGTCTCATCAGATTTTATTTGTTTGCTTGAGTCATGGATATAGCTTATGAAATACCCTTTTAATCTCAATAAAACTGAAATATTCAAGTCTTAAAAAGTTAAATTTTATTCTTGTCAATCAAAATTAGAATTTTAGTGAGACTCACTACAAAACTAAAACTGTTGATAGTTTAAATATGAATTAATTACTTGAACTAATTACTTACATCTCCAACTGATCTGACTATAAAATTGGAAAATCATAAGGTAACTGACTAGATCATTTTAATCGGCTGATTGAATATCATCCACTGAAGTGGTACCTGACTGTGTTAATGATTGAGCAATAATTTGTAGGTTTTTTTCCTCTTTTTTTTCAAATTCAAAACAAAAAAATATTTTACGCAAATTATAAGTGGGACTTCAAATATGTTTTGATTATTATTTTGAAGGAGATATCTGGAATTTTGAGAAGCCTGTCTTTGTTTATTAAGTGCCTTTATTTTATTATTATAGAGTAGAGGCTGTAAGCCATAGTCAGAAAGTTATTTGTTTACTTCATTCAGAGATAAGCTAAATATAAACTTCAAAAGTCATATGAATATCTCTTCAATTATACTTGCTGCTGCAAAGTAAAAATGAGAAATTTTTAATTGCCTTCTTATTTTAGTCATTCTTGAAACAAAAACAATGGAATCAGTTTTTAAAATTCAAGCTGAATGAGACCTCAACAGCCATGAACTCCACCCATTCATTTGGTCACCACATGTGAAAAACAAAACCAAAGGGTTAAGTGAATAAATCAAAATTATGTAGCTAATAGTGGCAGAACTCTCCTGTGTAAAAGTCTTTTAAATAATCTGTGGCATTTACAATAAAATTTAAACTCTTTAGTTTAACATCTAACAACTTGTCATAATCTACTTCTTCATTCCTTTCTGGCCTCATCTCTGTCAAACTTCACATGTGATCTTTGTTCCAATCATACTCACCTACTGTAGTCACCCAAATGTGTACTGTGTTGTGTTTCATATGTAATTGCCTCCCTAAAAGGCCACATCTCTTGCCTGATTTCTATAACTAACTACTATTCTTTCTCTTCTGGGAAACCTTCTCTGACTCACTAGATGGGCTTTCATGACCCACCTCGTGGTTTCTGTGACAACTCTACATACTTCTACTCTAAATTAACCACACTCTATTTTAAATGTCTCACTAGATTACAGCTCCTTGAGTGCAGGAATTATGAGCCATTTGAACTTGTATAAAACAATAATACCGATAATAATAATAGTTAACATTTATTAAGTGCTTACAATGAGTAAGCACTTTTCTAATTGTTTTATTGATATTAACCCATTACTAAACACAATACCCAGCACAGAAACACTCACTCATAGTTGTTGGTTGATTGTTTGGAATAATATATGCATATAGGATTCAATGCTAGAACACTGGCCTCAATAATTCCCAGTACAGATATTTGGGCAGGTTGTACTGCTGGTTATCTAATATCCAAACAGATGGAAGCAGACATGAAAGGCTCTTTGGCTGCCCTTCTGTGAATGTTTGAATCTGCAAGTTAGAGAGAGTAGAACATACCCAAACCTTATTGATGCGGTTGCAACAATTATAACTTGGCTTAGAAATGCCAGATACTCCGGAGTAAAGTAGTGATGTCATGGTTCATTATAGAAGTTTTCTAGATAAATTTAAACCATTTCATGCCTGGTCAGACTAGTATAGATGAGTAGTGATTTTACACTCCAAAATTTATGTAAGTTTCTTCATGTCTGCAAGACCTTACGTATTAAGTGAAATTGCCAAAATTCAGCTTCCTTTTTGCCATTGATTCTCCATAATTCAGAGAAATTGTATATTTACAATGCTAGTTAAAGTATATAAAGAAAGCTTACATCTATAGAATGATGCTAATGTATCATTGTACATAGATCCCTGTCCAAAGCATATGGTGTCATTTTTTTACATATTTAGCAATTAAATAGAATGAAGGAAATTGTATTGATGAAAACCAGCGCACGTTAAAAATGTTATTCAAATGCCAGAGTAGTTAAAATAATGTGCTAATTTTTAGTTTAAAAAAATAAGTTTTCAAATTTTGCTGACTTAGCCTGGGCTTCAGCTGGGTGGTCCATGACCCCTGAAATAGTGTGCAAAAATTTGTATTTGCATGCTTATTTTTAGGAGACTGGGTCAGAGGCTTTTATCAGGTAGTCAAAGGGATCTGTGTCTCCCAAATGATTAAGAATCACTGCTGTTAAGTAATTTTAGCCATCTAGCTTGCAAAACTGCAATATGGGTTAGGGAGCCCACATTTTAAAAGTATTAGTTTCAAAGGCAAAATTCAGCAAGTTAAATAAACTGTATGCTCAGGTGGTCCCTCTCAGGTCAAGGGTTAGTCAGTCATGTGTTAGAGTATTGTCTTTGTTTTCTACACTGTAGCAAAATTACCTATTTCTCTTTCTGGCCTTGTATCCTATTTGAATTTTGGAGGTTAAAATTAAATAGTCCTAATGAAAGAGTTTCCTATCTAAATTAGGCTCCATTGAAAACAATCAATAATTCAGAAGCTATCAGGTGGCCTTGAGAACTGTCACGGCACAGAAGGAAAGTTTATAATCCCAGGTTCTGGGACAATGAATAAAACCATGCCATAAGCTGGAATTCTAACACTTAATCATGGTCATCGTTTGCATGGTCGTCCAGATTCATAACATGTATAAACTTTTGCTTGTGATTCTTTAGATAAATTAACACATCTATTCTTGCCATGAATAGATGTGCTCTGTAATTTTTTTTTTTTCCTATTTAGAGCTGGTTAGGGATATGAATCCTCTAAAATGATACCAATGAGGACATTGCGCTGGGGTTCCAAGATAAAATAGTTGAGAAATTCATGTTTGTGTGTGTATTAAACAAAATGATGATTTCTAAGACTAAATATTACTTTAAAAGATCAAAATCAAAGCAATCTATAAACTATTTTATTAGGTAAGAAGTTATTTTTTATCTTGTGTTAGTAAAATACAAAGCAAATTATTGAAATTTCTTTTTCTAGATGAAAAAGCTAACCTCTCAACCAAGAAGATGTGAACTTAACTTGCCTGTAGCTTTTCCTAAGAGTTTAATATTCAGATTCCTGATTAACCTTAATTTTTTAAAATGAGGTTTGCTTGCTTTATAATTCAGTTGTTTTGCACACAGTGATTTTTGTGATTTAGAAAAAAATGTTTAAGTATTGGGTGAAATTTTCCAATATTCCTGTTGAAGTGTTTAAAAAATACTTAGAGAAACTCACAGAATAGTCAAAACAAAAAAACATTTCATTCTTTAATACATTGAGAAAAGGGTAATATAAAAGAAGGAGATGTCTTATGGTGGGCTGGAGTAAAATCTCTTAAAGACAACTTCTAGCTGTATGATTTTAGCTTCTATCACTGGAAAAAATATGACTATTTCCCACCAACTGTCTAAAGCACTAATTTAAGTTTATATCAGTATATAACACCTTTTACCTGAATAAGCAATGAATTGCTTATGAATAATTTGCTACTGCATTCTTTATGTTAGCAAATAATCCAATGAGCCATTTGAGTAATTCAGGTAAGCATTATAATCTCCAAGGACTAGGTTTTGTTCAAAGATAAATAATCAAATAGAGTTAAAACAAGGAAAGAATTTGATAGTTTCACATTATTTTTTCCTTCATCACTTGACTACTATGCTGCTTCTTCAAGATTTTTAAAATAAATATGGATTGACTCACTGATTTAGTGTAGCAACTGGGTTTCTGTTCATACTTAGTATTTGCTTTTATAATTGTCACATTAAGGTCTTAACCTATTGCTAGAATCTATCACAACTCAGGTTACTTACAATACTGAGACCAAACTCTTACAATATACCTTGATAAATTAATTTTCCCCCCAATAGTTAATTATTTGCCTTTTCCCCCCTGGTTTTTCCTATATCTGCTAAAAAAATTAATGAGCTTTCTACTCAGGGCTAATATATTGACCCTATTTTTAGTGATGGTTTTAAACCACTTCTTTACTCTTCTCAAGGTAACCTTGGTGATATTGTTACATTTGTTCATTATCATTTTTTATGCAGCCACTATCTCTATTGATTTGTCTGTGGCCTTTGATTCGACGAATCACAACATATTGCTATTTGAGTGTCCCTCAATTTGGCAAAATTTAACTATAGTGGGATGGTTCTCGGGCTACATTAGTGAATAAGCCCCAGTCATTTTGTTTAATGGTGTTGAATCTGAGGTGAAAATGTTACATTCAAAGTTACCTCAGGAGCTAATTATGGGGCTTTTTACATTTTCAGTTTTTATTAATGACCTGCCGACATCATATAGTTCATGAAATGCTCTGAATGTGTATGTGCTGATGATACGACCTCAGACCCAGCAAGAACTCGGGCAGTATGAAGGCATTGTGTGTTTAAATTAGAGACCTATTGAACAATATTCACAACAGATACAAATTTTTACATAGAATATACAAGCTCACAATTTTTTATACTACAAAGAGCAATCGTTTATAAATGGAAATAAGAGCACAAGTAGTTGAAACAGATCATAAAGTGTATATCTAGGCCTTTATACACAATCTTATTCCTATATAAAATGCAGTATAATTTTAGTTGGTAAAAACTTCACATTTCAAAAGTATTTTTAAAAAAAAATCTCTCTGTATAGCTTCACTGTATATCCATGTCTCAGAATGTAAATTTGGAGGTATACTTTCTCTAGAATTTTCTTTTCTTAAATTTAGTCAATTATCAAGTGGCATAATTTCTCTGAATTCTTTGAGACTAGATTGCCAAGTATAATTTTGTATTCATTCCTTTGCTAAAACATATACAGTCATGTGCCACATAACAATGTTTCAGTCAACGACGGTCTCATAAATTATCCAATGGTAGTCCCATAAGATTTTAATGGAACTTAGAAATTCCTATAGCTTAGTGACGTCATAGCCAACTTAACATTGTAGTGATTTAATCATATGTTTATGGTGCTGCTGTTGCAAACAAACCTACTGCACTGCCAGCAGTATAAAAGTATAGCCATACAATTATATATAGTACATAATACTTGCTAATGATAATGACTATGTTACTTATGTATTTACTATACTATACTTTTAATGTATCCCCATGGTTAAACAGTGCATGACTGTATAAAGCTGGAAGGTACGCTGAGTCTATATGTTTTGGAGTAACTTCTCAACTCATAGAAACCTCCCTTTGCTGCCTCCCTTATAGAGGGGCAGAGTACTGGACCACATTTGGTGTAATAAGATTTTCCATACTTTCCTTGAACCAAAGTAGAGAAATCGATTCTGTAGAGAGAAAGAGAAGAACAAGTCTGAGTGGATGCTTTTGTGCCTTGGTTTTTAGTACATCCCAAGTTCAGGAGCAACACAGATTTGGGGTTCCAGGAGTCTCTTCAGAAGCTCATAATAAACCTTTGTCTGTAGAAGCCGTGCATGTACTAATGACATAAAGAAGAGAGGAATGCAATTTCTGTATTCAAGAAACGTATTCCAGTGGGCTGTACTTTAGTTAAGAGAATGTATTCCGAGCAAGGTTACCTGGTTTCAAGTCCCAGTTCTGTTATTACCCAGCTGAGTAACACTGAGAAAGTTGCTCATCCTCTCTGGCTTTAGTTCCTCATCACTAAAATGAGATAATTGTACCCACCCTATGGAGTTGCCAAGGGTTAAATTAGATAATACATGTTAGAGGTTTATAAAAGTGACATACATAGTAAGTGCTGAATGAATAGTTAACTATGATTATTATTAAAGAAATAAGCATCCTACAATTAGCTGAGTGCTAAACGAAACATTCTAAGAGCACAGGGGAGAATCAATCAATTGCTACATAAGGACATTGTGACTGGAATAAAGAAAGCCTCAAAAAAAGAGATGACATTTAAAAATGAAAGTCACTATTACACAGCTATTATGTTGCAAGCACTGAACTGTGCACTTTAGAGATGTGATCTTTATTTCTCACAACACCTTGTACAGTGACTCTTCTTTTACAGAGGACACTGAGACCCAGGAAGGCTGAGTAATTTGTCCCAGGTCCCAGAGCCAGGAGGTGGTAGAACTGTTATACAACTGGAAATAGTGTTCCATTCACACCAGGGCTTAAGCACACAAATGCCCATGCTCTTAACCGCTATATTAGCATATGTTTTCCCTTGAGCTCATCTTGAAAGGATGTACATGAATTTGCTGGTTGAAGAAGGGGGCTAGGCAGAGAAGAATTTCAGGCAGAGGGAGAGGCATGTATGAAAGTACAGAGGTGAGGAAGTATGTGAAAAGGATCTGAGGACCACATGTAAAGGGCATTAGGGTCATGCTAAGAGTTTGGATTTGGGCCTGTGAATAGCAGAAAGCCACTGCAGAATTTTAAAACCATTGAGAGAAGTTACATACAATAGCCCTCCCTCTTCCTCAGGGGATGTGTTCTAAGACCCCCAGTGGATGCCTGAAACCACAGGTAGTATTGAATCCTATATATACTATGTTTTTTCCTATACACAAATACTATGATAAAGTTTAATTTATAAGATAGACACAGTAAGGGCTAATAATAAAATAGAACAATTGTAACAATATACTGTAATAAAAGTTATGTGACTGTGGTCACTCATTTCAGGGGATCCCTTGCTGAAGTCTTCATATAGGCTCAATGCTTTCTGGCACAACACATTGCCATCAATGAGACCACATTTTCTATGTATATCTTCCAACCACAGATTTAATGACTTTTCCATCTTAACTCAGCACTTATCATGCACTGTGGCTGTAACTTTTGCAGTGATAGGTGCAACAGCAAACTAGCACAAATTTCCTTTTCCTTCACAATTTCGCAAATAGATTTGTTTTTACGGTAGATCTTAACAACCTCAGCATGCAGTTTTTTCCCCTTTCCTTATTAAGTTGAGAACTTCTATTCTTTTACTTAAAGGAAGCACTTTATGGCTTCTCTTGGGCATGTCTGAAATGCCGGCATCACTACTCTTGAGCTTTGGGCCATTACTAAGAAAATAAGGGGTCTTGAACACAAGCACTATGATGCTGCGACAGTCAATCTGATAACTGAGATGGCTATTAAGTGACTGACAGATGCGGAGCGTATATACTGTGGATACATTGGACAAAGGGATGATTCATGTCCCAGGTAGGAAGGAGTAGGATGATGGGAGATTTCATTACGGTACTCAGAATGGCGTGAAATTTCAAACTTACGAATTGTTTAGTTCCGGAATTTTCCATTTAATATTTTTGGACTGTATTCAACCATGGGTAACTGAAACCACAGAAAGCAAGACTGAGGATAGGTGGCTGGGAAGTTCTGTAATCAGATTAGCATCTAAGAGAAGAATTACCAAGGATAATGGTTCTAGATGGATAGGCATGTGATGACATTAGAGGTGGGAAAATTTGAGGAAGATCTGGGCAAGAAATTGTGAGAGCTTGAAGTCAGAGAATGAGAGAGGGGTAGAATGGAAACAACTGATTTCAGAGGCATTGCAGTGGTAGATTAAATAGAGCTTGCTAACTGCCTGAGTGAGGAAGAGCAACTGAGGCTGACTCAGGCCTCTATCTTTGTGGCTAGTAATTAAAATTAATAGAGATGGTACATACAGAAAGTTTACTGAATTTTCATGTAAGGATTTGCTAGGTAAAGCTAGGGTTAAGAAATAGCAAAACTTCTAAAGGAGATATTTAGAACATGAGGGAGCATTTTCAGAGATTTAAACTTGACAATGCAAACCTCTATTGTCTGTAAGAAGAGTAAAGGAGAAATTAAAGGTACCAGCACCTTGGAAAATTTCCAATTGCCATTATAGGCTCTTAGAGGGTCAGTGGAAATGGCAAGTATGCGCAACTTTCAATTACAGTAAAAGCTTACTGATTTGGATTAATTGGGGTAAAGGGCAGCCTGACTAAATAAAAGTCTGATTATTAGAAAAAATTATAAATAAACTCGGTTTGATTACTTTCAAGTATTTCAAGCTAAGTTAACTCTATTTACTATTAAAAGTGATAAATTACTAAGAATGAGTTGTAAACAGTATGAAAAGGACCCAATATGAAGGGCAATTATATTTATTAATCTATTCATTCATTTAATAAATATTTAGTGCTCATCATATGCCAGGGAATACTGAACATAAATGATGCTTCTAAATGTCACAATTACTTTATGCTTTTAAAGTAATCATTTCTCTTCTTTTCTTACAAGTCCGCATCTTGTAAAAGCTTAGATATCTGAAAATTTGGCCTCAAGATGAGTTATTTTGTAAGTTTTTTCTAGTTTTGTAGGAAGTAGAGAGGTCTTCATTTTAATGATCACAATTAGGAAGAAAGAAATTTAAAGTTTTGCTGTAGCAGAGGCTCTTACCTTGTGAAGGAAGTTAATCAGTTAAGGAAGCCCATATGAAGAAGGATCATAAGGTATAGAACTGGCGATGCCAAAACTATAATCGGCCTTACTGTTTGTATTATTACTCACCAAAGCTGCATTTTCACTAACACCACATGACAGCAGAAGGTCTCTATGCTTTTGTCTTACAATTCTTCCATCCATCTTTCTCTTTACCCTGGGCACAATTTATAAAATGTAAATCTGACCCTGTTGGTTCCAAGTTACATCTCTTTCCATCTTGGATATCATCTGTAAGATAACATTCAAGTAACATCTTTGGCATGGAATTCAAGACTCTGGTCATACCTCAGTCCTTATCTATCTCCATATAACTCACTCAAAATTTGTCTCTAGCTTGCTTCACCTAACCTGCTGCTCCTGGGCTTTGTATTTTTGCATTTCTCATTCCATCCGCTTAGAAGTCCCTTCTCATTTTATCCTTGAACTTTTATTCATCCTAAAGTATTTGGACAGGAGGTACTTCTTTTCTCTCCCTTTGGATCAAATGACTCGTTCCTTCTTCTGTTCCTTCTTCTGTCTGTGATTCTGATTTTGCATGTACCACATGAACATTTATTTCTTTAAATGTTTCTCTGTCACTAGACAATAAATTTCTTGAGGTCAGGGCCTTTTTGCATTTATCTTTGTTTCTATGGTACTAAATATAGCACGAGACACAATATATATAGACGCTAATAAGCACTTACTGAATTGAATTGAGCAGTGTTTTTAACTAGTGTAGATTTTGTCAAAACTTCTTGCTTTGGCTTTTTATCTTGGCTCATTCAATTTACTCATAACATGATACTGGTCATCATATAAGAAGGAAAGGGTACTTGGTAATATGTAAAATCAGGTAATGTTATTTCTTGTAAAAAACATGGGTTGAAATCAGGTAATGTTATTTCTTGTAATAAACATGGGCTTTAGTGATGTATATGTGTCTTTTTACCTTTAGATTTAATTTTCCTGTATATTTCCCTTCCAATTCCTCAGCCCACTCCCACCACATCTTTTTTTCTATTACTGTCTTTCTATCCCTATAGGTATAGGTTCAAAGTCAATTCTATAATTAGACTAGAACTTTCTCCTTAAATCTCAGTTTAGTAATATGTCATTAGAAGTTCAGAAGATTTCACACTTAGAGGTTAGGCATATTTTAATACTGTAGTTCACCTCCATAAATTCCTGCTACATTTGATCTCCTGACTATTAACTTTCTCTACTGTACAAATCTCCCAGCAATTCTGTCTTAGGGCCACTAACAGTAAATGATCACTATGACAAGAAGAGAAACAATTAATTAGATTGATGTTCAAAGAGTCCCCTTGAAGTTGTCAATACCCATATTTATATCATTATGCTGCAGTTTTGGCAGAATTATTTTCTTTTTATGAAAATTCAATGAAGCAATTTTCAGATTTCCTAATATTAATCAAAAATTTAAAAAACACTCAGGTTCATATCTATACCTGATATGTACCTGTTAACTTTTCTATATTTTAAATAATTTCATATTTTGAGATTTGGGTAGAGAAAGAAGATTAACCAAATATTTTTAAGAATAAGTTTTCAAAAAGACTTTACAGTCCAGTTTTGAAAAGTCAAGGCATTCTGATATGACTTCAACATTAATACAGTTTAGTAATAGTCTAAGCATTTTTGATCTTTGCTGACAGATAGCGAAGTCCAAAGAGAATGGTGAAAGGTTTTTCTTAATATCTATAAGAAAGTAAATTAGTAATCTGAGATCTTTCTAAAGCACTACAGTACATAGTATGTGTGAGGCTTTAACACACACACACACACACACAGACAGAGACAGCTTTATAAAATGGTCTTCAAACTAACTAAAGAGGAAAAGAGTAGTGAAACTCATAGTAAGTGATGGTTTTAATATTGCCTAATGAACATAAAGTCTCTTCCATATTTCTATATGCTCAAATGTTTTAAAGGTTGATATTTAGATGCTACATGTAATTACAGGTTTAGGTGTCTATGAAACCTTGGTGATGTTTTGATTGGGTGGACTCATTTTGTTATATCCAATGACTTAGCAGAAAATAGCAACACATAATGACAGGTGTTTTACCAGCATTATTGTGCTCTGTCTAAAAATTCTGATCATTTTATTTGCAGCCTTCATTTTAAAAACTTTGACTTATCACTGAAAAAGACACACTTAATGCTAATGAAAGCTTCGTGAAAGACTTCCCCTGACCCTGAGTACAGTGTGAAGGAAGTTAATCAGATAAAGAAGCCCATCATGAAGGATCATAAGTTCTACAACTTGCGATGCCAGAACTATAATTGGACTTACTGTTTGTATTATTACTCACCAAAGCTGCATTATTACTAACACCACAGGACAGCAGAAGGAGAGAGCCCCTCCCTGGTCTTTATTTAAAGGAAACTCCATCAGGGGTTTCCCTTAATGATACTCTGTGAAATCCCAGTCAATGCACAGATTCAGTTTTACATTTCGATTATGTTGATATATAGTATTTTTGCCACCTGGTAAATGTCCATTTAAAAATAGGCAGCAAGTTCACTTCTATAGGTCTCCATTCCTGGAGCCAGGGTCTTTTGATACTCTTGGGGGATACTTTTGGGTGTTGGGCTTTGATGGAGGCAAACCTGAAGGGAGACTGTGAATATCTTCCCTGGGCTATTCACTCGAATTTTATGTCCAGATCCTAGTGCAGTTACACGTGATTGAATTAAGCATCAAGAAATTACAGTTGTTCGAGGAAGGGGATGAGGTGAAGATCATTTTGGGTAATTCCTAGTTGGTCATATCTTAAAATAAATGAAGAGAACATTTATTACTCCATTATCCCCTCTAATACAATAGAATAAACATTATTAAATACCTGTTATGTGAAAGATCCAGGGATCCAAAGTCAGATTGATGAAATAATCATGAAAATTCTAATCAAGAGCATTCATGATCTGAAAACCTTGTCTTACTAATTGTCCCATGGACCAGCTTTTTCCTGTGTTTCTGAATGACAGAGCTTGGCTGACCTGGCTGTAAATCAGACATTTCCTATAGGTACTCATTCATTTATTTATTAATTCAGTTGGTCCACACATTTGTTGAGCATCTAGTATGTGTAGACACTGAAGTGGTTGCTGAGACCAAAAACAAGGACAAGCAGAAAAGCAAGCAAACAAACAAATAAATCTTTTGTTCTTATGGAAAATACAATCTACTGTAATAAAGTAATATGTTCAGTTGGCCAATATAATTCTAATTCTTAATCTGCCAATATTCAGACATCTGTATATAAAAAGGCAGATATTCAGCTAGCTGCCTCATTATATTTGTTTTCTCCTGAGGTTCTTTCTTATACTAACTGCCTTCCCTAGAATGATCCTTTTTTTCTGACATATACCACAAGTTTTAACTCTCTCTATTGATTCCAGGTGTTATAAAAAACTTGACTGGGTTGTTTAATTGGTTCACTCTGCCTGGCTTTCTGTTTGTGGCTCCTGCCTTCAACACTTAGCTTAAGGACCCGATGTATTGTCCCACCTCCTGTCTTAGTGGTCTCTGCCCAAGACCCTAGTTGTGAATTCTTGGGCTCATCTCTGGCTTTTATAAGGCTATTGCTACTGGGCTCTGCTACTGCATTCAGACAATTTGGGGGGTTATGCTAATGTGAGTATGCTTCTACAGACGGCTTCAGGTCAGCATATTCTCAAAACAAATGAATGCATCAGTTATATTCTGTCGCAATATGCAGTGTAATAACCAATCATGCCACACAAACCAGCTGTATGAAACAGTAAGCATTGACTTAGCTCATGAGTTTGTGAGTGGGCAGAACAGTTCTGTTTTGGGCTGGCAAGTCATTTTCAAAGCAGGTTTATTGATTTTTGCTGGGGTTTCTCACATCTCTGGGCCCCAGGCCTGGACAACTGGTCTGGCTCAGCCTTGTAGGCTCTCATCTTCCAGCAGGCCAGCCTGGGTTTGTTTTTATTACAGTGGCAGGATTCTGACAAAAAGAGAGAAAGCACACAAGGCCATTGAGATCTAGGCTTGGAAGTAAGACAGTGTCAGTCTCACTGACCTTTTTTAGGCTAAAATAAGTCACAAGGGCAGCCCAGATTCAAGGAGTGGGAGAATAAACTGCCTCTTGTCTTAAATAGAGCTACAAAATCATAATCACAAGGAGTCTGAAAAATTGAGGCTAATTTTTTTGCAATCAGTCTTCCAAAGTGAATTAGTTTCCAGCTATTAAAGATTGTATTTTCTCTACAGTCTTGGGCTTGAACTTAGGTAGAGTGGAGATGTGGGCCTGATTGGAGAGAAGAGGAGGCCAACATGGTGTTTTCTCCCATTACTCAGTAAAGCAGCGTTGAAGGCTCTGCACCGAGCCATAGGAGGGAATGCGGATGAGTGGACTAAGCAAAGTTGGAGGTGAAGGTACAAGAAGCGACGTATAGGGCCTTTTTCTTCTAAATATTCAGCGGACTCACCCTGATTGTTCCCACTTCCAACTTGGCTTCCAAAAACAAGAGGAAATTATAAGGAATATTCAGGGTGGCTTCTCCCCAGGAGTTCTGTGGTAGACACATATTCAAGAAAAGAGTATTAGTTACTGAAAGCAGTTTCTCACAGATCTCTGCAGGTGGATACCTAGTTCCAGACTTAAAAGATACGTAGGCTTGGGGGAGGGTATTTCAGGTAAAGGCATATACACGTTTTATACATTTAAAAGTACTATTGCTTCTTGTTTACCAAACACACCTCTTTGATTTGTCTTCAGAAATAATTTTTTTTATTCCTGTTTTTCATCCTTCATTTATTCACACTCACTGACTTGAAAATATGGTGGGCCAAACAATATTTTCTATTTTTCAAAAATTTTTAAAAGAGACATAATTTCTCTCTAGGGAAGTATTAATACAGAAAAGTTTTACTGAGAGGGCAAGTATATTTGCTTAGAGTCTTGAAGTATTATTGTTGATTGATAAGTACTTGTACCGCATGATTTTTAGGACAAATGGCATTGGAATATCTTACATTAGTAGTATTCTCTGGGGTTAGTTTACAGTGGGTAAGCTATATTTATTCAAAGCACGCAACTTACATACAGTTCATTTGCGTTGCTTTGTAGTTTATTTACATCTGAACACTTATTTTAGCTTTGGTTAGTGTTTTTGTTTACTGATAAGTATGTGTGAACTACAGAGAACAAACTCTCCCTTGTTATCAGACAAATACATTTGATTATCGCTCTATGAATAAGATGTATAGAATGATGGCATCTCAGAGTCAGCAGAGGCCACAGTAATTATTTCGCATCCATACTGATGGAAAAAGATGACACTTTATTTTCCAACTTTGTGTTTCTTCCTCCCTTGTACTAGATAATCCTCAGAAACACCTGTGACTTTTATTCAACTTCTTTGACCAACAGTTGTCATGGTGTCTAAGATTCTTCAGGCATTGTTTGACAAAGCAATTCCTGGCAATGAGGTGGCCAGAGGTCTTTATTCACTCTCTTGGCTCATTCTCCTACCTCCAACACAGACTGCCACCAGATGGGGGACGGAAGGTGAAGCTTAGAAAAAGGTACCACCTTATGTGACCCCACAGAACTTGTCATATTTCTGGCTAAGGAAGCTGAAGATGAAAGATGCAAAGGTATGAAAGTGCATGCCTTGTTCCAGGGGAAAGCAAGCAGTTCTGTTCAGCTGAAATACAGGATGATGGAATTAAACTAGTGCAGATAGTTTGGGTCTATGCTAATCCTCTAGGAAGTGGGGCACCTTTGAAGATTTTTCTAGCAGAGCATTTTATCTAGTGTCACTGAGCAACAAAAAGTTAAGAAAAGAGCTTTAAAGGAGGGGAGATTAGTTTTAAAAAATCTGTTGGGATACACTAGACAAGACGGGACTGAAGCACTTGCAAAGGTGGGGTTTGATTTGTTGGTTTGGTTTTTCTTGTAGAGGATGCAATGATGAAATTGGGTATAAAGTATGTGTGTGTGTGTGAGAGAGAGAGAGATAATAACTTTAAGGCTTCTCACTGGGTGCAATAGTATTATTAATGGAGCTGGTGGAAATAGGAACGGGAACATGTTTGGGTGGAAAATGAGTTCCGTTTTAGATGTGCTAAAATTATGAAGTAGAAAATTAAAGTTCAGATGGCTCGTAACAGATAGAAGTTCTGTGGAGTTTAGGAAAGAAGTTATGGGTGTGAGTTATAGGTTTGAAAGTGACTGGCATATCTGAGAGGAGCTGCAATGAGGAAATAAGCATAATAAGATGAAAATGAACACCAAAAGGGCAGTGGAAACGGAAGCGAAGTCAACTGAAAGAGGTAGTTAAGGTCAAACAAGATTTTAAAATAGGGCAGTTTCTGATTGAAACTTATTTTGCAAATACTTATTTGGATATATATTCTTGCATGTACAGAGGGATGGAAGCTAGAGATGAAAAAACCATCATTTATTATTCTCCTCTTTTAAAGATAGATACTCTTTTTATAGTGTAGACAAAATCATTTAATCTCTCCAAGACCCTAATTAAGCTAGTTTCTAGACTCTGTGGTATATTTCCTTGTGTTACTTGTCTCAATTTGTTAGGTTGTAAGGCACATAGTTAACTCCAGTTAACTCTTGTAATTATAGTTTTAAAAATGTATAAAACAACCTACATGTCTGTCAACAGATGAATGGATCAAGAAAATGTGGGATGTGTATACACACACAGTAGGGTATTATTCAGCATTAAAAAAAAGGAAATCCTGCCTTTGGCCACAATGTGGATAAACCTGTAGGACACAATGCTAGGTGAAATAAGCGAGACAGACAAAGACAAATACTACATGTTATCACTTATATGAGAATTAAAAAAAAAGTTAAATTCATAGAAACAAAGTAGAAAAGTGAATGCCAGGTGCTGAGGGTGGAGAAAATAGGGAGAGGTTGGTAAAAGAATACATACTTTCAGTTTATAAGATGAATAAGGTCTAAGCATCTAACGTATAGCATGGTGACTATGGTTGATAACACTGTATTTTATAATTGAAATTTTCACAGAAAGTAGAACTTAAATGTTCTCACAAAAAATATAAATAAATAAATATGTGAGGATGTGCTAAGTCGATGGAGGGAATTCTTTCACAATGTATACCATATATTAAATCATCACATAGCACATTTTAAATATCTTACAATTTTATTTGTTAATTACACCTCAATAAAGCTGAAAAAAGTATAACTATAGTATGCTTACTAAAAAATTCAACTAGTATAGGAAGATTGTTTTTTAAGTAAATGTTTTACTCCTTCAAACACAATTGCTTATTTTTGCTTCCTGGGGCCCACAGTTTACATTTCTTACATATGCTCCCAGAAAATTTCTATATCTTTATAATTTAGATATATAGTATATACTTTAGATATATAGTATATACATATACACATTTACATACAAGAGAGTCCCCAAAGATCTGCACTATATTTCAAGAAACAATATTGCATTCTTTCCAAGTATGTGCAAACCAAATTATGCTTCGTGGATCCTAAATGTGAAAGAGCTTGAAGGTTCCTTCTCCTGATCTATGGATGGATGCCAGAAATACCTTTCTGTAGATCAACTTTGGCAGAAGCCCAATGTTTCTGTGCTCAATCTACTATTTCTAAATTACTCTAAGCCCCATATTTTTATTTTAGTGAACTCTCCCTTTTCTTGCATATGCCAGCTGCATGGATGTGTTCCGCTTGTCGGTGGGTGGTTCATCAACTTCATCCTGAACTTCATCAGGACAAAAGAGCCACAGATTCTGAGCTCAGTTTTCTTCCTTTGCTCACCTATCACTTTCCAAGAAAGGGTATGTAGAGCCCACAGAATATTTTCAACAATGATTTGAAATATGATGCCCTCATCAGAAAGCAGAAGAATGGATCAATGGTTGAGTTTTAAGAATAAATTTTCTTCACTCTTGAAGAATCCTCAGGAAAATGCCTAATGGTGCCTAAGACTCAACACAGCTACACAGTGATTTTTCCTTCCTATAGGAGCAGATGCAACTAATAATAGAGTGCCACTGTGCTATTGTCACTGCCCTTTCTGTATCTATTTGGGGGGAATATAAATGACATCTGCAAAACCCTTCAGAAAAATTATGCTTGTTTCCTTGCTTCATTTGATATGTATAAATTATAGATACCCTGTTTGTTTGTATCCCAAACAGGGCAAAATAACTTTGTATTTGGATTCTATCATGGATCCAAAATTTCTGTTTATGGTAATAAAGAGTCAAAATGCTAACTCACTTTGCTAAAACAGGCAGTTAGTGTTCTGTGGTTATGGATAAGTGTCTTTTTCTAACCACGCATGAGCAGAACCAGCTCAGGGTTAGAACTACTTATACATGGACTGAAGATTCTCATCTTCAGGAAAAACTACTTGAGGCAGTTCAGGTTATATGTGGATAGTCCCTGGGTATAGTACTTAGTAGAGATTACTGTTATGAAAAACAGAGAGCCTAAGGAAAAAGATGTTGCATATCTTATTCTAGTCTCCCAATCCTGTTAACATGCAAAAGCCTAGAATAATTTCTTTATGAGCTCCTCAAAGCAGACAAGGCTTTATTTATCTTGTTCTACTCCATACCTACCTAGTACAATGGCTTATGCTAAGCGGGTTCACTAGATGTATGCAACAGGAATTAAAAGTTGAATTATGCATTATGATTGCCTTTTCAATCAATTTAAGATCCAATAGATGAGTTGCATTGCCGTTTTGCCCTCAGCTTTCCCATTTGTGATGTAGGAGGAATAGTACTTCCCCTTACAGAGTCATGACTGATATTGGAATAATTTGCATGAAATGTTGCTCAACGCAAGCAGCAAATAATTCCTTAGTTTTATTTTGGTATTTCTCAGAAAGAAAGTAATTGCCTATTGTTTGTTTTGAAAATGCTTTGAAAATAATAGCGACTATTCTAAACCTATGTACCGGTTGATTTCTTCATAACAGAAATGTTTACTTGCTCTACTTTTACTTTCCACTATAGTAAGTGTATTAGCATCCAGAAACTGCCTTGGAAATTTAAGTGACATGATGAATTATTTTTGGAATAGTAATTTCAGTCACTAACATCATTACTTCTCATTTTCTTCATGCTTTTGG
>NW_006436288.1:7799860-7849647 GCF_000325575.1 Pteropus alecto
ACCTACTTGGCAGAAAAATCAATGGACTGCATTTTATCATTGCACCTAGGGACAGTTATGTAGTGGTCCATAGATTATAAACATTTATTAGGGCCCTAGGAAAAGCGATATAAAGAAAAGTTTCTAGATACAAATTAAGTTAGAAAATTAATGACAAATATACCTACGATACCCTGGAAGACTAAAGAATAAGAATTTATTTTATGTCAGTGGTCTAATGTCTTCACTTTTCATGTCATACATTTTCACTTGTTTTAATTAGTGCTGACAATGACCTTGACAATAGTACTCGAATCACATTTTTCCACAACATAAATGCTATCATTTGCAGTCTTATAAATACAGTCTTTACATGGCAGCCTTAAAAATTATACTCTCTCTCAGGTGTTTAATTTACTCAGTTTTGCTATTGACATATTTTCTGTGATACTCCATGTATTTCTATCAGTGCTCTTATGGAACTGCTTTATGGTACTTAGGTTTATGTGTCTGTCATCTCTTAAGAAAAGAACTGTGCATTATTCATGTTTGTTCCTGGTGCCTCGCACTGTGCCTTGCTCATTATGGATGATCAACATTTGCTGAATAAATGTCTAAATGAATGAATATACCAAACTACAATATAGTGTCTTGAAACAACTTATCCACAAAGAGTACTTGGTTTTTTTCTTTAGGGATTAGTAGCTCATTCGTTCCATCACACGTTATGTTTATTTCGTAGATAGGTAAATTGTGATTCACTAGTAACTTGCCAAAGCATTTGTCATTATGCCAGAAATCAATAATTCTAGCTATAGTGAACAATTCATAAATCTAAAAAGGGAATACTATACACACACATATGGGCTGTAATGAAAAGAGACTGGAATGTCCTTAGTCCTTTCTTATCTTAACAAAGAGGTCAGGTGTGACTCTCAGGAATAAATTCATTTCCCCAGTTATTTATCATTTATTGAAAGAAGTTACTTCTGAGCTGTAACAGTATTGAGTTGTAAAGAAATTAGTCCATGAACTTATTAATTCTCTCAAGCAAGCAAATCTTGTCTTTCTTTATATTTGTTAGGCACACATTCGTAGGGTATAAAGCTTTCCCTAGGCGCTGGCACACTAAAGCACATTTTACTGAGCTGACTTGCACCGTGGTCTGGTCTCTAAGAGACTGCTGCAACAAATGAAGTGAAATGGGAGCGGTCTGTACTGTGCACGGTCCATCAACATTAAGGAGAGTTATCAACTTTGCTATAAGACAAAGTACAGATGGGCTGCGAAGTTGTTTTTGTTGGTATTTATTCATGGACAATCAGTGTCTGTGGTACCCATAAACACATAAGAGATAAGGTTCCTGCCCTGAGAAGCTTACAGTCTAACTCAAAGAGATGACACCCATACGAATATGTTTCAGTGAGCTGGGCTTCTCATCTAAGCATCGTGATCCCATAGGAGAGTGGAATATAGTGTCCGTCATTGACGAGCTAGATTCATTTCTTTGAGGTGAATAATATTTCAGAATAATTCTAGCCCAAACACTACTGCTGCTGTCACCAATGGGAGTGATTATGTGGGCGATGCTCCGCATGTTTAAGGAGAAGATAAAGAACTAAGACAGAGCTTTGGAAAATGGAAATAAGCAAATAAAAAAGCACGTAGAGAACTTCCATTTGCCATACTGACTATATAAAAGCATCCAATCTGGAATTAATCATTTCAGTCATTTATAAGTAGGTTTGTGTCTCCCTTTTCATAAGCGTCTCGCACTGCTATAAATGACATTCTGTTTTATGAAAGCATAATGTGAAAATCTACTGATAAGCCAAATAATAAAAACTTTATAGCATGTCAGGGCTTTTTTATTATTATTATTTAACCTCAATCAAGTTATAATACTGAACACATGTATCCTTGGCCTAAATCACCTTGTCAAGTTTAACTGTATATTCAACTTCATTTACATGACATATGATCTAATACTGGAGAACAACAATACCATTGTAGTGTTAATTGAAAACTCCAATCTGAGAGCCAGAAGAAACCACTGGTCTGATTGCTGAGGGTCCCAGGGAAGGGGATCTATTCCCACACCTGCAGTTGGTCCATAACACTAACATTGTTACTGACATCTGGGTCTAATCAGCCCGGAGGCCTTGATACGCTGCTCCTGGGGCACATAAATTTAGCATTACATTCATTTTAAAAGCCCCCTCTTTCAGTTTTTTAAGGACAAGATAGATTCATGGCTCCACAGAGTCTAACAAAGTAGAAACCACAAACAGAGTAAGTTACTGCCACAGGCCTTGTGGACTTGACTTACCAGCTCTTTGCCACTTAAATAATGGAATTTTATGTTCAGCCCTGGCTATCAAAAATGTGTTTCCACCGAAAGTGAAGTTTGACTGAAAAGCTGTATTTAAAATAAAAGCAAATCCTCAGAAAGTGAGCCAATTTGTATAAATCAGACTTTATGTAAGGATATGAGATAATATCTAACAGAGAAATATAAGCTTAAGAGTCATAATTTGCCTCATTCACTTTGTAACTGGAAGGCCTTTTAGAATTGACCCTTCACAATGTGCTTTCAGGAGGTTTGCATCCAGTGGGACTTTTTAGAAGAAAAGTTAAAGATTTTTAGATCTTTCAGTGGGACTTTGGATAGATGGCTACTGAGGATAAAGGCTCTGCTTGACCTGGTAATTATTTTCTGCAATTGCTCTGCACAGTGCAGCTTTTTCAAAAAGTTCTGCTGCCACTCAACATGAGTGAAAACTAAATACCCTCTTGTGTTTTGTGCAGATGCCCTGGGTAACCAAAGACTTCTGAAGTAAGAAAAAGCCCGTGCAATTTTTGCAGGGACATTTATTAAGATATAAATAGAAAACAAAAACGAAACCAAAATCATGGATAGTTTTGCAAACTATTCGTTTCTGTACTTGAGACCTATTTGTTGTAGAGCATAGTTTTCGATTAGCTTTGATTTTGGTTGTTTTCTCTTTTTCTGTTTTTCTTTCTTTTATGTAACTAAAAATAAAATGTCCAGTATAGCTCAAGGGGCTGAGGAGTTGGTAAAACAATTCAATGGGCTGATAAAGTTTGGTACTTGCTGGCTGCATTGTTTTATTTATTTCTTGGCTTATATATGGTGCCCGGCCTTCAAAGACTTCATTTGAACCGGATAAATTACCTTTCTAATAAACATTCTTTAATGGTCTGATATGGGAAATTAGTAAATGAATGAAATTAGTGATGACCAAATAGAAATGGGAAGAAGGAAGGCATACTTCCTTGGATTTATCTAATAATAGAACTGGTATTTTTCCAAACATTGTAGACAGCATTTAGTCTCAGACAACTACTTCATTATGAGCTCAGTTATTTTCTTTTTAACCATGTTTTGTATGTGAATTGGCATTACTATAGTCTTATGAGTGAAAAATATAAAAACCAAACTGACGTGTTTACGTAGATTGATTCACTTGGAAGTAAGCATTTTGCGTTAAGAAGTTTCCAGAATGTTGGCATCGAGCACAGATGAGAGAAATCAGTGGCCTCCAAGAAGTGCTGTGTAGTTTAGGACCTGATGTTTGTAAAAATCACCCTGATTTAAGAAGAAAGATTCAAATAAAGTTCAAGTTACTATATTTAAGGAAAACAGGATACTTCTACATTTTTTAAATGCTTCCTTCAAAAGAATTAGTTTCCAAGAGAATGTTTTAGTTATCTGGAAAGTCCAGGGATATAAAGATGGATACTCTAACAAAGTTATCTACATAACCAGTATAAACATTTGGATCTGTGACCAGAGTGTCAGAAATAATGGAACACCATGAAAAGATAATCTACTATGTGCCAGGCACTGTACTAGGCATTTTGTGGTGGTACTTATGGCTAAGGTTGACCTCCTCTTCTAAACTAGCTAGTTTGTTAGTTTGGTTCTCCCCTAAAATTGTTTTGAGGAAATATTTGTGCTTTTAAGTCTTTGATTTGGTTTCTAGAAACTGAAGGTGTTCTCATTTTTAATATGTTGTAATATATTGTACTTGTTTTCTACTTTTCGTGATTTATATTTTGGAGATAAAGTTAGGTCAGTGCAGCTATATCTATTTAAAGTATGGTGCATATTAATAAAGGTATAGAATTTATTTCATTTGTCTAATGAAAAGTTATAGGCATGGTATGATGTTGGAAGAGTTCCACAAGACAGACTAAAAAGTGTTGACAGATAATGCATGTGGTAAAAATCTCATACTATAACTATTTAAAAGCTCTTCAATATTCAGTTTAAATGTTTCTAAATGCCTTGTTCCGGTAAGCTTAGTTCTGAAACTCCAAACACTTTCAGGAATTGAGTATGTGAGTTGCTAAGGGGCCATTTAATGTAGACTAAAACAGAACCTAGGGCCATTATCAGATTTTAGTTTGTTACCTTGAGAAACTATGGAATATCTAGAGTTGTCCACAGATCTGGATTTGTACCCATTCCCCAATGCTCCATTGTAGGGGAACAATGGTGGTATATAAAGAGAAATTTGAGACAGTTACTGAATTCCTTAATATCTATGCAATCTATATTTCCTCAAGCAAAAACAGTGAACAAAAACACATTTGCACTTCTCATATTCTCCCCAAATATTATTAATAGGTACCATTGACTGAACCTATTACAGATCAAGTGCATATCAGGTGATTTACATATATGATTTTATTCAAGCACTACTACAGAACAAAAAAATGAATAAAGAAATTGTGGTTCATAGAAATTAACATGCTAAAGGCCACATAACTAATAGAATTGTCTGATACCTTGTATAGTTCTTTCATAGTCCTTATCAAGTTTATATTTATGTTTTGACATTGTTATTGATCAATGGCTCTTTTCTGCTTTGCGAGGGCAGTATGTGTGTCTCTTTTGCACCCAGAGCCCAGAACAGTGCCTTGTACATTATAGATGCTTTTTAATATCATATCCTTGTCATTCACATGTAGCTGCTATCAACCCAAGTGGCTATGATGATATAATGCCCTCTGTTTAATGCTCCTATGACCTGCAATGACAAAGAAGGGGATGGGATCCTTTTCCTTTACTCATTCATATCGTAAATGGATCTTGTGCTCCAGGTATTTTTTTGTTGACCATCTTCACTCCCAGGCCTTTCCGCAGTCACAGTCTCCAATGAAAACAGACTACAGGACAATGTTAATAGGACCTGCTTTGCTATACTTTAGTATTGCCCTTCCCTTATGACCTCTAGAGGCCAAACTCATACTCCTCAACACTCTGCCATTAGCAGGAAAGGTCATTCTCAAGTTCCTCTGTCTCATACAAGTTAGACCCCTAATGTTGGACCTACAAGTCAGCCCACATTCTGTGAGCCTGCAGTCTATTCAAATCTAGGCTGTCAAATGGATCCCTGCTACACTTGAGTTTGCCTTGTTCCAGGAGAGAGTGGTAGGTTTCGCATCCTGGGACAAGACAGAATTTGTGGACCTGCGCCCTAACTCACAGAACATTTTTCTTTCAAATGCTTCCAAGCAAGGGGTGATCTGTTATCAAGAAATTTACAGAAAGTTAGAAATTGGAAAAAGTAGAAGAATTGGCATTAAAATGGAAGAGTGACATACTTTACATTATGGCTAAGCTGAAAACACATTTTTTTGTGCCATTTTTGGACTAACCCAATTGAAACTGAAGTCACTCTGATTTTCTTTCAGGGTTTTTTTTTTTTTTTTTTTTTCGTAGCTTGAATACCTTTGTGCAGGCTGTTCCCTTTGCTTGAATTGCCTAACACACTCACATTTCCATATTGCCATACTCTATTTTATCCATTGGGTCTCAGCCTATTATTTCATTAGAGAGCTGACAAGGAATCTTGATCAAGAAATGTTTATTTTTGTTCCTGTCATTCTCTCTCTTAGCACTCTATTTCCTTCATAGCACTTGTCCCAATATGTAACTTAATGTTTTTTTATTTGTTTGTTTGTTTAATGGATTGTCCTCTGCTCTAAGTTACTCAAGGGCAGGGCCATATCTGCTTCAGTCAAGGTCTCTTGTAGCACTAAGGAGCCTTGGTGTAAGAAAAGGTGCCCCCGCCATGTTTCTTTAATTGGGCATATTTTTCAGGGCATAATCTAGTTCTCCAGGTCTTAGACCAGATCTTGACACTGAAGAACTCAAAAACTTATTTATTAAATAAACTTGTAAAATACAATTCTCTTCACTTCTGAAATATTTACCTCTCTATTAGTTCAGATTTCATAGTTCTAGAAAATTTCAAGGCATCGGTGGTCTATTTTTTTCTTATGGCACTTTTAGAAATGACAATTAGTTGAATATTATCTACTTATGTTATTCTTCTGTTGTATGTCTTTTAATATATTTTAGTATTCTTTCCCAAGAGTATGTGATTATTTGTATGCCTCAAAAAAATTACTTTGAACTTAGAGCAATCTTGGTGGAAAATGGGAACTCAAAACCATGTTACATGTCAGTATAAAAAGAGTTGAAAAAAATACTAAAAGAATGGCAAAGAATAGAGAAACACTTGATCCTTCATGGAGATTAGCTTAAAAGATAATAGATAGTGTGTAAGGAAAAGTAGATAAGATCAGGTTCATAAATGACCAAGCCCCCAGGAAATTCTAGTGCGCAATCATTCAATAAAAACACATCTACAAACATTGATCTATTTTAAGATAGAAATAAATGTAAGTCACACAGATACTGTGGAAGGCAGAATCATTGAGCTAGTGGAGTTTTTAGTGTAAAATTCTGTTTTAGGATTTTTTTTTGTGGGAGGGGACAATACAGGGTGGCAAAAATTGAAGTGCATGAAATGTATTCAACAGATAATCAAATGGAAGAACAATGGACACAGTACCAGAAAATAGTCTGGATTAAATTTTTTTTTAGTGGAATTCTTTCTTTTAAGTATTAACTTATTTAACTTTTGGAAATGAAATATTTTTCTTGTAATGGAAAAACAGCATTTCATTGTAAAACCAGAACTTGTCCTTGGCAACTTTATTCTTCACTAAAGCATTCTCTTTCTCAGTTTTGTATGTTTACTATTTAACATATAAAAAGAAACCGTATCAAAAAAGTCTAGAATAAAGGCATATTTATGCCCAGGTTCCAGTCTCATTTTTTGGCTCTGAGATAAAATTATATCAATGGACTGAAAGCCAGTGCCCAGATTTTGTCGACTCTTTTGGTCTAAGCTTGTCAGGCCCTCTTCTGCTTCAGCTCAGCCTTTCTATCTCAGCCTGAATCATTCCAACCCATACATCTGATCTTACAAATAATGAAAGAAATTTGCAATATATAATTCTAAAAGAATAGCCGCCATTGCTGATCTAATAATAATATCAATCTTTTTTTGTTATTATTCCAATGAAACAATATGTTTGTCAACAATTTATATAGAGAACAATATACTTTATTATCTTCTATATTTATTTAAAAATCAGGTCACTGGGAAAAGTTCATTATTTCTCCTGACCGCAATCATATGCTTGTTAAAATCATAATTAATGCAGTAATTAAATAAAATGTTAATTATCTTTATTCTAATATGGTGATATTTTCTCCCTGTGCCTCAATTTCCTTATCTGTGAAATGAAGATCACATATTTTATTTGTTACCATGTTACCATAATTGTTAAGGCAATGCTAGTGGCTATAACTAATAATCCCTAAATTCTCAATGGTTTTACAACATAAAGTGTTTCTGTAAAGAAGGAAGAACTGAAGTATTAACAGCTTTAGCTTGTCAATGACACACCTCACATCCACTCACACTTCGGTGGTGAGAACTAGTTACATACCCCACTTCCAGATTTAAGAGAGTGGGAAAATGTAGTCCTGGCTGGATAGCTGCTTCCCACCAGGATTCTCTGGTGGTCAGCCATCCTCTTTGCTAAAGCCTAATTTATAGAGTTGTAGTGAAGACTAAATATGTGGATCCATGTAAAGAGCTTGTAACAGTAGTTATCATATAGAAACTAGAGATAGCGAAGCCCTTCTCATTCTCTTCTTCTTTCTCATTACTCTGGTGTTCAAATAGTTATTCCTATATCACTACTTTAAACTCAGCAATTTTTCTTTTTAATTATCGTTTACTCTTTTTTAAGGATATTTTCTGACTTGAAAAATTTTTGGTGTTCTATTTTTCTTTTATTTACCCTTGTTTTATATTTTTCATGTATTTGGACCCCCTAATGTATACTTATAGCCAAATATCATGGCAGTATAGTGAAATACTTCTGGGAGAATATTTTGTTATGATACTTTGTCCTTTCTCTTTTCATGAAGAAAACAACCTGAAATTTCAGCTGGAAAGAACACGTAATGTTGTCTGACTCTCTCAAAAGTTTCTTCCTCAATAAAACTACACAAAAGGAAGCACACTTTCCTTGTTTAGAGGGTTGTTTATTATTTCTCTGATTAACTTTAAGATCACATATGCCAGGATAGTGTTCTTATATCTGTACAGAAATATACTGAGCTATGTCCTAGAATTTAGTCTTGGTTTTACTACATATGACAATAGATTTGCTACCTGAGTCGCCTTCTCTAATTCTTCCTTCCAGACATGAGTCTCTATGTTTAGAATATACATATGTGTAAGTATGTATGTATGTATATATATATAGTACATATATTTTACGTGTATGTTTTTTCCTCCAGTTTTTGAATTTTCCCTTTGTGTAGATTGAAGTGTAATTTACTGAGATAATAATAAGATGTTTCTGCATACCATCTGTAGTTTCACTTTACTATATATTAGCTGGAACACTGATTAATAGAAATGTATAGCTAATAAAGTCATATATAACAATGAATTATTCACACATATATTTTAAAATTATGCCTTGGCATATTCCACTTCTAACATTGACAGAGTAACTAGTACTAAATTTACCCCCTTACCAAAAAATTATAACATCAGGCAACATAAATATGACAAATATTTTTCGGAATTGAAAAACAGATAGTTTAAGATTGTGATTCTTGAGAGAAAGAAAACACACAAGGTCAGTCCATGAATGCTTATGAATGCTCCTACTTTTTCCTACATCACTTTTCTGCCACAGAACAGGAATGTGGAACTTAAGTAGAACAGCAGTCTCACTTTGCTGAGGAGTAGATTGAAGTCCCAGCTGTTCCAGTCACTGGAATTTTCTGGGCAAGGTACCTAAGAAGAAAAAGCTTCATGGGGAGTGGTGCCTAAAAGTCTGTGTAGGGGTTTACTACATGACCATGAAAAGTCATTGAGGAGTATATATTCAATACAAAATGCCAAGAGGCCTAGCAGAGATTTCCTAATGTAATGATGGGAGATGAAGTAGCAACCCCAACTGATTAGAGAGACCACACTAGGAGGCTTAGGCATTCAGGTGAGAATCCATACCGTAAGGTAAGGAGCATGTACCAGGTCTAAGCTGAAAACTGAAACAGAACCACCTTAGCAAAAAATAAAACCAAGCCTAACAGGCCTGCCAGCAGAAGTTCAACATCTCTTAAAGGAAGATCATGCAATCCAGACTTCCTGCTGCATACCATGCACAATGATAAAACAATTAGTAGACATGCAAGTGCCCCCATAGTTAAAAGAAAAATGTCATTATAAATAAACCCCAAGGTGACCTAGGTGTTGAATTAGTAGATGAGACCTTTAAAACAGCTATTATAAATATACTTAAGGACTAAAAGGAAATATGCTCATAGTGAAGGAACAGAGGGAAATATCAACAGAGAATTAGAGACTTTGAAAAGTAACCAAAAGAAAATTTTAAAATTGAAATTATAGTATTTGAAGTGAAAAAAATCACTGATAGTCCTATTAGCACAAAATGGCAGAAAATGGCAGCAAATTTGTAAATATAGTGCTATAAATTATCTAATATGAAGAACAGAGAGAAAAAGATAAAAAAAAAAGGAATAAAACCTAAATAACATGGCAGACCTTTTATAATGATTAAAAGATCAATTTAAATTCATTAGGGAGACACAGCAATCATAAATGTGTATATTCCTAATAACAGAGCATGTAGCCATGTGAAAAATAAATTTATAGAAAAGAACTAAAGAGAGAAATAGATAAATTCATGAATATATTTGAAAATTTCAACATCCTATTCTCAATAATAGATAATATAAGTAGACTCCAAAAACATAAGGATAAAAAAAATCTAGAAAATACTATCAATTGCCTAACCTAACTGACATTTATATAATACCAAAGAACAATAAACTCGCATTCCTTTTTACATGCGTGCACACACACATACACACATTCAATAGGATAAACTTTATACTAAGCTATAAAACAGAAACAAAACAATTAAATTAGACCTCAATAATATTGAAGTATCAAGAAAAGTACCAAATACTTTGAAATACAATACTAAGTAACACCTAGGTGAAAGAAGAAATCACAAGGGAAATTAGAGAATATTGAAAACTGAATCATCATGAAAATACAACATATCAAAATTTGTGGTATAGAACTAAAGCAATGTAAAGAAATATTTATAGCTTTAAATGCTTATATCAAAAAATAATGGAGTTTTAAAATAAGTGACTTAGGTTATTACCTTAGGAAGTTAAAAAAAGCGAGCAAAATAAAATAATAATGAGAGAGGAAATCAACTAAAGAGCCATATTCGGTTTCTTGTAGAGACTGATAAATGTCTGGCAAGACAGATCAAGAAAAAAGAGAAAATCAACAAATTATCAATATCAGTAACGAAGGAGGGTATCTCACTACAGATCCTAAAGGTATTACAAGAAAATATAGGAATATTATGAACAACATGGCTAACCAATTTGACAGTATAGGTGAAATGGACAGATAATTTCACCGATGAATTCTATCAAGCATGTAAGGAAGAAATAATACCAATACTACACAAACTTTTTATTTGATGATGTCAGCAAAATCTTTATAACAGAACCTGGCAAAGATATCATCAGGAAGAAAAATCACAGGCCAATACTATTCATAAACATAAGTGCAAAAATCCTTGTTGAAATATAGTAAATAGAATCAAACGATGTATAAAGATGACCTTACATCAAGACCAAGTGGGGTCTATTCCAACAATTGCACGGTTTAACAGTGAAAAAGCAATAAATGTGATTCACTATATTAACAGAATAAATGACAAATTATATAATCATTTCATTTTTTATTGAAAAAATATTTGACAAAACTAAATATACAATCATGATAAACTATCTAGAAATAAAAGAGAACGAAGTTCTTCAACCTAAAATGTGCATCTATATAAAATCCATAGCTAATAGTTAGTCAATACTGGATGCTTTTCACCTAAGAGGAGTAACAATGCAACGATTTCTGCTTTGATCATTTTTATTCAGCAATGTACTAGAAGTTATAGCTAGTCCTGTAAGGCAAGAGAAAGAATAATATAATAAATATTGGAAAAGAAGAAGTAAAATTTTCCCTCTTTATAGAAGACACAATTGTCTACACAGAAAATCCTAAAGACTTTACAAAGCAATATCTAGAAATACCAAGTCAATTTCCTAATATTGCAAAACACAAGGTCAATATTCAAAATTCAGTTGTATTTCTTAAATACTAACAGCAAACAACAAGAACATGAACTCGAAGTCATGTCAGAAGCATGGCCACATGAGAGGTCTCTCCCCTTGAAGTTACAACAAGTTACATGGCTGTAATTCAACAAAGAATTTCCTTCTCAACACACAAACATGTCTGAGAGATCCGCACATCCAAACATTTAAAGATGGGTGAATAGAGAGAACAGGGGATGAGGGAAGGAAGAAGAGCATAGACAGGTGCCACAGACTTAGCCTGGAGTTCACTGTGGGTTTCAGGACAGGGGAGGAATCAGGTTGCAGCGTATGCTCTCTGCAGCCCCAGGAGCAGAGAGGTAGAATAAACGTTTATGCCTGAGTGGTCAGCACATACTGCAGCTAAATCCAGTGACCTGGATGGAGACAGAACACAGAGATGTGACACCTGTAGTCTAGCAGCTACCATCGACAGGCAGAAAAAGAAAGCCATGAACCCTGGCAGCCTCCCATCACCCTCCCAGAGTTTGCTGTGTGCCCTAGAAGAAGCTGTAGCAGTGAGTGTTGGATTACAGAGCACATTATCTGTAGCCCTGAAAACCAGAGATGGAAGCATTCCTCTCAGAACTGGAGAGACAGGAGCATTTCTCCCGGAGCAGCAAACACACACTGCTGCTAATCTCAGTGAGAGGGATAGAGATACAGAGGTGAGGCATCATCTGAGGTCTCACAGCAGCCATTACTAGGAGGGGAACAAAGCCACAAACTCAAGAGCTGGCCTCTTCCAGTCCACCCCACCTCCACCCATCATGGCTGATACCAGCAGGGGCACTTGGAACACCTTGGGCAATGCAGCACTGCTGGAAATGTCAGGTTGCAGGGGGCAGCAGAGGATTTCACAGGGTGGGAATCTTGTCACTTACCACATTCCCCTCTGGGATGGTGCTCTGAGACCAACGTGACCTGGTCACAGAGGAGATGTCCACCTCCACAGAGAATCCAGGGGATTTTCCACCACCCTGCAGAGATCTGAGAAGCCAGAGCAGTGCAAGAGAAAATTAGAAAACTTGCGCTTCAGTGCCACCTACTAGAAAACAAAAAGAAGGCCTCTTCTTATCAACCTGCGAAATAGAAGTATTACTCATATGAAAAAAAGAAAGAAAGAAAAGAAAAGAAAGAAAGAAAGAAAAAAAGGAAGAAAGAAAGAAAGAAAGAAAAGCAAGCAAGCAAGCAAGCAAGCAGATTTCAGTCCTATAAATGCTTAGGCAGAGAAATAATCCATTAAATACCTCGAACAACCAAGGTAACAAGGCAGCTCAGAGAGAAAACAAAAAAATCTCTATAAAGTAAATTTAAAAACATAGAAATATGTGATTGAAATGCCAGAGACTTCAAGATTGCAGTTCTGAAAAACATTAACAAGATACAAGAAAACTCAAATAGGCAGTTTAATAAACTCAGAAATAAAATCGATAAATAAAACGAGTACTTTACCAAAGAGATTAAAACTTTAAGAAAGAATCAAATAAAAATTCTGGAGCTGAAGAACTCTATAAAAGAGATGAAGAATGAACTAGCAAGATTAGGAAATAGAGCTGACCAAATAGAATTAGTGATATCAAAGATAGAAATATAGAGATGATACAGATGGAAGAAGGGAGAGACTTGAGAGTAAAAGAGAAAACTAAAAGAACTATATGAAAACTATCTGACTCGATCAGAAAGAGCAACTTAAGAATAATGGGTATACCAGGAGAAAAGAAGGAGAAGAGAACAGAGAGCTTTTCAAACAAATAGTAGATGAGAACTTCCCAAACCTATGGAAAGAGCAGGATCCTCAAATCCAAGAAGCAAACAGAACACCTAATTATCTCAATCCAAACAGACTTTCTCCAAGGCACATTATATTAACACTGTCAAAAATGAATGACGAAATTTTCAAGGCAGCCAGAGAAAAGAAGATGGTAACCTTTAAAAAAATGTCATTAGATTATTTTCAGATTTTTAAGCAGAAACCCTTAGGAGAGAATGGAATCAAATATTCAAACTCTTAAAAGGGAAAAATTACTGGCCAAGAATAATATATCCAGCAAAGTTATCCTTTAGATATGAAAGAGAAATAAAGACTTTCCCACACATACAGAAGCTGAGGGAATTTGCCACAAGACCTACATTATAGGAAATGCTGAAGAGGGTTATTCTACCTGAAACAAAAAGAAATAAAGGGAGAAATTGACAAAAACACCATTTTAGTAGGGGACTGACATACTCCATTGATGGCTATGATTAGATCATCCAAAAAGAAAATCAATAAGGAAATATCAACCTTAAATGACACATTAGACCAAATGGATATAATTGACATTTACAGAGCCTTTTATCCCAGAATACCAGATTATACATTCTTCTCTAGTGCACATGGAACATTCTCAAGGATGGCTGCATGTTGAGATACAAAACAAGCCTCAACAAATTTAAGAAGATTGAAGTTATACCAAGCATATTCTCCAACCACAATGCTTTGAAATCGGAGATTAGCCGCAAAAAAGAAAGTGGGAAACCCACAAATATGTGGAGATTAAATAATATGCTACTAAAGAATATCTGGGTCAAAGAAGAAATAAAAGGAAAGCTTGAAAGAGACATAGAGACAAATAAGAATGACAAGATGACATTAAAATTTTTGGGATACAGCAAAAGCAGTAATAAGAGAGAAGTTTGTATCATTACAAGTTTATCTCAAGAAATAAACAAAAAAAAAATCCCAAATAAACAACCTAACATTACATCTTAAAGAACCAGAAAAACAACAAATGAAGGCCAAAGTCATCAAATGAATGGTAATAAAAATTAGAGCAGAATTAAATAGAGAAAAAAGACAATAGAAAGAAATTATTGAAAAAAAGAGTTGGTTCTTTAAAACAATTAATAAAATTGACAAATCTTTGGCTAGATTAGCTAAGATAAAAAGCAAAAAGACTGAAATGAAATCAGAAATGAAAGAGAAGAATTTACAACAGACATCACAGAAATACAAAGGAACATACAAGAATACCATGAAAAACAATATGCCACCAAATTTAATAACCTAAAAAAAAATGGACAAGTTCTTAGATATATATAACCTTCCTAGACTGAATCATGAAGAACTAGAAAATCTAAATAGACCAATCAACAGTAAGGAAATTAAAACAATTATCAAAAACCTCCCCAAAAGTGAAAGTCCAGGACCAGATGGCTTCACTAGTGAATTCTACCAAATAGTCAAAGAAGATTTAATACCTATCCTTCTCAAACTTTTCCAAAAAAATTGAAGAAGAGGCAATACTTTCTACCTCATTTTATGAGGCCAACATTACCCTGATATCAAAACTTGGCAAGGATAACACACAGCAGGAGCGAAGAAGTCAAATTGTTACTTTTTGAAGATGACATGATTCTTTATAGACATAACTCTAAGTACTCCACCAAAAAAACTAGTAGAAACAATAAATAAATACAGAAAAGTTGCACGATACAAAAGCAATGTTCAAAAATCATTGTGTTCCTATATATTGACAATGAAAGTTCAGAAAAAGAAAGGAAAAAAATAATTCCTTTTGCAAGTGCAATAACAACAAAAATATCTAAGAAAAACTTAACAAAGACTGTGAAGGACCTATACACTGAAAACTATAGGACATTATTTTTAAAAATTGAAGAAAACAGAAAGAAATAAAAAGGTATTCTGTGTTCATGGACTGGAATAATCAACATAGTTAAAATGACCATATCACCCAAAGTACTACACAGATTTATTTCAATCTCCATCAAAATCCCAATGGCATTTTTTAAAGAAATAGAACAAAAAAAATCATCAAATTTGTATGGAACTGCAAAAGACCCCCAAATAGCCAAAGAAATTGGGAGAAGAAAAGAACAAAGCCAGAGGTATCACACTCTCTACCTTCAAATTATGCTATAAGGTGACGATAATTAAAACAGCATGGCACTAGTGGAAAAACAGACACACAGACCAGTAAAATAAAATTGAGAGCCCAGAAATAAATCCACATATACATGGGGAAATGATTTTCAACAAAGGAGCCAAAAATATACAATGGAGAAAAGAAACCCTCTTCAATAAATGGTCCTAGAAAAATTGGAAAGCCACATGCAGAAGAATGAAACTAGGCTGCTATTTGTCGCCATACACAAAAATTAACTCAAAACGGATCAAAGACCTAAATATAAGACATGAAACGATAAAATACATAGAAGAAAACAGGGGTACTAAACTCAGGGACCTTGGTCTGAGAGAGGATTTTATGAATTTGGCCTCAGAGTCAAGGAAAGTAAAAGCAAAAATAAATGAATAGGAGTCTATCAAACTAAAAAGCTTCTGCACAGCAAAAGAAACCATCAACAAAACAAAAGTCAATGAACCAAATGAGAGAAGATATTTGTAAACAACACCTTCGATAAGGGGTTAATATCCAAAATATATTTAAAAAAACTCACACAAGTCAACAACAAAAAATAATCCAATTAAAGAATGGGCAGAGGACCTAAACAGTCACTTCTCCTAAGAAGATGTAAAAACAGCCAACAGATATATGAAAAGATGCTCAACTTCACTAGCTGTTAGGGAAATGCAAATCAAAACCCCAATGAGCTACCATCTCATACCTATTAGAACAGCTATTATCAACAAGACAAGTAAGAGGTTGTGGAGAAAAAAGAGCCCTCATCCACTGCTGGTGGGAATGTAAATTGGTACAGTCACTATGGAAAACAATATGAAGTTTCCTCAAAAAAATTAAGAATAGAGTTACCATATGACTCAGCAATCTAACGTCTGGATATCTACTAAAAAAAAAAATCGAAAACATTTATTCATAAAGGCATTTAGATGTACACTTATATGTACCCTATGTTCACTAAAGCGTTATTCACAGTGGCTAAGACATGGAAACAATTGAAGTGCCCTTCGATAGATGATTGGATAAAGAAGATGTGGTACATACATACAACTCAGCCATAAGAAAAGATGAAATACTGCCATTTGTGACAACATGGATGGATCTTGAGAATATCATGCTAAGTGAAATAAGTCAGATGGAAGAAATCAAGAACCGTACAATCTCACTCATATGTAAGATATAAAACTGAAAGCAACAAACTAAGGAGACAAGCAAACAAACAAAAACTCATAGACACAGACAACAGTATAATGGTTACCAGAGGGAAAGGGCGGTGAAGAGGAGGTTAAAAAGGATAAAAGGGGTTCAATATATGATGACAAAAGGAGATTTGACTCTGAGTGGTGAACATACAATGCAATATACAAAAGTTGTATTATGGAATTTTACAGTTGAAACCTATATAATTTTATTAACCAACGTTATCCCAATAAACTTAATAAAACTAAAAGAAGAAAAAATAAGTAGCAAAAAAATTAAGCTGTATATTTCAGATTTGTACACTTCACTGTATTTAAATTGCAACTCCATAAAAATAAGTTTTACAGAAAAGTAGTTAAGAGATTTAAAGTAAGGTTGATGGAGAAAAGAGTCTAGAACCATGACTGAATTTCACAAGACATCCATAAATAAAGAACAGAAGAATTCACAGAGCAGAATATACAAAAATACTGCAAACATAGGAGGAATACTTCCAGGCAACAGCAGATGAGTTTTACTCTAACCATTTCAATGAACCCATCATGACCAAACAGAAAAGCTGGCACTCTGGCCCATGCTCCATTAATGAAATTGCTGCAGGATACACTTTGTTTGGTTGCTTCTTGCTCTCTGTGTCATGCTTTCTTATTTTTTTATTCTCCTTCTCTTATTCTATCTGCAACTGTTGGATCAAACACTAGGCTTTAAATTTTCTCTCTTGGCTTTGTTCTGTGGCATAGAGTCTTTTCTCCTGAACACAATTCTGGCCTTTTTCTTCTGTGTTTATTTGGGAAAACATAGGTGAAGAGTTACCTTTTCCACATGCCCTGTCATACTTCTCTAAGACATGCCCCAGATGGGGTTGGTGTGATCTCTTACTTGTCATTATCTGATCATTGTGTGGGATAGCAATTAAGAAGGAACAGGGATGGAAGATAAGAAACAGTTGAATGATTGGGAGAAAAGGGGCAAGAGCATTTAAATGGGTCAAATACTAGTACAGGTTACTAGATTTGCTTCAGAAAATCAGAGTAACCTAGGAGAAACCAGATACACAAAAGGATACATTGCAAAGATTACAGTGAAGGAAGATGGTGAGTGGGTAAAAATATTCAACGTGATCATGTAATAAAAACATAAATTTTTGAAATGTTTATAGAGAAAGCAGAATTAAGTGCAAGATTTTTATTTTCACATGCAAATGTCATGAATAGGGCAAAAAATGTTTTGAAAGAGAAGTAGTATAACTACTAGTGAGCAAAAGAAAGGCATTTATGCCTAATTTCAAACACCTCATTTAACTTCTAGTGTAATATGAAGAAAAACAATTTTTGTGTCTTCTAGTCTTGTTATTACTTTACAGGTCTGAGTGATGTGTGTGTGTGTGTGTGTGTGTGTGTGTGTTGTGTATCTACTGAGGAGTGTCCAGACAGGCATGGTTGCCATGGAATTTGAAAGAGAGGAAAAGGCGCTGATAGAGGCTGGAGATAGCCACTTTGAAGCTTAAAAATCTCAAATGTACTAGAGAGCAAGCCAGTGTTCTGAAAATCAAGAGCACAAAACACATGACAAGGGTTTTGTGGTTCAAAGAAATTGACCTATCATTTGAGACAAAATGAAACAAGAGCTCAAAGCATATATACTGGAATTTTAGATGATCACTGAGAGAAGAATCCCCAAAGCGAGCAACACGGTAGCATCTAGATAACCTGCACTCTCACTTCTTATAAACTTTGTGTTGAGTCATGTCAAGCCCACAGGTGTATGGGAAGCAATGACTGCCAAAGAGAGTGAAGTATCATGGAAAGTTGTTACATTATTTCATATATTTCATTTTGGTTGCCTTCCAATCTAAATTATCATCTTGCCAAACATGAATAAAATGATATGTGATTAAAAGCTTTAATATTAGTAAGGTTAAAGAGTCATTACAATTTTTAACTGAAGCAGATATGAAGTGGCCCTTTCCAAAGGCAAAAGATCCATATATAAACATCGTTCTGCTATCCAGCCAACCTAAGACTTTAATCTAGGTTCTCCGATTGAGTTCTTAATAAATATACTTAAGATATATAGACACTTATATGTGTGTATGTGTGTCTTGAGATATATATCAAGCATGCTGGTGAGTTTAATAATTCCTATATCACAAAATGGAGACAAAAAGAAAGATGCTTTCTTTTTGAGATAAAGGAAGGGAAAGGAAAGACTATATATTCTAGTTGAGAGAGCTTGTTTTCAACAATATCCCCTTGCCCACCATCTACGAACTATGAACCCCGCTCTCAGTGTTTACTCCTTTCTATAGGCCCTCCCCTGCACTGGCTCTGTGACTCACTTTTGACTGGCATATGGCAGAAGTGAGCTTTGACTTGGGTTTCTCAAAACTCACCTTTGAGTTGCTTCTTCTCACAACCCAACCATCAGGCTGTGTACATAGCCTGCAAATGAATGCCTAACAGCCTCCACTGAACCCCCGGACAATACCCAGCATCAACTGCCAGCCACCTATATGAGCCAGCTCAGAAATTCCACTCCAGTCTTACTCCTAGATACTATCAACAGCAAACATCCTGTGGAGCAGAAGAACAGCCCAGCAGAGCCCAGTGAATCACGGAATTGTAAAATATAGCAAATTAGTTGTTATTTAAGTCATTAAGTTTTTAAAGTGGTTTATTTAGCAAGAATAAATAACTGAAATGACCTATTAATTTCTTATTGTGATAACACATCAGTTAGTTATAACTGTGTAACAAATTACCCCCCAAACTTAGTAATTTAAAACAGGAAATCATCAAAATGTTTTTTAAAGGAAAAAAGTATACATTTTAGTTCTTTGTGGACCATACAGTCTCTCTCTTAACTACTTACTTCTGCCACTGTAATGTGAAAGAATCCATAGATAATACATGAACAAATGGGCATGGCTGTATCCCAACAAAACTTTACAAAAGCTGATGGCTGGCCTATGGCCATAGTTTGTCAACCCCTCTTTAAAAAAAATATGCATGTATTATTGCTCACAATTCAATAGGTCAGAGGGGTGGTTCTGCTCATCTGAGCCAGGTCTAGCTGATCTCAGCTTGGCTCGTTCATGCGCCTGTCATCAGCTGGCAGATTAGTAAGGGTCTGGTTGGTCTATGATGTCTTCACATACAGCTGGTGTTTTGCTGACTGCCAGCTGGAGTGACAGGGATGATTGGACCCCATGTCTCTTATCATCTATCAGGTTAGCCTAGGCTTATTCACATAGTTGTGGCAGAGTTCCAGAAAAGTACACAAAAGCACATCGGTCTTTTGAAGCCTATATGCAGAATTAACACCTTTAAACTTCTGCTATTTTATTGTCCCAAATAAGTGGCAGGTCAATGCACATTCAAGGGATGAGAGAATATACTCACCTCCTTGATGGAGGAGCTACAAAGTCACAATGCAAATGGCATGGGTACAGTTAGGAAGTTAGGAGTAGAGAACTGTATCATTTTTGCAAATCATGAGACTATAACTATGTGAATCTAAGAGCTAAGATTCTAAATGGGAATTGTCCTACTTCCTTTAAAAAGAAAGAAAATGAAACCTGGGAAAGGGATTGATTCATCTGAGTCACTCTTGTTAGGTAGGACAGCCCTGGTTAGAAGGACAACTTACTAATTGTGTTTATAAGTAGGAGGCTATAGTTTTCTGACCCCTTAGAATGTCCATCTAGAACTTTCAGGGATTCCTAAGTCAACTGTGAAGCTTCTCTTCTATACATAATCCCAGTTAGCATCTCAAAGTCTCCAATTCAAGTAAAGGCACACCTAGGGTGGGAAATATTTATTATCCACCAAGATCCTTTTAATTTTCTTTATATCCAGAAAGTCCTTCTTTATTATATTCTTAGAATCCTAATTCCTAATTTAGCATATCTTCAGCCTAAAATGTCTCCAAACATCTGCACTTCTTGGTAACATGCCATGAATATGGGGTGGCCTGGTGATAATAGGTCCAGTGAGAATGATTCTTATTCAAACAGTTGAGCCAAAGACTTGCTGTAAACACATTTAGCATGAGGTGGCTACAGGCAACAAATTACTCACCAGCTGCCACAGTTATGGGCAACATCCCTACTAGTCACTTCATAATCCATAAGGACTTATGAGAATCTTCAAGCTAAAAAGTTTTCCTTCTATTCTCAATTGCTATGCTGTTGGGAAAAAGAGTAGGCTTATCTTTCCTACCCTGATTTAATGGCTTCTGGTAAGGACACAGCCCTTTATTAAGTTCAATACTTTTCAAAGTTAATAGGTTATAAAAATAAAAATTTCTACCTTGCTTTACCCTATAGACAGGATTGACTTAAATCAGAGCATATGTAGCAAGAAGCTGGGTCCCTGACTCCAGAAACTCACATTATAATTTGTCCTGGAATCTGGACTATACCCAACTTGGCTGCATTTCATTAAGCTAATAAGTTGTTCTGATGTTTTGTTTATGTTTTCATGGCTCAAAAAACGCTGAAATTCCTTTGCAGTTTACTTGTAAAGCAGCATTCTAGTATTTTTGTCTCTGCATCAAGCACCTTTTATGTAATTCAAAACTTTTAAGAGTCAAACCTAAGTCTAGTATTAGGCAACAAACAAGTTCCTAAACAGATCTGCAACTAAATATTATGCCGCAACAATAAACTGAGGTAGGAGACTCTAACTTAAGTAATTTTCTGAACTTAGGCTCCACTAATTCATCATTGCTCTGCTCACTTGTTTTTATGGCTTCAGTGGTTATGCTACAGCATCACCATTCACCTTTGTTTCCCATTACTCATGCACGAATTGCCAAGGCTTGTGGATTCTACCTTCTTCACATCTTGGCAGTTGGTTTCTTTTCATTCTCTTTGGCCCACTTGCACGAACCTCTTATCTGGGCCCTCTTGTTCTCTTGTTCATGCTATTCTTTGTAATCAAAAGTACTCTCATCATCTCTGCCCACTAAAGCTTTACTTACACTACAAAAACTTGGTTTTCCCTGACCAAACCTGATCACTCCATTTATAAAATTTGTATCTTTTTATGACTCTATTGTGAATGAAAATTATTATCTGTTTCATAGGACCATTATTTATTTATTTCTGGCATAATGCTTTCTTACTTTACAGGAAACTATTTTTTCTCAAATTTGAGGTGTTCCTTTAGCATACTTGACATGGACATTTAACTTTCTAAGGCAAGATCTGCAAAGGGCCCACTGTAATGCCTAAAACTTTCTGTTGATATAGCAGCAGTTGTACCAGATACGGCAATAAGAGTCTCATGGGAAAGTAGAACCCACATTTCCACAATCATGTAGGAAGTGTAAAGGCAAAATTGTTAATAACCTCCCCAGGGTTTTAGTTCTTGCTATGAGGCCTTCCATGATTTCATCATGGTTTAAGAGTAATGAAATATCTCAATTCAAGTTTCGAAGCATAAAATAAAAAATAAGTGAGCTTTAGTCATCTTTTCCAAAGCCTGGTTTTGTTGTTAAGGTCTACAAGTTTCTTTCATAGGTAACCTAATTACACAACAGCATCAAAATTTATTTCTAAGCTAGATAGTATACCATGCACCCTGTTAAAATGTTTTAAAAGCAACTACTTGCCCAGAAATTCAAATGTTGTATATATAGTTTTCTTTTTTCTCTTCTTCAATGAAAGGTTGGCCTCTTTCCTTTTTCAGATACTCACTAATTCTTTAGTAAAGATGTTCTCTTTTTTCGACCAAATTACTATACATTTATTTGAGAGTCTGAAACTTTTATATGTATGTGCAAAGATGAAAGGAGGGAGAAATTCAATAGTCCTACAGTATTCTCAAAACAGATATGTTATAATTAGGGTCATTGCCACCTAGATCTAGAGCAGCAGTATCTGAACAAAATGTGTGTACATCTTTTGGGTACATACGTGTGTGCCTGACTAATGCTTGCTTTTCTTTTCTTTTTTTTTTTTTAACTTTATTTTGAATAGTGACAAATCAAACTTATAGGTCTGATCCTTTATAAATTAATTTGTTTTGTTTTACTCCATAATAGCTTCTATGTAATGAGTGCCTGATCTGGGCCAGTCTTCATGGCATGCTCTCTCTACTTTCTCTCAAACAACTACCCAATCTAGTCCCCTCCCTGTACTTTCTCTTTCTGTGAGAGGCGCCCCCACCTCTCCAGTTGGCAAGCAAGAAACATACTTGTTGCCTCTTCTTTCACAACCCTTATTTCCAATTCAAACCAAGTTCTATGAATTTTACCTTTTAAGTGTTATCTAGAGTCAGTTGACGTCTCTCTGGCTTTACTTCCATTCTCCCATTTTAAACTTAATCTCCAACCCAAACTACTGAAAGAACCCACTAACTAGTTTTTTTTGCATTTACTCTCGGGCTCCTCTTATCCATTCTTCACCCTGGTGTCTGTCCAAGTCTTGCCTATTTTAAAGTAATTTGTCTTTTTATTGTTGAGTTTTAGAAGTTATTTGTATATGCTGGGTACATCTCTCAAAATGTTTACCAGCCGGTTCCTGGTAAACAATAGGAAGTCTTTGTTTGTTGTTGAATAGGTGAATAAATTAACCCATTGGAGGATAATCCCAGTTTATGGCTAAGGAAACAGATTCTCAGAGAGGTTAAATTACTTGCGCAAGATCAGCTAACTAATAAATTGCAGAACCAGGATTGGAAACCATGTCTATCTAATTTCAAAGACAGCTCTTTCCACTATGCTGTATTGATTCCAAATTCATTGTCACAAAAATATGCCCTTAAATTTGTTCAACCATTTTATAAATGTGTGTCTTTGTTAACTGCTGGATAGGAAAAGGGAGGAGTGTCAAGAGAGTATAAATAAATAGAAATACAGGTGCTATCAGTAACAGAAAAATTATGAAAAGCTTATAATCCATTGTGACTGTGTCAGTGACACTCTCCATCCATCCATCCATCCATCCATCCATCCATCCATCCATCCATCATCTATCTATCTATCTATCTATCTATCTATCTATCTATCTATCTATCATCTTTTTTCTATCTATCATCTACCTATCATTATCTATCAATCTATTATCTATCATTAATCTATCATCTAAAAAAATAACTTCTCTGTTTAGAGTGTGGTCTAAGGCATGCCCTTTTTCTCCTGATAAAGGAAGCTAATAATATTAAGCATGTATCAGGAATAGTTATTTTTTTCAGTTCATTTCTTAGTAAAATTTGCCTTCAGAAAAATGTGTAAATCTTAAGTGTTTAATAAGATGAGTTTGAAAAGTGAATGGAGCTGCATAACCCTACTGTAAAGATAAAGAATGTTTCAATTACCCAGAAAGTTCCTTCATGTCCCTATCCAGTCTATCACACCTACCTCAGTAGCTACCATTTTTAACTTTTTTTTTCATCATAGACTAGTTTTGCCCATGTATGAATAAAACTTTGTATGAATGAAATCATACTGTATTCTTTTTTGTGCTTGGCTACTTTCTCTCAGCTTAACATCTTTGAGATATATCATATTGCTATATTTATTACTCATTTATTTTTTTTTAGAGATGAACATTATTCCATTACATGAATATATCACAATACATATAACAAAGTCTACAGTAGGTGTATGTTTAACTTTATATGAAATTGGCATATTTTCTTCCAAACTGATTGTACCATTTTTCATGCCTACCAGCAATATATGAGAATTCTAGTTGCTCCATATTCTAGCCAACATCTCATGATAACAGTATTTTCAATTTTAACCATTCTAGGAATGAATAGGAATATCTTATTCAAATTTTAGTTTACATTTCCTTGATGATTAGAGATGCTGAATAATTTTTATGTGTTTATTGGCTATTTGTACATATTCCCTTGTGAAATGTCTGAACAGGTTTTTGCCTGTTTTTAAATAATGTAGTTTTTCTTTTTATTAATGAGGTGTAGGAGTTATTTATATGTTCTGGATATGGGTCTTTGTTAGATGCATGTTTGATGAATATTTTGTTGTTTGCCTAATTTTGCTTATTTGTATTAATTGAAGTATAACTGACTTACACTATTATATTAGTTTCAGGTGTACAACATAGTGTTCTGGTATTTACATACATTAGGAAGTGGTTACCACAATAAATCTAGTTACCATTTTTCACCATACAGAGATATTAGGTATTATTGACTAGATTCTCTATTCTGTTTGTTATTTCTTTATGACTTATTTATTTTATCACTGGAAGTTTGTACCCCTTATCCCTTTCACCAATTTCACCATCTTGCCATCCTCTGTACTTCTGGTAACCACCAGCTTGTTCTTTTTATCTATAAGTCTGTTTCTGTTTTGTTTTGTTTTGTTTGTTCTTTTGTTTCATTTTGATTCCACATAGAAGTGAAATCACACGATATTTGTTTTTCTCTGTCTGACTTATTTCACTTACCATAATACAGTTGGGTCCATTTGTGTTGTTGCAAATGGTGAGATTTCATTATTTTTTATGGCTAAGTAATATCTATTATACATATGTACTATATATTATATATATGCTGCAATGACCATAAGGGTAAATTGGTATAGCTAATGGGGCTGTACCAATTTATATTCCCACCAGCAGCACATGAGGGTTCCTTTCTCTCCACAACCTCTCCAACACTTGTTATTACTTTTCTTGTTGATACTAGCTGTTCTAACAGGTACTCATTGGGGTTTTGATTTGCATTTCCCTACCAGCTAGTGAAGCTGAGCATCTTTTCATATATCTGTTGGCTGTTTTTACATGTTCTTAGGAGAAGTGACTGTTTAGGTCCTCTGCCCATTCTTTAATTGGATTATTTTTTGTTGTTGACTTATGTGAGTTTTTTTTAATATATTTTGGATATTAACCCCTTATCGAAGGTGTTGTTTGCAAATATCTTCTTCCATTTGGTTCATTGCCTTTTTGTTTTGTTGATGGTTTCTTTTGCTGTGCAGAAGCTTTTTAGTTTGATAGACTCCTATTCGTTTATTTTTGCTTTTACTCTCCTTGCCTCTGAGGCCAAATTCATAAAATCCTCTCTCAGACCAAGGTCCATGAGTTTAGTACCCCTGTTTTCTTCTATGTATTTTATCGTTTCATGTCTTATATTTAGGTCTTTGATCCGTTTTGAGTTAATTTTTGTGTATGGCGACAAATAGCAGCCTAGTTTCATTCTTCTGCATGTGGCTTTCTAATTTTTCTAGGACCATTTATTGAAGAGGGTTTCTTTTCTCCATTGTATATTTTTGGCTCCTTTGTTGAAAATCATTTTCCCATGTATATGTGGATTTATTTCTGGGCTCTCAATTTTATTTTACTGGTCTGTGTGTCTGTTTATCTGCTAGTGCCATGCTGTTTTAATTATTGTCACTTTGTAGCATAATTTGGAGGCAGGGAGTGTGATACCTCTAGCTTTGTTCTTTTCTTCTCCCAATTGCATTGGCTATATGTGGTCTTTTGTGCTTCTATACAAATCTAATAATATTTTATTATATTTCTTTAAGAAATGTCATGGAGATTTTGATGGAGATTGAAATAAATCTATGTATTACTTTGGGTGATATGTCTATTTAAACTATGTTGTTTCTTCCACTCTGTGAACACAGACTATCTTTCCACTTCATTGTGTGTTCTTTAATTTCTTTTAATGATGTTTTGTAATTTTCAGTGTATAGGTTCTTTACTTCCTTTGTTAAGCTACATTTTGTTTTCTGCCTATATATAAACATCAAGCTATAGAAAACTATCACACCATAAGGCTTCTTCATGGCCCCTCTGAGAAACTACTATTCCAGAGATTAATTTTGTCAATTTAAAAAATTTACAGCTTTAAAAGACATCATTTAAAGACAATAAATTGAATATTTTAAAGTGTATAACTTGACAAGTTTTGACATATATAAATCTGTGAAAACATCAATTAAGATAACAAGCATATCCATCACTTTGAAAAGTTTCCTCATGCCTCTTTGTAATACCACCTTCCCATGCTTCCTTACTTTCCAATCCCCCAGCAATCACTGATTGCATTTTACTGCATTTTGTATAAATGGAATCATACCTATGCAAATTTTTGCCTTGTTTAATTTATTTAGCATAGTTATTTTGTGATCTATCTATGGTAGAGCATATGTAAACATTTTGTTTCTGTTTTATTACTGAATACACTTCCAGTATACGGATGTACCATATATTTTAAATCCATTTATCAGTTGATGGATATATAAGTTGTTTCCAGGTTTGAGCTATTACAAAGAAAGTTGCATTGAACATGATATATACCTTTTATTTCTCTTGAGTAAATATTAAGCAGAATGGCTTAATCATATGGTATATTTATGTTTAACATTTTTTAAACAAATTGACAAACTGTTTTCTAAAGTGCTTATATCATTCCTTTCCTACTGGCCATATATGGAAATTCCAGTTTCTGCGCATTCTTGTCACTACTTTTCATGGTCAGTCTCTTTAATTTTAGCCATTCTACTAGGTGTGAAGTAATATCTTATTCTGGTTTTATTTGCTTTGCTCTTCCTTATGAACAATGACATAGAGCTTCTTTTTATGTGCCTATTTGTCATCCATAAATCTTATTTAGTTGTGTCTATTCAAATACTATGCCAATTTTTTTAAGTTGTTTGTTTTCTTATTGAGTTAAGAAGTTTTTAAAAAAATGTATTTATCTATTTATCTATCTATTTATGTATGTATGTATGTATGTATGTATGTATGTATTCTGGATACAAATACTTCATCAGATATATGATCTACAAATATTTTCTTCCAGTCTGTGGCTTGCCTTTTAGTCTCTTAACAGTGTTTATTGACGAGCAATAATCTTATAGATTATGCTTTTGTTGTCATATCTAAGAAATATTTGTTAATTCAAGACCACCACAAAGAGTTTGTTCTATGTTTTCTTCTGGAAGTTTTATAGTTTTCAGCTTTACATTTAAGTCTATGATTTATTTCGAGTTAATTTTAACATAGTTTGAGATGCGGATCCAAGTTTTTTGTTTGTTTGTTTGTTTGTTTGTTTGTTTGTTTGTTTGCATATGGATGCATGGCTGTTATAGCACTATTTGTTGAAACACTAGTTTTACTTATTTTGAACTTCATATAAATGAAATCAGGGAATATGTTTCTATTTTATCTGGTTTCTTTTGCTTAAAATTGTGTCTTTAAAATTTATTGATTTTGTTGTGTGTACCAGTAGTTTTATTCCTTTGCTTTGTAGTATTCCACTGTATGAGCATACTACAATATATTCATTCATTTTGTTGATGATGGACATTTCCATTCTATTACTAATGAACATTTTGGTTATTTCCAGTTCCCTCTGTTTGTGAAGAATGTTATTACAAACATTCTTGTCTTATAGTGCCATAAGCATTAATTTCAGTTTGGCATATACTTATGACTGGAATTCCTGGGTCATAGGGTATAAAAATGTTTGACTTTCATAGATACTGCCAAAAAGTTTTTGAAGTGAGTATATTAAATTAGTCTCTTATCGACAATGTATGAGAGTTTAACTTATTCACCAATACTTGACATTGTCAGTTTATTTTAGTAACTCTAGAAGGCATGTAATGGCATCTAATTTTGGTTTAATTTGCATTTTTCTAAGGAATAACAATGACAAGCACATTATATATGTTTATTGGCTATTTGAATACCGTATTTTTTTAAAGTACTTATTCAAGTCTTTATTAAAAAAATGTTTTTTTCTTTATATATTTTGACTAGGAATCCTTTGTTAGGTGCATAGAAGTTCTTAATTTGAGAACTTAATTTTAGAATATCAAATTTTTAATATTTTAAAAAAAGCTCATGCATTGTTCCATTTAAGAAATCTTAAAAATAGTCTCATAAACATTATTTTTTGTTTTCTTTTAGAGCCTTTGAAATTAGATCTATGATTCATCTTGAATTAATTTGTACATATGGTATAAAGGATAATTCAAGGTCATTCTTTTAAATGTAGATATCCAGTTAATGCAACACTACTTATTGAAAAGGCATCCTTGCCCCCACCGAATTGTAGTGATACTTTTGCCATATATCAGTTGATTGTACATGTGTGGGTCTGTTCCTAGGCTTTCTATTCTATTTTGTTGTTACACTTTTGTACATTGTTCTAATTACTTTAGGTTTATAAAAGTCTTGAGATCTGGTACAGAAAGATTTGCTTATCTTTTTCAGTATTACTATGATTTTTTAGATACTTTTAGGTATAGAATCAGTTTTATTATGTAGGTATAGAACCAGTTTGTTAATTTTTGAAAAAATCACCTGGATTTGATTTATTATGTAGGTATAGAAGCAGTTTGTTAATTTTTGAAAAAATCACCTGGATTTGATTATGATTACATTACATTCATGGATAAATTTGGGAAGAATTATCATATTAAAAACATTGAGTCTTCCAATCTGTGAACATGGTATGTTTATCCATTTTTTAAGTCTTTAATTTATTTTAGCATTGTTTTATAGCTTTCAGTACAAAGATCTTACACATCTATTATTATATTTATTCCCAGGTATTTGATGCATTTTGTTGTAATGTTAAATAATGTTTTAAACGTTTTTATTTTCTAATTTTTGCTAGATGCATGAAGACATATATTATTTCTGAGCATTGGCCTTTAATATAGTAGCTTTGCTAAGTTGACTTATTAATTTTAAAATTTTGTATGTAGAGTCTTTGGTTTATTCCACATACAGAATCACATGTGAATAATGACAGTTCTGTTTTGTTCTTTCCAATGTATGTCTTTTATTTATTTTACTGGCACAGGATAAGATCTCATACAATGCTGAATATAAATAATGATAGCAAACTCTCTTTTATTTTTCTATCTTTTTTTATTTTATTTCACTACAAGTTATGCTTAAACTGTGATCTCTAGAATATTCTTTCTCCTGATTTGTCATTTAAGTAGAAATTCCCTTTTCCAGGCATTATCCCAAATTTCTCTCCCAAACTCACATAATCATCTGAGCTGTGGGCATGTCCTTTGACGTATATTGAATAATGTTGATTATTTATTCTATAGTTCTGATTACAAGATGCTATAAGTAGCTAAGTAATTTTCTGTCTCTTACACTAGACAAAATTTCTGAAGTGCAGTGATTATGCTTTTTATGTCTTTATTTCTTGTATCAAGAACAGTTCTTGGCTCATAAGAGGTATTTGATGAATATTTGATAAATATTTGCTGAATGAAAAAATGATGCTCTAACCCTGACCTTTCAGCAGCCTTCATATATTTATTAACTAGGTATTTTCACTTAGCTGTTCTTCTGGTGGGACACTTAAGCCCTGAATACAATGAAATAAACATTCTCTCCCCTTTTGTATTCCTCTTCCAATGCCTCAACTGTCCAATTCTCTGAGACATTTTTCTGGTAGTTAATTTTTACTTTCTTTTTAAAGATCTAATTTGGCTTCACAGAAAAAGTCAGTTCTCATATCCTATTAATGCTTTCTTGCTGGTTGTTTTTTTTTTTTTTTTTGGATTTGAGCCTTCTTTTCCTTTCCTATAGTTATTATCCTAGTCCAGAGTTTTATATGTATATTCCTTGATTATATTAACTATCTCTTGATTGTACTTTTTATTTCTAATACTTCTATTCTTCAGCTACTCATCATACAGCTTACAAAACAGTCTTCCTTAGATAATACTTTAATCATGTGTTTCCCCCAAGAAGCCAAATGGAGTCCCTCTATCTATGCTAATGGCATTTCAACCCTCATTTATTATGCAACACGTCATACAAACCCTATGTATCTCCAACACAGTCATCCACTCCACCTCACAAAACTCAGTCTCCTCGTTATGCCCACTTCTTTGTTTTCACTCTTATGTCCCATTGAATGGCCTCTTCTTTTCTTGCACAAAGCTATGCCTATAACTTTGTTCAAGACCTGGCTCCAGATACACCTCTTTCAAAAAGATTTCAATTAATTGTATTATCCCAAATGAAATGTTTACTTTATTTTACATTCTTCTAAAATTTTTAGTCTATAAATATAAATTTAAAGAACAATTATCAAGGAAGCACAGTTTGGTGGTTCAGAAATATTTTACCACAAAAGGTTTAATGTTAACATATGGTTTCTACCATGATTGCAAATATTTTCCTGATAAAGAGTTAATGTATTTGGGCTAGCTTGTGAAGACTGCAAGAATTGTGACATTCAAATGTGTGAAAGATGTGTTATGCATAAGCAAGGTGAAGTATTCTAGTTCTTTTGAGCTATAAACAGAGACTCATTTACTGTTTTCAAACATTAGATGGAATATAGTCATAAATTATGGCATATGAACTCAGGTAAAAATTTTGCGAAATGTGATTTATCTGGATTATGGGATTTGTGAGAACTAAAAGGGACCTAAGGTGTTATCTAATTTATTTACTTTTTTTAGTTCACAACTGAGGGAAATAGAAAAATTGCGACTTTTCCAAGATGCCACATCCAATTAATAGTATAATTGTGATTACAACCTATGTCTCCTAATGTGAATTTTAGTGGTTTTTGTTTGTTTGTTTGTTTGTTTGTTTTTAGAATCAAAAGGAAAGTTTATTAGAAGAAGAATAATACTCCACAGACAGAATGAGGTCTCCTCTCAGAGGCAGTGAATGAGAGGGACAGTGAGAGAGACCATGAGAGAGACAGAGTAAAGGCACCTCAGTGGTCTATTTTTAATATATCATGGTCACCTGTGTTTTTTAAACTGCTGTGTAAGGGTTCAGCTGCATAGTAAGCTCCCACAGGTCAAGAACCGTGCCTTTATTTTCTTTTACTTTTCTCCAGAGCTGTCCTCCCTGGAGCAGGACTCAGTTTCAGCATTTACTAGACATCTTTTCCCATGAGTTGTACTCTCTACCTGGAAGATCCCCAATAATGTTTCAATAATGTTTTAAAAATCAGAATAAAGAAGAGACTTTCATCCCTAAAGCACTTTTTGGGCATTTATTTTAAGAATATATGGTTCAAGACTTGTGAATGATCAAGGACTCCTAAAATTTGTCTTAGTTATGAGACATGGATTTCCTAAGCAGAATTATCTACTACTTTATTTTGTAAATAATCCTTTATTTCCTAATCCTTTTTATGATCTGGTCAGAATGGGAAAAAATTGATAGGAGAAGCTCAAGGCTCATCGCATGCTGCCTGTTACCTCTTAAACACACAAGTTTCATCATTCTTGCTTACTCTCAGGTTACTGATCCAGGACAATACACAGTTCCATGTGTTTCTTGTGGAAGAGACAGGGATGTCTCTTCCATTAACTACTCTTTCCATTGGGAACCGAGCCAGATGTTGGAACTAGAATCGTTCCTCGACTAGGGTATTGAAGAAGAGTCAGAATATTAAACTCTTTACCTCCAATAGGAGCCAAAAAATCTCAGCTACAGATTTCAATCAGGAAACAAACCATTTTTCACAAAATGTAGGCAGGCTTGCTCAGTTCATCAGGTTAGAATATTGCTGTTAGGTTACTACCCAGAGGGCACATTATTCCTTTTTTTATTTTTTATCTCTGAATCAGAGTTCCTCAAACCAGAAGAATGTTAAGTAAAGCCAGCTGTTTACAAGAGCGGAAACTCTTGCTTATTTATATGTAAGGGTCCAAGTAAACAGCCTCACTAAGAACTGACAGGCAGGAAAAGTATGATCCACTGAATGGTGTGAGGCAGCTATTTAACTTCAATGTGAAGTCTTATGATATTCATTTGAATTGAGAAAGAAAGCATGTTTTCATGCAGTGGTATTCTTGAAATGTTATGCGTAAGCTCAGAAAGTTCATTCATCATGGGAGTTTGAACACTATTAATTTGTTTTAAGCAACTTCTATTATATCACTGAGGTCCTCCTATTACATAATGGCAGCACTTGAGTCATCTGTTTACTTAGTTGCTTCATTCAATTATGGGTACTATAACTTTCAAACTTTACAGTCTTTCCCCATTTCTCTCTTACTTAAAGAAAATCAACAAAACAGGAATTGTTCCCATAGTTTTCCTTTGTAAAAAAGGTCCCATCTGAGCAGCAACATTATTTTAGCCACTGCAGTTCAGTTTTTCTCCTTAACAAGAGCACAGAAGTGGCCTTTCCCACCCCCTTGAATGTGCATATTCCTGATGGAGCTTAAAAACTTCCATAAATCAATAAAGTAATTGCTACATAATGACCTATTGTTAGTGTTCGTGCCCAGAATGATGTCACAAGGGGGTAATGGAGCTACTGAATCAAAAAATGGCAGCTGTTTCCAATTTATTTGAGAGTCAGTTGGACAGAAAATTAAATAAACACATAGACAAGAAGGACAAGGGCAAGTCCTTGTATTATTCTTATGATAGTTTTAATTCAATTGCAGAAGTCAGCAGGCAGCTGATATTGTGGCCCAGAGTTTCATTAATTGCCTGTCTCACATGTCAGTGAGACAGCACATGCTCACTTCATCATTTTCAGCTTTTGTTATTTGCATTTTAAAATATACACACCAGTGAAGCATGGCTCAAACTTTTCTTGCGTCGCGCGCGCACGTGTGTGTGTGTGTGTGTGTGTGTGTGTGTGTTGGTTAGTACAACCCTCTATCTCTCAGAAATGTATGATTGGGAGAAGTGGCTTTATCCTCTACCTGCAAAGATGGTGTTTCTCTCCTCCCTCAGGGCAGACAGCTGAGAATTTTTAAAAATTACTCTCTCCTCCTTGGGGGAAGGCCTGAAGACTTGTATTTGTTGTGGAGCCTGCAGAAAAAAAGCGTCACCCGGCTTGCAGGGCTCCTCTCCACTGTGACTGGGAGCTTTGATGTGCCCTTTTGATGTTTCTGCCTTGAGGAGGCTGGAGAGAATTATCAAAAGTAGCCTTAACAGTCCAGGTTGGAGTTGGGAGTGCAGCACCAGTGCACGCTGGACTTCACAACTCTCATGCAAACACTTTCACTGAGGTGGGGTTGCAGTAGTGCAGACGAGATTTCCAAGGTACCACAAACCCAGACTGCTTTGCTGGAGCTTTAATTTTTAGAACTTCCTTTTGACAAGACTCTATTGTCTAGTAATTGAATAATTTGCTGTTTGGTGTGGTAACCCCTGTTTTTTAAATAATGGGATCTAACTGTAACTAGAAAATGACTTCAATTCACCGACCAAAGGGACAGCAGTTTTCTCCTAAGAACCAGACAGCTCCATTTAAAAAAGAATCTCTTATGGCAAAAAGACCTTTGGAAGGTAAATAATCCCCTTTCATTTCAGGGATGAGAAAACAAAAGTCTGGTGTGCCAGTTACAGTTTCTTAGTACAAGCTGATTTGGGTTAGATTGTAACTAACTAAAGAGTAAGGAATTTTCTAGAAAGGTATCCTGGGGCTCCCAGAGTCTTGGAGGGCCAGCTTTCCAACTAGACTTGGTAACAGAAATAGGGTGCTTCAGAGGGTTAAGAAGCAGGAAGCAGGAAGGACAGTGTGGGATGAGAATGAAGGGTTAAAAGAGACTATAAGCCAGTAAATAATGAACACAGTATTTTAGACAGTGGTTAGTATCACGAAGGACAATGATGTGAGATGAGGGACAGAAGAAGCCTACTGGGAGTCTTCTTTTGTTATAATGGATCCAAAAAGGCCTTCTTTATAAAATGTTAAGGGCAGACACTAACTAGAACCAAGGGAGTATGCCAGACAGGTAGATACTCAGCGGGGAAGAAAGACTCTTCCAGGGCAAGGGAACAGTTAAGAGCAGAGGTCTTGCTTCAGGATGCACTTTCTCTGTTCAATGAAGAGGCCAGTATGGCTGCAGACAAACAAGAGAGGAGGGTAGTTTGACATGTGGCCAAACAGTTGGGTGGGGTGGAAAGGGACAGATCATATAGGGATTTGGAGGCCATTTAAGAGCTTTGGATTTTACTTTAATTGCACTAATGGTTCTGAGGGGTGAGTAGAGAATATGACATGCATGATGAAATGCTGATGCTGGGAGGTTGGCAAGACTCAGTTATGAGTTAGGCAAAACAGCTCACAGTGACTGAAATGCATGCCTCAACAAAAAGCACAAATGACTACGTATTATGAGACCTTTGGGAATACTCATGGATATTCAGAATCATGAATGGTAAATATCCACATTCAAGGATCTTCTGAATTTAAAATTTTGAGGGGATACCAATGGAAAGATATGCTCCAAAAGAGCTGTTTGTCTTCATGTGTGTTGTTACTGCATGATGACTTCGTCAGATTTCCAAAAGCAAATTTCATATCTTAGAAATTCACCTTCATGGAAGTTCTTTTGAGAGGAATTAATAACTATCACCAGCAGTGAATATTCAGGCCATAGAAAGTATGTAGATTTTGTGACTTTTTAGAGTCTTTTTGAATGGTCTTCAGGAGAAAAAATTAAGTTCTACACATATAACCCCAATTAAAAATGTTGAATTTCGGTACAAAGTTTTAACCTTATTTCTTTAAAAATGCCTTCAGATAGTAACCTGAAGTTTCTCTGAAACAAACTGAGGAGTAAGTAATGTGTATTAGTAATTGCAGAGGGCAGCAGATCACTTTGCTCCGTTCTTAGAGGGTAGGGGAATAAACCTCCCAAATCGGACAGATATAATAGCAGGAGATGGTAGCTGTGAGGAAGAAACATTCAAATAAAGAGTTGCTTTGGGAAACAAAAGACTGACTTCCTTTTCCTTTCCTTCTGTCTTCCTCATGAAAAACGGAGAGCCTCTAGCAAAGATGGGAAGAAGGTCATGGTCCCTGTTACCACAGAGAGAAAGCCAGGCAGGTAAACAAACACTTTCTCCTTGATCAGTTCAGAAGCTTTTAGGGACCAGATTATTGCTAAAGAGGCATCTGCTTTTGAGAGTTGAGGACAAGCTGCTGAGTGAGAGGTTTCTGACGTGAAATTAAGATTCTGATTGTGTTAAATCAATCAGTTAAGTAGATTGCCTCTCCTGCAAGTGAGTGAGAGGTTCTTTTTTAATTTAGTCTTTGCTTTAGTTGTCATATGGTTTAGTTATCATAAATGTAAATATGCTTGCTTTAATACGTCATTTAATTACCTTAATTTTGGACAGTGGTTTAAAAATGTATAGTTTAGAATAAAATATATGTAGGTTCAAACCTCAGTTTTCCCTTAGTAATAATCATGACCTTAGTAATTTAACCTTTCTTAGTTTTTGGCTCTTTGTCTGCAAAATGGATAATGTAGTGGTACCTACCTAATTTTAAATCTTGGCTGTTATTATTACTATTAAGAATACTTTGGATAGATGTGGATTTCAACAACCTGTAATAGTGCAGTGGCAGTTTATGTAATCTGTTGAGACAGTTATTAGGAAATAAACTGCTTCCTTAAATAGTGAACTGGAACATATTTTTGGACACAGATGATCACTGTGAGAGTCTATAATGTACAATACAGGGGAGAGCTTTCTCTGTAGGAAAATTACCTGGGAGTTCTGAGAGAGCCTCCCAGTCATGCATCACTCTCACCGTGGATGTTTCCATTGGGTCCATCTTGGCCAGAGGTTTGGGTATGGAATGGTGATAGTGGCAATTCCATAACAGTGGACACATGGAAAAGATTGATAAATTCTTACTGATCATTTATTTGTCAGACTGGCCTATAATCTTGAGCCTTCTAGGTTACAGCCATCTGGTTTTCTTATGAACTAAAACAGATCCCCAAATGCTTCTCATTTTGTGATTTCTCACTCTATAAAAAAATGGAATTTTGAAACATTATTTGTAAGAAAATATGTAATGTGTTTTTATTTTATTTTTTTTCCATATTTTATTCACTTAATAGAAATGAAACACATATGCAAAAGGACCTAACCCCTTTTCTTTCATACCAGGGCTTTTAGAAGGTAATGTTTTAATTATACTTCTACAGTTGCAATACACGTGTCACAATATATTTTGCAGCCTATCTTTGGATATAGTTTCAACAACTGCCTCTGTTAAATTAAGTATGTTTAAATTAAGTATCCATGGAATCACATGAGTGACTTTACAACAGTGTATTTTTTAAAGAAAAAAAGACTAGACTAATGAAATAGTAATAAATGGAAAATAATGGAGGATGTAAAATTGCATATAATCACCAAGCTTTTACTTGATAGTACTACTAAAATAAACTTCCTCTCTAATTTTTCCCTTACATGCATAAAATACTTAAACATGGAAGATTCTCTCCCCGCCCCCCACCCCCATCCCACCCCAGTATCTCACCAACATAGCACCAAAACATAACATGAATTGTTTGGGTGATGTTAAAAAAAAGTAACATTTGCATCTAAGAAACCCTGTTGTCTTTCCATCTGAATTCCTCTTTTAAAGCAGCTTAGTTTTATATATTTGATCGTAAGTCAGGTTTTATGAATCAAGAAAACTCTGTATGGTCCTGCTAAAGCAGCATGTGCTGCTAATTTCTTTTTACACTGCCACTCTCTGAGACACATGCACACACTTGTGGGTATAAACATACCCTATTAACTTTTTATACTTAATAGGGCCCTTGGCATTTTTGAGTCTTAGACTAATTTGTTTTATTCTGCCTCCCTTCTGTTGTAGTTAGGAAAGTGAGTTGCCTTAAAGTTAAGTGCCCTGTGATCATCCTGCATGAAGGGCGCCACTGCACAAGTCCTATCATCTGATTGATTAGATACTCTCCTCCCTGATCTGTTCTCCTAGCCACTGGAATTTAAAGAGGAATGGGACTCCATTTACCATACACAAGCTATTCTGATTGTGCCTTTATCTTCCCCAGCTCATTAAGCTCATAGATCTTATATTCTTCATACAAATATTTAAAACCAAAGAAGAAATAATTCATTCATCAAGGGAGACTCGTCAAGGTGGTCTGTTGTATATTTTGCATAGCATTATTACATAACTAACCATTAAGATTCTATTTAAATTAATCCCTATCTCTAGATTCTTATATTAGTGCTAAGGATAGTGCTACTGTATAATTTCTTTGGAACTTGAGATATGACTAGATTGTGTTTTTCTCAATAGAATGTGAATTGAAATCACGTTTTAATGATGGAAGTCAATAGTATTTAGTAATCTCCCTATCCATCAGATGTTATTTAGAAACTCTATCTCAGTTCTGTATGTCACCTTTTAGTGGCTTGAAAGAGCTATTATTAATGCCTAACATAATGAAAGGTCAAGATTTAATCACCAAAATAAAATAACAATAGAGCTGAAATAATACTGGATGTGCCCATATTTCTGTCAATGTTGAGCCCATTGAATTGTGCTTGGTAAAAAATGTAATATACTATATCTATTAGATGTGAATACCATTGTGTATATATGAAGGTTTTGTTTTTAGAGCACTTGTAATCCATTGTTTTATATATTTATAACATTTTAATAATATAATTTAGATTAAGTAAATATAAGTTTATAATAGTATGCAACATTTTTTATTATTGAGATTCCTTCTATTACTAAAATTCGGTTCATTCTAAGCAAATTCTTTCACCTATATGTAATTTTGTTGTTATTTTTGTGAAGAAATGTGCTTTATTGGCTTAATAATAGTTTGCTTTCAAATCCATAACTGAATACTGAAAACTTCATTTGCACACCAAGGCCATTTTTACAGTTTGAAAGTAATATATATACATGGTTTGGCTAAGAGAATCCCAGCTTGAAGCTTAGTAATTTATTTTTGAAAGCACTTGAGTTTCTGTCATGATATTCTCTTTTAAAAATTACTACTGACTTTCATCACTCTTTGCCTGAGCCTCATATTCCACATTGTTTTCTGTGAGGTTTTTCCATTCTGTTTTCCTCTTTTCCTCCTTTTATTCTAGCCAGCAATAATTTTGTCTGTCCCAGTTCTTCAAGTAAAAGATAGGCTTATACTTCAATTATAGCAACCTGTTTCTTCCTTATCTTCCTAAAGCACAATTTAGGCATTTTATGTTAACATGGCACTCTATTAAATATTATAAAAGATATATTTAAATGAGGAGATTATTGATTTCAAGAGCTTTAATATGTAAATATTACCTTTTCTTTCCAGCAATTTTTCAGAACCTACAGATCTCAAATAATCTGTACTTGGCATAATAACAAGGTAGGGTCCTTCTTGATTATATCGTCTTCCCTCTAAACTGATTCAGATACTTTCTATGGGTAAAGCAATACAGGAATGAAGACATATCTACCTCCGAATCTTTACCACTCCTTAAAGAACCACTGATGTGACACACTGCTGTTCTCTGTTGTGAAAGAGTTAAGCTTTGTTGTATTGAGGTTTAGAGGATCTCTCACTTGTTCGAATTGATCTTGATTGTTCAGACTAGATTTGTTATGATTTCCGGGCTACAGAAAGGGAACCAGAGATAAAGCCAGTGAAATTTTGTGAACGTTGATTGTGAGAGCCTGGCTAACTACTGAGATCAAGCCTCCCAGAACACCAGTTCCTAAAGCGAGTCACCAGTCCTCTGGAATCTAGACTCAACTTTGCAGATCCAGGAATGAACACTTATTTGAACACTTGGAGATTATGATATGTAAATACATACTCTGTCTATAGAACATATATTTATACTTCATATATCTAACATATACTATATGTATTTTATCATATATGTAATTTCAGATAGTTAAGTAATTAATTAAAAATATTTACTAAGTTTTTACACTATATTTCAGATTCTGTTTCAGGAGACAGAGACACAACTGTGTACAAGACAGAAAAAGACCTTACTTTTCTGGAGCGTGTGATATAGAGAGGGAGATAGAAATTAAGCAATTAAATAAATAAACAGGATGACTTCAGTTTGTGATAAATATTGCCCAGACAACAAAACATGGTAATGTGATAAGAGAGACTTGGGTAAGGGAAAGATTACTTCAGGCTGGATGATCAGGAAAGAACTTTTGGAGGAAGTGGCATTGCACATGAGATCTAAATAATTTAGAGAAGTTGGACATATGAACATCTGGTGACAGATTGCTCCTGGGAGAGAGGACAGCAAGTGCAAAATCCAGAAGTCAGGCATGAGCTGGAATGTGTTTGAAAGCAGAAAAGACCAGTATGACTGATGTGAGGAAGAGAATAATGCCAGATAACGTCTTGGAATTTTGCTGGGCTGGGGTCCAAAGTCTCGTGTTTTCATTCTGACTATATGAGAAGGCAGTAAAGAGTTAAATAGGGAAATGATGTTATCTATTAAATATCTCAGGAAATAATTGGAGGGATGCAGAAGGAAAGTAGGGATCAATTATGAGGCTGATTCAGTAGTCCAGGTGACTTGGACCAGGGTGTTGTTTGAGTTGAGGGAAGTGGACAGATTAAGGATATGCTTTGGAATTAGATTAACAGACTGTACCTGTGTGAAATGGAGGGACGTTAAGGATGTGTCTTAGTTTATGAACTGAACACTTGGGCAAATGAGAATTCCATTTGCTGAGACGGAGCTGATTGGGGCATGAAATGTTTGCTATCAGTCACATTTACTTTGAGATACATATTACTCATTTAAGTGAAGATGACAAATAGACAGTTGGATATTAAATCTTTAACTCTGAATTAATGTTGTAATATTGACTACTGACTGTCATCTGAATCTAAGTGGTATTTAAAACCATGTGTTGGAATGAGATCATCTAGAAAAAGTATGTTGATATAGGAAAAAAGAGGACAAAGTTGAAGCTTCAGAGAATTCTGATATTAAGCAGTAAAGAAGTCAGCAAAGGAAAAGGAAATGAAACGGCCAGTGAGATGGAAGGAAACCTGGAGAGGCATGTGTCACAGTATCAGAAAAGAGAATGCCTTGAGAGGGAGGAAGCTGAATACTGCTGAGAGTCCAAGTCAGGTTAGGACATGTAATTAATTTGGCAAGATTGAGCTCATGGGTGACTGGAACAACAAAACTGTCACTGGAATAGTGGGGATAGAAGTCTACTTGGAATCATTTTTCTCAGTTTTAAAATATCCCTGCTTAAAGAATCAGGATTGATCAAATAAACGTCAAGAGCCCACTTTTTCCTAAAAATAGAGGGGAAATTTTTATTATCAAGTTATCCATTTTATTTTTATCCAGAGCAGTGTTCATTCATGCCAAAGTTGGTAGAAAGATGGTGGCTTTCTTCACTTTAACATTTTATTCATGTCTTTCTGACATGGTCACCTTGGTGAGTTATGAATGATACATCAGAACCTTAATGATTGGAAATGAGGATCCCCTGTTTTCATCAGCAATATATTCAAGATGAGTTACTTCTGCAAATGGCAAAGCTTATCTGTTTCCTTTTGATTCCTATTTGCTTCCATTTCAGATGGTGACATTTGCTGAATTTATTCCCAAATTCTGACAAGCTCTTTGTTAGTAGCACATAGACTGATTACAATAAAAACAAAAAAAAATTTAACTTTTGGGGGCCATAGTTTGGATAGAAAAGACATCAAGTATTTTTTTTTGAAACTTGCTTGGTATCACCTCTATTCCTGTCACCTTTCTCTCATGCTGTCTTTATATATGAAACAACAACCATAAGTTACCTCCCTCTCTGCAGCCCACATGTTCCTCAAAGCTGTTCCAGAGCTGTGCATTCTTTTTCTGCCAAGTTTTCTGTCCCTTCCCATACTCCTGATACTTCCTTTCTTCGGGACATGTATTTTTTAAGACATTAGAAGAAACAATAATAAATACTAGGTGTTTTGAAGTAAGTCTTTGGCCTTTGATGAAGTTAACTTCAGGTGAAATGCTCCAAAAATAATGACTGCTTTTTCTTTTAAAAAGGAACTTCAAAAACATTCACTTTTTTAACTGAGCAATTTGTGTTTTTTACTACTGCATGTTTTAAATTTAAAATATGAAGTTATCAGAAATATAGATTTAAATATTTCTTATATAGTAAATTTCCAACTTCTGTCAATTTCTCATAAAAGGGAGCTAATAAGAAAGAAGTTGATAGGTTTGGATGTTATAGGAAAAACCTTTAGAAACATTGTATTAAAATAAAGTGATCAGTCTTAATTCAATAATATTTTTTGTTAACACGTATACATTTACTCAAAGGCATACAGATTTTATTTTTTTATTTTTTTACTATTTAAAAAAATAAATTTATTTATTTAAATTAGTTTCATGTATACAGTACATTGGTTAGACATCTATATTGTTCATAAAATGATTCCCCCAATTGTTCCTTCCCTCCTCTGGCCCTTCATTTAGCCATCATAAAGGCATACAAATTTTAAAAATTTATTCTGTATAAGAGACAAAAATATTTAAAGCAAGTAATCCACACTTATGCTTAAAACATAAATTTTGGAGAGCATTATATCCTACACTCAATGGTTGATTCAATTAAAGCTGTTTTGCAGTGGTAAAATATAATTGAATAATGAGTATGCAAACTAATTCATCTAATTTAAGTGTTTTTAATATTTATTTTATACTAGAGAGGTGGGAAGTATATGACCTAAGTTGAAAGCCCCTTGAGGGAAGGGTCACTTTTTGTCTATAACACTATACATTCCCAGACATAACAGTGTACATATATATATAAATTCTCAATACATTCTTAAGTACAGTAATGCTGTTTGAGCAGTAATTGAGTCAACATGAGATAGATCAGAGAAGCCTTGCTACGAGCAAATTTCTTCCACCCTGTGTTTAACTTCTCTCAACGTCAGCGTTGCAATGCCTCACTCACCGTAGAGGCCCCATAAACATATCCTGAATTAATTGAATAGAGAATGTTTTTAAGGAAGCCCTTTGCAGATTCTGAAGGTCATAGGGTATCTTTTATGCTTAGTTAAATTGGACAATCTTTTAATTTTGCATGTGTTTTTATACGAGTAGGTCACGGAGAGAGGTGGTGATTTCTTGCCCAGTGCTCTGAAAGGCAAGGCATTAGGAACTTGGCAGCTCAGAACTTGAGGTTGTGATCTTTGCTAGGTCTATTAATACTTTTGTTTCTGTTTCCTCATTAATTAAATGAGAGTAACAATTCTTTCTACTTTTGCAAATTCAAATGAATTCCCTAGCAGAGCAACTGAAATGAAACAAAGCAAATAAAATCCCCAGCAGAGCCTGGACAAATAGGGCCTGTAGGTTGTTTCTAGTCACACAAGTGACCTCAAGCTCTCCTTCATGCCTGGAAGATTTTTCTCAACTTTAGGCTAAATTCCTCATGGCTTGGTAACACCTGGCCCACAGTGTCAAGAAATTTTTAGTTTTGTTGGGTTTCAGAGCAGACCTCTGATTCATGGTGGAAACGTAAACCTCATTTCTGTTTTCATCAAGTTCTGCTCTCTTTAAAATTTATTGTCACTGAGAAATAGTAGACCCCTGTGGTTAAGGTCTCAGTCCCTGGACTCAAACTCACATCTCTGTCATTTTTCTAGATATTTGGCATTTGACAACTCTCCAAACCTCTCTAAGTCTTATCATTGAAATGAGGGAAAAATTATATCCACAACAAAGGCTTGCCCTCAGGATTAAATGAGATAATACGTGTAAAGCATTTAGTGTGATTCCTGGCACATAAATGATATTCAACGAATGTTAGATGTTGACATTATTATATATTGACTTGATAAGATAAAATATGCCTTTAACAATTTTAGCCATCATACTTAAGTAGAAAAATAATCATTGAGGTTTCTGTTTTGTTTTGTTTTGTTTTGTTTTTTTAATACTATCTGGTTCTCAGAGACTTTTAACAAGGTTTGCTATGGAGAATTTCTAGGCCATGGTGTTGAGGGCAGAAAGGTGGTGAATTTCCTATAATAAAGAAAATAAATGTTGGGATGCCTACAACGGTGACTGTCCAGCCACAGTTTCTCCTTACCCTACAGTCACTGATGAAGCATGGCAATATACTTAGGGAAGAGGCTGTGGGAAGTGAGGTATAAGAACCTTAAGAGGTATGTAATCTAGCTTAAAGGTAAAACAAAGACAAAGCATAGAGAAAAAGAGAAGATTCATAGTGAAAGAGAATGAATGGTGTGTGAAGAACAAAACCATACAGAGTCAGTGTGATCTAAGCCTGTTATTGAATAAACTTGACTATGTAGAAGGCAAGCAGAAAAAATAATTTTTTGAATCCTACTCCCCTTTCAGAAATTGTGCTCTGAACTTATTTTTTTGATGCCCCCCTCCAATTTTGTCAAAATCTTAGGCAGCTCCAATAGATTTTCTGGCTCTTTTTAGAACCCATTTCACCAATTAAAAATTTCCATCTTGTAACCAGTTCCACATTTTAGCTGTCTTAAGTTCTTTCTCCCACCACCATTCTTGCCTGTCTCAGGCAAATAAATAAATAAATATAATATATATAAAAATATATAATATATATTTTATATATATACATATATATACATAATATTTTATATATGTGTGTGTGTGTGTGTGTGTGTGTGTGTGTGCGCGTGTGTATGTGTATATATATATATATGTAATCTACAGTTGGGGGTATGGTGGGTTTCTGTTCCATTTTCTCATTTTCTCCCCAACCACTTGCTACTTGCCATTTGATCCCATCCAAAGTGGGAACCAGAGAAAGAAAAGAGGTTAAAAGAGGTCTTCCTAGATGGTGAGAGTTGTAATCTGGCCTGATGAACATGCATGAGCTGGTCCATTTTCATTCATCTCTACACACTCACCCTGGTGCAGGATGTCTCTCTTAGAACTCTCTGCTGTGGTAGTGGTTTGTGATTTTTTTCCTCTGCTGTTAGCTTCCAGGGACCACTGCAGGCTGGAGTCATGTATACCCTCCAGAGAGACTTCTAGGAAGAGTGCCTTTCAAGACAGCACAATCGGATCTCTTTCCACAGAGACTACATCTGGTCCATGGGAGATTAGCCCCTTTGCTCTGCCTTTAGTGGCAAAGCAGCCAATGCTCCATGCAGCCCTCCCTCTGATCTTCCATTAAGGAAGGGCAGCTTCAGTCACAGCTTCACATTTTCAGAATACTCTGGAATGAGTCAGAGACTGCTTCCCAAGTCCATCAGACACTACGCATCATATGCCAAGCCCTTCTCACTTAGCTGGAGGTGAGGGGATGTAACCTCTCCTATTCCCTATGGTGGGAGTGTGAGGTTGGGTGGAATGAATAATAACACATTAAACAATTCTCCAAAGAAATTCTAACTCTCAATTATTTTACCTCTGCCAGTGAATTTTTCACATTCTCCTATCTAGTTTGAAAATGGGTAGCGGACTCGCTTTGGCAGAACTAATTTCATAATCCCTTCCTATGCCCTGTGTATGTGGCCTAGCACCTTGGTTTACGATGCAGAGCTATTTGGCTCCTATTGTTTTGTTCTCAGTGGCACCGCATACCCTTTATACACTTCAGATCTTCTCAGCTTTGGCTGTTTCTGTACCAATACGCTGCAGCAACCAGGGCTGCACAGATTCCAAACAACTTCATACCAAATCCGGCGATCGTTGCCTCAGCTCAGACTCAAGCCACGTACCGGTCCTTCTTTATCTTCATGGTGGCATGAGAAACCATGGAACCTCATCAGCACTTACACGTGTGCAAACTAAAGTTCCAGGGATTTGTTGCCCTATGAGGTGGAACTCAGTGGGAGAGAGTAAATAAATGTTTTCCCCATGCTTCACCTGTTCCCCCTTGGGACAGATGGACTATCCCAAAATGTATTTATGCACCTTAAAAGATGATTTGAAAGATAAAGCAATCAGCTATATTCAGCATTGGCCAGCTCCATCACATATCCTTGTATGGGCTTTCTCCTTCCCTGCTTCACTGGCCCTTTCCTCACTCCAGCTCCTAATAAAGGACAATCGCCTAAGTCCTCAGCCTGTAGTTCTACTTTCTGGGGGAACCCACACTATGATATTGACCTTCAAAGCCTCAGCAGAAGTCATGAACAGCAGAAGAGTTGCATTTAATATCCTAGTATACATATTTTCTGGGTTATAGCTGTTTCTTAAAGAGGGACAGACCGTATACTGGTTGTGGGAAAGTATAAGTAAAAGAACAATTATTCTCTGGTCTTGACTAAGACAATGAGAAATCCAGAGAGATGCGGTTTGAGAAATGAAAGGAGGGCTCTGCTGGGGAGGACGGCAATCAACCCACTGAAATGCTATTTTGACATTAAGTGTGGTTTTGGTCATTGACCAGATTGCTTTTTCTCTGTGTATACTGTGATCCACCAATGTGACAGAAACAATGAGAAAGAATCTTCGGTCATTGACCAGATTGCATTTTCTCTGTGCAAACTGTGATCCACCAACGTGACAGAAACAATAAGACAGGATCTTGGTGTTCAAGTTCAGGGAGAGAAAGAGTGATCAAGATCATTCTGTCTGTTAGTGATACAGCTGGGACACATAGCCTTACACTATGTGTCCCCTTTTACAGTCTGATGACTGACATTCCTGATCACTAACACATCCCCTTAAAAATTTAATAAGTAAATTTTTATTAAATTATTTCTAATCTCCACCTATACCTAGAGAGCCTTCAAAATTAATATTTACAAAGGATTTAATTATTTTTGTTTGAAAATTTGTTTGAAAATTGTCATTTAAAAAATTTGACAGTAATTTTTTTTAAATGTACAGCATCGTAAACTAAATCAAAAGTAAAAAGACAACGGACAAATTGGAAAAAAATTCATAAAATATATCACACAATTGAAACATGGGAAAAAATGGTATAAGGCTTTTAGAAAGAAAATTGACGAAATCTAATTGAGCTAATCAATCCTATTTCTAAAATTTACTCTGAAGATGTACCTCCAATGATACAAAATTGTATATGCAAATGGTTATTCATTACAGCATTGATTGTAATTGCAAAATGTTGAAAGCAGTATAAATTCCATAATAGGAAACTGGTTAAATAAATTATAGTACATCTATATGAGGGAGTACTATGCAGCTATCTAACATAATGAGGAAGGTATCTATAAATTGCTTTAAAATTGTATCCAAGAAATGTTATTAAATGCAGAAAGAAAAGTACTAAAGAATATCTATAATATGCTATTATTTAATAAAGAAAGGAGATATAAGAAAATACGTATGTATTCACTTTTTTGTGCAAGAGAAATGCAGGAAGGATAAATTTGAGACTAAAGAGGCAAATTACCTACAGGAAGTATTTAGGAAATGGGTGGATTGTAGAGCAGAATGAGCCCAGAGTAGCAGGGATAAGAATAAAGAGTCACTTCCTGGAGTATATATTTTTATATAGTCGCGTTATTCTTTATATATTCCTTTTTAAAAAGCTCCTGTTATCTAAGCGACAGCGTATGAGTACAGAATAAACATATAAATAAAACAGTATATTTAACGAAGTAAATTAAAAAATCAAAGCTAAGTTGAAATAATTTAGAATTGAGACTATATCAGGGAACTATATTTCTTAATATTAACATTTAATGATTTATATTGTCACAGCAGTAAATCTTAGGTACATTGTTAGCTATTACTTCAGATTGCTAAGTTTCTTGACTATATTTTGCACATAAACAATCTGAGTTTTTTTAAGCACACCCTGACACACACACCACTCACCATTTTTTTCCTGGTAGGGAGATTCAAGCACATATACTTTGTAAAAGCTCACAGCAGCACTAGGCCCATGCTTTTCTTAGAATTAATTTTAGTTCTTTAATCAGATTTTTCTTCCCTAAGTAACTACTTAAAGTCCTATTCTCTTTAGACTAGGAAGAATGGAAACATTGCATTTTACCTCTTCATGGCCTTTAACTATGTAACTTTGATTTTCAAGACTGACAGAGCATTCCCTGAAAGGTGCTTGATCTGAAAATACTGATGTGAAAATAGTGGGTCTTAGGACAGGCAATAATTACAAAGAAGTTCAGTGTGTATCAGGAATTGTAGTGAGTACTTTGCAATTCAGGCTTCAAGGAAAATGATTATCATGTTTTGAGAATGAAAATGCCTCAATTTACAGTGAGCATAATTTTTTATTTCCTAGCAAACGTTCAGAAATGCAGCAGTTTGCAAAGAACCTATTTTCTCACTAAACATTTTTCTAATTCTTGAAAAAGAAATACTAACTGTGAACTGCCTGACTATATAGTAGTAATCATAGACCACCCAAGCATAGTTTTTACAGGGCCAAATATACAAAAGAATGCTATTGCCAGAGGTTATCAGAAGAAAAATAAGTGGCTATTTATTAAGTTATAATGATGAAAAATAAAAGTGGTCAGTCATGCTGGATTTATTTAGAATAACTACACTTAGCTATGACTCATGATCCCTTTTTACCAAAATATTTAACAAAATTTACAGTGTTATAAATTAAGATGTAGATGGCTGAAAACAAACCAACTCTGCCTTGACTACAACCCCATATGTTATAGGCAGAGTTTCCACCAAAATGCATAGAAGCTCAACAATAAATGTGACACACGTTGCATATCTCATAGGTGCAAATTGATAATCGGACATCAAAACAATAAAGTTATTTTATCGAAGAGGTGCAAATTAGCCGTTAGATTGCAGATACCAGCAAGATAGAAGACAAAGGAAAAAGAGTATATGATAAAACCTATATTGTTGCTGCCTGCTGGAGAGACTATATTTCAAGAACGAGAGAGATATCATAGAAAAACAGATGACATTCCTGGGATTGCATTCTCTATGCTTTCTGTGGAAAACATTAAAAAAATTCCTATCTGTACTGTATAAATTGAAACTATATCTCAACATTCCATCCTAAATGGCCCCAAATAACTACAAAAAGAATTAAAAGGGTGATGTAGTGATAATATTGTGTAAGCACTTGTACTAAACCTTTCGCAATGAACAAAATTTATTGATCATTGCCAAAGGCGTGGGTGTCTGTTCTGAAAATAAGTTTTAAAAGTTGTGATGCTCCCATATAGTGTTTACATTACAAGGATGGATATAGCAAGAGTGTTTTGGTAGTTGTATAGTGATGTGCTGAAAATTCACCTGAAACTTAGAAAACTTATAGTCTAGTCTCATTGCGATAGATTTTATTAAAATATAAACACAAGTAAAACATGAAGATATGGAAAAAAGGAAAAATATATCAGACCCATCTAGAAAAAAAAAAAAACATGACTAACCCTTATACCAACAGGAAGAGGCTGAGAATTACCAGAAAAACAACTATAAAGACACCGTAAATCAAACAGCATAGAGTTTAGAACATCAAAAACTCAGAAATTTTCATCTATTATTAATTATGATAAAAAATTCTATCTCAGAATATTTTACACAGCAACTGTTGCTAAGAAAATCTACATCTTCCTGAGCTGAGGAAAGTTAGAAATAAGAACTACAGCTCTAAACTTCCAATGAAATTGGATAGCCATTAATAAAATATTTCAATGTCTTTGTACATTTTTCTTTCAATTAAAAAGCCACATTTTAAAAAGAAGACAATTTATTATTTCAATGGTGTTTAAATATTTAATGGGACTACAATTAGAACAGCCACATATAATGTGGGAACTTAGTATGAGTTTCTAAAAAAATTATTTTACTTGTTAAATTGTATTTTTTTGCCTATGTTATATATAAGTGCACCTATGATAGAAATTCTAATAAAACTTTAGAAAAAAATTAAAATTTAGATTTTATTCTGACTTGAAGATGAAAGTTCTTTATTAATCTCTCTATTAATCTTTTTATTAACTTTTTAAGTAAGCTTCTTATTAGCCAACATTGGCAAGAGCAGAGTAAGCTTCCTCATACTACCTCCGATGGCCTTTGAGGAGCTAATTAGTAGACCGAGCATGGCACAGCCAGATTTTTCTTTCTGTATCAATTCCATATCAGCCGTCTTTCTATCTACTGAACATCTGTATTCTAATTAACATTATAACCTCATCTTTCCTGTATCTACATCTATAACTGAGATTTTTCTGGTAATGAAATGATGTGGGAGCATAGATCAAGGTTAATCTCAAAAATCCAGGAAGATTCTTTAACCTTTGCTCAGGCTACAAAGCATTAGATGGAGTTGAGTTTTCTTATGTTATACAGATTAGAAGGAGATGAGATACATATATCGAGAGAGAGAGAGAGACAGAGAGAGACAGAGAGA
>NW_006436288.1:7849804-7861544 GCF_000325575.1 Pteropus alecto
ATGGGTTTCCAGAATTCAATAAATGCAATTCTTCTGGAAACAAAATCAGTAGCACTAGGGATTCTAGGTGCTGTCAGTTCATAATAAGTGGTTGCTAATTGAAGGATAAATCTTACTGTACATATTCAGAGCATGGATGACTAGGAGCCTGGTGAAGCTAGAGCTACCCTGGGCTCAGCACACTGTCTTGGGAAAATTACTGAACTTCCCGAATCCTTAATTTTCTCATCTATAATATTTCCACAGTGATATTAATAATATTAATAACTACTTAGTTCAACTGTTCAGTCTCAATGACTTACATGCAAAACTGGGATAAGAAGATTTACTTCATAGGATTTTTGAAAGAATTAATGAACAGTGTCTAATATAGTGTAGAAAGGTATTAGACATTCAATAAATTATAATTTTATTTGAGTTCTTACAAATAGTTAAAAGTACTTAAATTGTTAACACCACATTTATTATATATATTTCCTGTACCTGGCAAGATCCCTACACTTTTTAAAAATGCTCTCTACAGAAATGCAAATTAAAACCACAATGAGACATCACCTCATGCCTATCAGAATGACTACCATCAGTAAATCAACAAACAATAAGTGTTGGTGAGGATGTGGAGAAAAGGAAACCCTTGTGCACTGTTGGTGGGATTGCAAATTGGTACAGCCACTATGGGAAAAAGTTTGGTTGGTAGTTCCTCGAAAAATTAAAAATAGAACTACCTTATGAACCAGCAATTCCACTTCTGGGTATTTATCTAAAGAAATCCAAAACGCTAACTTGAAAGGATATATGTACCTTAATGTTCACTGTTGTGCTATTTACAACATCCAAGATATGGAAGAAACCCAAGTGCCCATCAATAGACTATTGGATAAAGAAGAGGTAGTACATATATACAATGGAATATTACTCAGCTGTAAAAAAGAATAAAATCTTACCTTTTGCAACAACATGGATGGACCTAGAGGGCATTATGCTAAATGAAATAAGTCAGGCAGAGAAAGAAAAATACCATATGTTCTCATTTATATGTGAAATCTAAAGAACAAAATAAACAAATAAACAAAACAAATAAATTCATAGACAAAGAGAACATTTTGATGGTTGCCAGGTGGGAGGGGCTTGGGGGGGTGAAAAAGGTAAAGAGATTAAGAAGGACAAATTGGTAGTTACAAAATAATCATGGGAATGTAAAGTATAGTATAGGGAATATAGTCAATAATATTGTAATAACCATGTATAGTGCCAGGTGGGTACTAGACTAATCAAGGAGATCACTTCGTAATTGTATAATGTCTAACCACTATGCTGTATACTTATAACTAATATAAAATAATATTAAGTGTCAACTGTAATTGAAAAATAAAAATAATGTTCTCTACAAATTTTATCATGAAAATGCAGTTAAATGAACATGCTCTATGTTCATGAAAAAGTAATGATATCAGAGAGAATATTGTCTTCTTAATAAATTAGTGTAATTAAATTTTAAATGAAGTTTTACTAAGCAAAAAATAATGTGGAATATGGGTGAAACTGTCTAACCATTTAATAAGAACATAGAGCATGTTCATTTAACAGTGCCTTATTATCAGTTTTAATAACCATCCATATCAGCATGTAAAAATTATTTTAATGATGTATACATATTGTAGAAATTACAATAAAAAGTTAGAGAAACCTATTCTAACTTTACCAGATAGATTATGTAAACTGTGTAATAGTAAGTTTAATATTATTAGTAAAAGGGAGCAAATATGATGTGAAATAATCTGTTAAAATTGAAAGGGGGAAAAGACAATAGTAAAAATGAACAAAAAAAGAGATGTTATGGAAATATTTTTCAGTTGCCCCATCATTTAATATTAAAACTCTATAAAACTAGAGGAACATATACATATGTATATTGGATTCATGTGTTGAATTCATGTGATTTCAACAGGCACAATAAAAAAGAACAGGTAAAAAGGGACTTTTGTAAAAGTCCCGGATGAATAGTGTTTCATCCTACTGAGTTTGATGAGTAATATTGTGTGTGTGTGTGTGTGCGCGCGCGCGTGTGTGCGTAGTCTACAATTAGAATAGCCACATGAAATATGGGGATATAATATACTAGAATAATATAATATCATAATTCTAATTATATATAACATATAAAAACATATAATCTGTGCTTGAAAGAAATTTCAACTTTACCTCAATACAATTTACAGATAAAAATTTAGCCAGTTTGGAGAAATTTATTGCTTTCGGGTGTTGTCACCATAAAGGGCTGAGCAGTAAATAGAGCCTCCTCAAAGTTGGTCTAACATGATCCTTAAGGTGGGAGAAATCCCATCATGGACTGGTTATAGGTGTTCATTACCTCATGGATAATGAACAGCCATCTCTAGCAATCTACTGGCCCAGCTTAAGGAATTTCCATTTTTAGATGGTTTTCTATAGCATGATATGATTTTATATATAAGGAGAAACTCAATTTTTTTTTTCACTTTTTAATGTTAAATAAATTCAAAAAGGAGTGACAAATCAGGATGACAATTGATTAAATGTAAACCGTGGTCTTTGAAGTTCCTTCTAATTGGTCAGCACAATTTTTTCCTCATAAAAATCTGTTTGAAAAACCAAATAAATTCATATAATAAAATTTCTTGCCTGATGAATATAAGCTTTATAGAATTATTATATTATATTATATTATTATAGAGTAAATTGGAGCTGAGTATCTAGAGGGTGCCTGATCCACGATGGCCAGGAAAGCTGTTAAATAGGCCAGCATTTTGGTTGTGGGTTAGTGCACTCACTCCCTTGGACAGCAGGTCTGTCACATTTCTCTATTACTATTGATTAAACTTGATCTTGAATTTGTTTTATTCAAAGTTTAGGGAAGTTCTTTTCAGCTTCAGAACTAGAATTTGGTATTATCTTATATATTTTAAAGATTGAAGTCATATTTGTCAAAATCTCTATCAAGTTTCTTTCCTGTGTTAGCTTTAAGATTTCAGGGCATTTTAAGGTTTCTTGAGCATTAACTAATCTCAAATACTCTGAATCGAAGGCAATTATTTACCAGTTTGTCTTTGGCATCTTTATTGGGCATATTATATTTTTTATAACTTTATGCCAGAGTTTCGTATCAAAGCAGCAAAAAATTTCAATATTTCTTAATGTGTTGATGTAATTCACACCACTTTATTAAATGGAATAGAAAACACCCAAAGTTCTACTTATTACTTCTTGTTCAGAATTTTCCCCTTTCTTATGCAGTTACTGTCCTTAAGATGATTTTAAAATTTTGTGTTAATGTTCAACTCTTTTATGTTAAATTTCTTTTGATTTTATTACTCATTCTTACTTAAATGTTGCACAATGCCTTTTTTTGAGTTATAGTTAAACATTGTAAGCTTTATACACTTTGAAATAGACATTTTACAAATTATTTTGTTATTAAATTCTCTTTCAAATCTTCTAAAAATATTTTAGAGCCCCTAAAATGTTATTTTATCCATTGTTGCAAAGCTGGAACATCTCTTTATGCTTGAGTATAAGGGTAAGAAAAACTCCAGTTAGTATGTGAGTTTATAATTATTATAGTATGAGAAGAATCTAAAAGAAAACATAACTGTTATGAAATACCAAAGTGGTCAGCATCTTTAAGTATTATTGAGACCTCATTTTCTCCAATGAGATTTGTATGCTTGCACATTCTGCAACATCTTCATACACAATATTGGATGAGTAGCATTGTCGGTGGGCTCTCAGGAATACTCCCGGATCATTCATACATCAGGCTGGCTAGCAGTGATTTAGATGTACATGAAAGTGCTTGGGAACCATGTAAACACATTCTACTATGTTCAACTCAACTTCCTCTTAGATCTCCCCAAATTTTAAAACCACTCTGAAGCCCCTAAAAGATCGAAAAATTTATGAAGAGAAAAAACATTATTAACCAATTGCTGTTAAAAAAATCATAACTTTGCAAATTTGATGTATAATGAAGTCAACACATTTCTAGGGTTACTTTCAAGGCCCAGACAGTCTAATTCGGGTGAGAGGACTTGAACTTAAGCTTCATTAGCTTCATGGTAATTCTGCATCCATGCTTCTTGTTAGGTGGATTTTTCTCCCTCTCTCTTATGTTCCTTTCTCATGTTCCCTTATGTACCTTCTATAATAAATAATAATTTTTAAACTTCTTTTATTTACTTGCCTGTAATTAGAGCTATATCCTCAAAATCTTTCCATCTGCTTTTATCTTAGAATGTTTAATAGATTATTTTAATGATTAAGGTATACTTGGATAATCAGAGCTGGAATTCTTCATATTCTTCCTGCTTGCTATGTTCTTATAAATCCAAACTTTGAGATGCCTTAACTTTGATGGTAGAGAAAGAATATTAGAAGGACATGAAGTTATCTTATGCCTGATGGCAGGGCCACACCCTACCAGATGGGGAGTTTTTCTGCTGATGGTTTGATGCTATAAACCAGAAGATACCAAAAGATGCATCAACACTATTTCCTGGATTGCAAGTTGTTACTGTAATGAGAGTCAGATCAACCAAACCGAGAGTGTACTGGTAGAGGCTTCATAGGCTATGGTTGGGCTTTATTGCAAATGTCTTCAAAATGTATCACTTGGAGCTCTGCTTGAAATCCTTACTCCGTGTATGAATATCTGGCAATCAATATGTTACCTTAAAAATGCATAAGCTATATTTATCTTCATTATTACTATGTTTATCTTATTAACCTGAGAGGGCCAGAACCAATGAAGGGTATCCTAGAACTGGAAAAATTTACTACATATTCTATTATAGCACTTATTATACTTCTCTGTACCTCAAACTAAGCTGTAAACTCTCTGATGATAGGGAACATGTCTTTTGGATCTTTGAATTCTCCCTCACTCCCACCACTGATTTTATTCTGATGCTTAAAACTGGCTTATACAGTTCATTTACCTTGAAATTTCTGTTTAATGAGTGAATCAATGAATAAATAAGTGATTGAATCAATATCTTAGTTTTTCCTGAAAAATATTTTACTTATGGTTAATTTCATCTAATCTATGCTTATTATTTTAACTAGAAATTATATTGGAAAATTATAGCCATAATAAATACTCAAAAATTTAAGCTATCAGTTTCTATATATCAAAGTTTTAGAATCCCTTTTGCTTCCTCTCATTTATAATTTTTATAAATTAGATAGAAAAGAAAAAGGGACATCTTAGTGAAACAAATAAATCAAACACTATCTACTGCTTCTCAAGTTAGGAGATGATGGTACTGACTGTTGGCTGAGAGTGTTTTGTTCTTTAATGATTTTGTGAGTTGAGGCTAATCTATTTAACAGTAAATAGATTAGCCTCAACTCACAAAATCATTAACTTCCTTCTTCCGGTGCCTATGGGTACACAAGGTGGATGACTTGGCAGGAGGTACCATCTGTGGCCACAGAACAGAGCCAAGTTGTTAAGGGGATCAGGATGAAAATAAGCCAACTGTATTCAAATTAGTGGTGTTTACAAGGTAAAAATTAATAACCAAAATGCTATCTGAGGGCTTGAAAGAAATGTGATCTCTATTTACATAGTATCTCTAACTCATTGAGGTTCCATGAGGATGAAGACTGTTTGTTATATTCCATGTTGTGAAGTTGTAGATGAAGGCAAACATCATATGTGATGCAATCACAAAGCAACCTTTACTGAGAAAACTTAAAGGCAGATGCTTGGCAGAATGATATGTAAAAACTTCATGCTCTGGCCATTAAGCTAAGAGGGGTACAGAAAGTAAATCCCAGCTGAATGCACTGCAGAAAGGGTTCTAGGAGAGAGATCCTCAAATTTTGCTCCTCTACTTTTAGAGAATGCTTGACAATGGGGACTTTTGTGAATATGAGAGCAGCCTTACTGGGGCTGGGGGAAACAGGCTGAGCTTGGTACCAGGTATCTAGTGAAGGTGAATATCAGCGCAGATAACCCCAAATCCTCCATTCATGTGAGGCAGGAGCACCGGGTTATTCAAGATGGTCTCAGGACAGTGCCTGCCACAGGATAACCACTAATATTAATTGATTAAATATATAATTGAAAATTACTATTGTTAATGTTTATTACAAAGTTTTGATAAGCATGAAATTGACAAGATACTAAAAGATCAAACATAAAACACAAAATATGTAGCAACCAAGAAGAATAATGGTAAAGCAGTGAATAGAAGAACCAGGAGTTGCAATGGGATATAAAACATAAACATATGAGAGTGAAAAAAAAGTTAGGCCTGAAGCAGGAGAGAGAGAGACTTATAAAGTTAGCTTCAAAGTACTGTTTGAATGAAAAAGAAATTACAGGAGACAACATACATATTAATGAAGCTGAAACCATATTGAAAACAACCCATTATCATTACCTAGATTAAAAGAAAAGACAAGATTAACACTTCAGACATCACTAAAACAGAATAAGAATCAGGCTTATCAACAAGCTCTCACCTTCCTCCCACTTTCTTCATCTTTTCTAGGAAGACTGAGAAAAAGATGTTGAAGAATATTAACTCTGTGAAAAACTGTAGCTCAAGTTGTAAATTTTGGTGATTGCAGTGAAATGAGTAAGAGCAAGAGCTTAGGGTTAGGAACAAAATGGGTACAAAATCTGAAAGTACTTAAACACTTTTAGGAAACCAGAAAGCAGTACTGTATTTGGATAAATGGTGGGAGGAGTGAAGGAACTGGGGAGAAAAAGGGATTCAATATTTATTTATTCCTTTTCTGGAAGAAAGAGGAAAGAGCCAAGTATTTAACATTCTTTTACTGAATTTAGAATGTCAGTCTTCATTTCCTTTCCTGTCTCTTTTCTGCAAATCTCTCAAATATTTTGTAATAGCTCTAAAGAGCAGAGATTACAGTTTTTTTTTTAAATAACTATATTCAGCCAACTCAAATTGCCATTTGCTTATAGTGCAGTCAAACTTAAATCTTCCCTCTCTAGAGATGCCATTAGAACCTGAGCCCAGCCAGATGAACTGTTCTAGATGAGCCCAGCCCAGAACAACTGATTTTCTAATTGACCTGCAGACACAGAACTGAGCCTGGCTCCACCACAACCCAGCAGAGAGAGCCCAGCCTAGATCAAATGAGCCTAGAAAGCATGTAGATGCATGAGTTACATGGGTGCTTTTTGGTATGTCCTCTTGATTGTTTTCTTGTTGGATACATAGCATTATTATGTCCTAACTTAACTGATACACTATTGAACTATTTTTGGTGTTTATACCAATTTGCACTCCTACCAGTAATGTATGAATGAATGTTCTTATTGCTCTAAATTCTTGACAGCATTATCACTGTCCATCTGTTTAATTTGAGGCACTTTGGTTTATAGTATGTTTTATTTTCTATTTTCTTCACAACAAATGAGCACCTTTTCATACCTTTATGGCCATTTTGATATCTTTTTTTTTTATGAAGCAATGTTTAAGCCTCTTGCCCATTTTTCTATTGGATTTTTTATCTTCTTATTGACTCATTGATATTCTTTATATATTCTAGACCTAAGCCTGTTAAAAGTTATGTGTGTTATAAATATCTTCCATTCTGTGGTTTGCTTTTTCACTCTTTGTGTCTTTTTGTGATCAAAAGTTCTACTCTTACTATAATTGAGTTTAACTATTTTTTCTTATATGTTTAGTATTTTTTAGAATTATTTTACCAGTGAAGGAGTAATGACTCTTCTCTTTATTATCTTCAAGAACCTTTATTGATTTCCTTTCATATGTATATCTACAATGTACTTGGATTTCATTTTTGTATCCTATTGTTTCAGCCACACTTTTTATATTTGTCCTACTGCTCTGCCCTTTAGTAACCTTTTAATAAATCAGTCGCTCACATATGCATAGGTCTGAAATCTGTTCCAATCTGTACACTCGTATACTAACACCTCATTGTTAGTTACTGTAGTTTAAAAATTTGACATCTAGAAGTGTTAAGTTCTTTCATTATGTTTTTCTTTTTCAATAGGATCTAATTAAATCTTGGCCCTTTCAATTTACATACATGTGAGAATCAATTTGTCAAATCATACATGCAAGTGTGCACACACAGACACACCAATTTCGAAATTTTGGGGATTGTATCAAATCTACAGACCAATTGAATCTTCTAGTTCATGAGCATTATTTAAGTTTTCTTTAATTTCTCCCATAGTATTTTATAAAGTTCTGAATAAGAGTTTTATACATCTTTGTTAGATTTATTCCTAGATATTTTATTTTGTGGATTTTATTGTAAATAAACATTTTCTAACTGTATTTAGTATAGCGATCTTATTAAGCTAACACATTATTTAAAAAAATTATCTGTAGTTTTTGAATTTTGTATGTGTTCAAACACTCCATCTGAAAGAGAATAAAACAATTTTTTTTTCATTCTAGTCCTGTATATTTTTTCATGTCTTACTGCATGGCTTACAATCATCAAAAATGCTGAATAGAAAGGGTGATAGGTAGACATCCTTATCTTATTCTAATTTCATAATAAAATTTTAGCTTTCAAAATGACAACCATACAGAATTGCTCGATCTCAGAGGAAAGTTTTCAGTAAATATCAAGCATAACCTTTGCTCTAAACTTTTGTAGATGTTTTTATCTGGTTAAGAAAGATTTCTTTTACTTATTTTGCAGTAGTTTTCCAATGAACAGATATTATATTTCCTTTATTTTGTTTATAAGGTAAAATATGCTGATTCAATTTCAAATGTTAAACCAAATTTTCCTTTCTAAAATAAACCCATTGCCATTTCATTTTGTTTTTACACATTGTTGTATTTGTTTGCTAGTGTTATGTTTAGTGTTGCTTCATTTATATTTATGAGCAAGACGGAACTACAATTTCCTTTCTTATAATGTCCTCATTAGATTTTGATATCAAGTTTATATTGGTCTCCTAAAACAAATTGGGAGTGTTCTCCCTTTTTCTATCAACTGAAAGATTTTGTATGTATTTGACATTATTTCTTCCTTAAACATTTGGCAGAATTCACAAGTGATCCGATTTATCTAGAATTTCCCTTGTGATCAGTTTTACATTAAGGATACAATTTTGCTAATAGTTATGTTTCTTCATGTTTTCTGTTTCCTTCTGTATACTTCTATTTTGGACATGTTTCTTTCAAACCTAATTTTAAAAAATTCAGTCTGAATACTTTGCCTTTTAATTGAAACATTTAGTTCAATTACATTTAATTTAAATACTTATTTTTTTGCTACCAATTTGTCTTAGCCATTATGTTTTTTCTTTTCTCACTCTCTCTGCTTGCCTGTTTTCGAAACAACTAGAAATTTTTATTATTCCTTTATCTCTCCTCACTTTAGATTGGACGTTATGTGTTTTTTATTTTTTACTATTTTTTATGTTTACCTTGTTATTAATTGGATATTTTTCTTATCAAAATCTATTGCTATTTGATATTATTGAGCTCTTCCCAGATAACATAATAATTTAAAACACCTTATTTTGATTTACTCTTTTTCTGACTTATAATTACTTCTCGCTTATTTTTTAATTCTATGTATATTAAACTGCATAGAAAAGTATTATTATTTTACAGTTAATAGTCATTTTATTTGCCCTTTACTCCTTTTATTGTTCTTTAGTTCTGGCTTATATTCGACTTCCTTCTGGGATCATTTTCTTTTTGTCTGAAGATAACCTTTCAGGCAGCTCTGCTGGTGTCAAATTCATAGATTTATATTTTGAAAACATATTTTTTAAATCTTTATTCTCAAAGAATATTTTTGCTCAGTATATAATTTTAGGATGGGAGGGATTTTTTTAATGGCTTTTAAAGATATGACTATATTTCTTTCTGGTATTGTTTTTGTTGAGAAGGCAATATTCAATTTAAATATTATTTTTTTGAAGAAAATATTTTTTATTCCTTTTATCTACTTTTAAGATTTTCTCTTTACTATGATAAACTTAAAAGTGGTTTTCTTGGAATATGTCTTGCTTGAGGTTCCTAGTATTTCTTGAATCTGTGGCTTGATGTCACTCATCGGTTTTGTAACCACCACTAAGTATTCAAATTATCTGCTCTATTCTAACCATAAAATCTGCTCTTCCACTAGTGCTTGTCTTCTCAGGAATAGCAACATTATATGTCCAGTAGAAGATATCTTTGAATTTCCTTTTTCAGATACCAGATCCAATCTGTCAGAAATCTCAGCAGTGTGATTATAAAAATATATGTGGACTCAGATTACCTCTCTCTGATTAACAGCTCTCTCACCTTAATCCAAGATATAATTGTTCTTACCTGTGCAGCTGCAGTGGCTGTCCAACTAGTGTCTCTATTTCTTTTCCTCCTGCCCTCCAATATTCCAATGTTATACGGCAGCAAGAGTGAATCTTTTAAAGCCCAAACTTTATTGGCCACTCCTCTACTTTATCTTCCAATGACTTCCTCTCATACTAAGAATGAAATTCAAAGTCCTTATCAAGGTGGCCTGACAGGCCCTTTATAATCTATTCTCTGGCTAATTGCTTACCATCCTCTAACAACCCACATTACTCCAGACACGTGGAACTTCTTGCTCCATGTGGAAAATATCAAACATGTTCCTGCCTCCGGCTTTTGTAGCATGATTCCCTCTGCCGAAGCACTCTTCCCAAGATTTTTGCATACCTTGTTTCTTTAATTCCTTCTAATATCTGACCAAATTTCACTTTCTCATAGACGTAATCATCATCACTTTTTATCTTCTTACTCTCCTCGGTTTTTCCTCTTGGTACTTTTATTACTTGATATTATATTTTATTATTGGCTTATTTCTTTTCCTCAATATTGCTATGAAAATATAAGCTCCATGTGGGCAATAATACTGTCTATTTTTGTTTTTCTTATTTGCTGCATCCCCAGGATCTAGAACTGTGGCTAATACATAGTAAGCAAATAAATACTTGTTAAATAAAATAATTAAATGACTATTGACATTTTTTCTTAATAAACAATAGGAAGGACGTAATAGAGTAAAAAATTGGTTGTAATTAAGACAATAGTTCAATAATTGGTTGTACTTAAGATGCTGGAAAAAGTAAGGTGGAAGTAGTATTGAGATCTTTTCATTTTTTTTATCCTTTACTTCATTTTTTTAAATCCATACTGACATTGAGGACTTGAATAAATTATGGATTTAAACATTAAAGAGAAAACTTTTCATTCTATTATGACATAAAGTATTATTAAAATGATCTGAAATGAAAATTCAATGTGAAATTTCTAATTGTAGAACTTTAATAACTATGTATGCCTTTCATTCCAAAGAATCAACTTATCAACACTTTGTCTTAGTGTGTATATGTACATCACTCATCATTTAAAATAGTTATGTCTGAAAAGACGATATGTGACAGTTGTTTAACAGTCACCTAGTAAGTCAATAAAATTAATTGTTATAAAAACCAAGAGAGCTCAGAGAAATGTAAGATATTATTTTTAAGTGGACATTTTCAAAAGTCTTATTTTTTGAAATTCTGTCTAATATTTCACTTAGATTTAAACCAAAATAATTATAGAGCAGAATTTGCTTCAAGGTCATTAATCTAGATGAGCCAACCTCAGTTTGTGCCTTGTCAATGCAAGAAGTGAAAAGATGAATAAGGGCCTTGTCTTATAGCTCCTGAGTAAGTATTGTTTATAATTTTATTTAAAATTATTTATTAATA
>NW_006436288.1:7862070-7865008 GCF_000325575.1 Pteropus alecto
CGCTCACACAGGTGTACATGCTGATGGGCACTTTTTGTCTAGGCTGGAAGTTCATCTGCTACTCTAACACGCAGAAACCCTGAATTCTTCAAAAGTGTAATTCTCTTGAGAATGAACCCTTATTAAGTACCTACTATTTATAGAAAATAAAATAAAAAAAATAAACGGCATCTTAAGAGTGCTTAAGAAATGTGTAGACATGTAGAGAAACACCTCTGTTGAAAAGCGGAATCAAACATACAAGAATAATAAAAAAATGTTTCATACAAATTGGCATTAGAGAGATATAATGAGAAAAGAACATTCAGATTCTATATCATTTTGAGCACAGTAACATAATTACTGTTGGCAAACACTTGGAGAAAGTAAACCAGCATTAGGACTATAACAAAGAAGGAATATGCAAGCCTGGACAACCAGTTAGTGTCATTACATGAACATTACTGACATTGAGGACTTGAATAAATTATGGATTTAAACATTAAAGAGAAAACTTTTCATTCTATTATGACATAAAGTATTATTAAAATGATCTGAAATGAAAATTCAATGTGAAATTTCTAATTGTAGAACTTTAATAACTATGTATGCCTTTCATTCCAAAGAATCAACTTATCAACACTTTGTCTTAGTGTGTATATGTACATCACTCATCATTTAAAATAGTTATGTCTGAAAAGACGATATGTGACAGTTGTTTAACAGTCACCTAGTAAGTCAATAAAATTAATTGTTATAAAAACCAAGAGAGCTCAGAGAAATGTAAGATATTATTTTTAAGTGGACATTTTCAAAAGTCTTATTTTTTGAAATTCTGTCTAATGTTTCACTTAGATTTAAACCAAAATAATTATAGGGCAGAATTTGCTTCAAGGTCATTAATCTAGATGAGCCAACTTCAGTTTGTGCCTTGTCAATGCAAGAAGTGAAAAGATGAATAAGGGCCTTGTCTTATAGCTCCTGAGTAAGTATTGTTTATAATTTTATTTAAAATTATTTATTAATAATAAATTTCTTTATAAAAATTATTAATATCTGGTGATTGTTATATAACAGTCTCACATTTTTGTATTAAGCCACAGAGAAAATAATTTTCTTTAGGATTTCACAGTGGTAGTGTCTTCACTATTGAGTGAAAATTCTTATTTCGCAAGAATTTGCATTGGTATAATCTTTCAAAATATAAGTATGGCAGATATGTGAGAGCTTATTAATTACTATATAAGTATGTAGATGGCACACTTCAATATCGCATAAACAAATTGTGTAAGGGAGACTGTTCCTCCCTGTTTTTCATTCATTTTTTTATTCATTCAACAAACATTGAGTGTCGACTCTTTGAGAAGCACTATATTAGAGGATAAGAGTACCAAAATGATAAAATGGAGTCCTAGCCTCAATGAGTTTATGTCTAGCAGAAGCAGAAAAAGAAAATGAAAGTCAATTTTATTAGTGGTATTGAGTCGCTCACACAGGTGTACATGCTGATGGGCACTTTTTGTCTAGGCTGGAAGTTCATCTGCTACTCTAACACGCAGAAACCCTGAATTCTTCAAAAGTGTAATTCTCTTGAGAATGAACCCTTATTAAGTACCTACTATTTATAGAAAATAAAATAAAAAAAATAAACGGCATCTTAAGAGTGCTTAAGAAATGTGTAGACATGTAGAGAAACTCTGTTGAAAAGCGGAATCAAACATACAAGAATAATAAAAAAATGTTTCATACAAATTGGCATTAGAGAGATATAATGAGAAAAGAACATTCAGATTCTATATCATTTTGAGCACAGTAGTATAATTACTGTTGGCAAACACTTTGGAGAAAGTAACCAGCATTAGGACTATAACAAAGAAGGAATATGCAAGCCTGGACAACCAGTTAGTGTCATTACATGAACATTCTCCAGGACTAGCCAGTGGCATTTATCTGCTTATAAAATGGAGTAGCTTGCTGCCTTGACTGTTATTGTTGCAACTTCCAAAGACAACTGAGACCACCGAGGGGAGCGGAAAGAGCCATATCAACAACTATAAGCCATGTACTATGTTAGGTGCTGGGGATACAAAGGCAAATTAGATATGTGGTCCTCTCATGAAGGCTAAAATCAACTGAGAGAGAAGGACACATATATTTGAAAAATCATTTAAAAGGTTTTTTTTTTTTTTTTTTAATTCAAAGACATATGTTTGCAATGAATGTGAAGACAGTGCAGTGAAGCACATCTAACTCATGGCGGGGGATACTTCCCAAGTTTCCTTGAGAAGCTAACTAATGAGCTTAGTCCTAAAATGTGAACAAAAGTCACTAAAAGGAAGTAGAGGGTGAGGGGGTATCCAGAGAGAGAAAAAGTTTATTCAATGGTAGAGGAGCAAAGAGAGTATGAGAAGGTGTGACTGCGGGAGTGGAGGAAAATGTCATCGAACATGAGAGAGTGTAGGAACTGAGAGAGCAGATTTGGGGATGTGTTCACAAGAATGCTTAAGTTACCTGAAATATAAGCCAGGAGACAACACCTTTAATGAATAAAGAGGAATGAGCAGAAGGGCTATGTATGACAAAAATGAAGACCAGAAGAGATCATATAAGCAAATAACATGAGAATAGAAAAAGAAACATGAATTCTGGATCAGACTGTGGATATGACATGGTTTAGAGGTAGATATTATTGAGGGTTAGAGGAGGACAACATTTTCACTTCCTAATCTTGAATTTTATAGCGTATGAGAGAACAAACATACTAGAACACTAACAGGAGGCACGTTCTCCTCTGAGACTACTTAGGATTCAGATAAGTTAGAGAGTTGAAGGGATGCTCTGAAGGAAAGCTGATGATATAAAAAGTGCCCAGACTATGAGTGGCATTTGTGTGTGTGTGTGTGTGTGTGTGTGTGTGCATGTGTGTGGCGGGGGTGAGGGGGGGAAGGGGCTTCCTGCT
>NW_006436288.1:7866066-7915256 GCF_000325575.1 Pteropus alecto
GGATAAGAGTACCAAAATGATAAAATGGAGTCCTAGCCTCAATGAGTTTATGTCTAGCAGAAGCAGAAAAAGAAAATGAAAGTCAATTTTATTAGTGATATTTAGTCACTCACACAGGTGTACATGCTGATTGACACTTTTTGTCTGGGCTGGAAGTTCATCTGCTACTCTAACACGCAGAAACACTGAATTCTTCAAAAGTGTAATTCTCTTTGGAGTTAACACTTATTAAGTACCTGCTATTTATAGAGAATAAAATAAAAAATTAAACGGCATCTTAAGAGTGCTTAAGACATGTGTAGACATATGTAGAGAAACATGAACCTCTGTTGAAAAGCGGAATCAAACATACAAGAATCGGGGGTGAGGGGGGGAAGGGGAGGACGACAGGGAGAAAGGTTGGAGAAAGAGTGGAGAATAGCACTGAAAAAATGAATTTCAGAACATTAGGAACTTGTGGCATGTGGTAGAGAATGGCTTGGGGCATATATTTCTGAGGCTGGAAGTGAATGGCATGTGTACAGTGGTTATTCCTCTTTCTGCTTAGGATGATAGTAATTAAAGTTTCTTAACCTCAGCACTACTGTTACTTTGGGCCAGATAAATCTTTGATATGGGCCATCTTGTACATCGTAGGATGTTTTAACATCATCCCCGGTCTTTATCTACTGGAAGCCAGTGGCATCCCCAAGTTGCAACAACCAAAAATGTCTGCAGACGTTGCCAAATGTCCCTTGGGAGGAAAGTACCTCCCAGTTGAGAATCACTGTATTAGGAACAGCTACTTCAGGCTTAGTTATCATGTGCCCTGGGGTGATAATCCCAGCAATAGCATTTTCTACTTCTTACACTTCGGAGGCATTATGGACAATGAGTTGGAGAAGTTCTATACTGGAGGCAGGGGCCAGACAGGTGCTACAGCAGTAATCCTAGAGAGAAAAGGTGAAGACTAAGTTACTGTAGTTGGTATGTAAGTGTTTGGGAAAAGGAAAAAGAGTCACTATCATACCCAGGATTTTGCAGCAGGAGAGTGATCGTATGTGTAGGTGATACTTGGGTGGGGGACAGTGAGAAATCTTACGAGTTAAAAGTGAAATTTCTCTCTGAGAGGTAAAATACATAATAAATAATAAATAGGAAGAATAGAGCAGAGCAGTTATTTTAAAGAATAGGAGCAGTTATTTTAAAGAATAGGGATGAAAGAATAGGAATATTCTGGAATATTGAGGCTGTAATAGAAAGTAGACTGGAAACACGAAGACACCAGTGTCAATTAACAGGCAGCACATTGTATGTGAAGGTAGAGGTGGGGTTTGTCAGTAATGTAAAGAACAAAAAAGAAATGTCACCAAGGCCAGCAGCTGTCAGGAAGCAGCTTCCTGAGTGAGAGGTTATTGGATGACAAACTTTAATGGTCCTTAGCAAAGCTTCAGTCATTTTGTTCAATTAATGTTTGTAGAATAAGTGAAGTACTTAATCTTAGCCCAATTCTATTATACATGTGAATTGCTTAATGATTCGTCTGCATTCATGCTTATCGAGCAAACATTTGGTTATTTGAATTCCCATGTAAGTTTTTTTATAGGGAGAGCATGTGCTGGTCACACTGAGAGAAATATTAGAACTGCAATTAATTAGAATAACTTGGCTACAGATTTTATATATCAATTTGATGATATCGGTTTATTGCGAGGCAGCTCCTGTTAAACTAAGGCTTCTGAACCTCGAAGACTGAAGGAAAGAATTTGGAATTAGGAAAATTCATATAGTTCCCTGCTCTCCTTCCCCAGGTGTCACCCCTTTTTTCTTCGTTCTCGTTTATTTCTATTTTTTTATTTTTAGTGTTTATAGTGTTAACTATAGAGAATCCAGGAAAAAGAGAGATTTGAGGTTGGTGATGGGTTGAGATTTGGAAATGAAGAATTTGATATTCAGGCCAAGAGATATAACAAGCAATTGAAATATGAGTCTAGAAATTTCTCTGGGCTGGAGACATGAATTTGGAAGTAATCGGCACATTAATGAAAGAGATAAGATTAGGCAGGATACCTCAGGAAGGGTGAGTAGAGTGAGAAGACAAGAGTAAAACCTCAAGGATAGCCAACATTTAAGAGAGACGGAAGAGAGAAACAAGAAAAAAGAGCAGAGGAAGAAAGAGTGAGCTGAGAGGAAGAAACGGACTTCAGCAGCACAGAACCTAGGAAGGAGAATGTTTCAAGGGTGAGGTAGTCTGTAGTGTGAAAAAGAAGTCAAACTATGCAGAGTTAAAGAGTTCATTGGATTTAACCAAAGGTTGTTGATCTTGAAGGGGCTGACTTCAGTGAAGTCCTGGGGCAGAGCCCAAAAGGTCTAGAGATTTGAGAAGAGAATAGAATTTGAATAAATGGGGGACACAAGTGTGGAAGTAGATGAAGAAAGTATTAATGTGCATATATCTAGAAAGTTTCAGACTAGCAAATTAATTAGTGGAAGTTACAAGGATAGAAATGACTACAATGTGCTGTCAAGGTGTGAAAGGTATTGAGTGATCTTTATTCTTCAGTTTCTATTTACTGATGAAGAAGCCTTTCTCAGCTCAGATTTTGGCCTAATGTACTAAGGAGTTCATTGTATGTGATGAACTAACTTCTCTCCTATGCAATAAGAATGGTCCTAGTTGTGTACTATCCTTGGAAGAATTGAGAAAATTATTGATCAAATAGGGAATAAGATACAAAAGAAAATAGACTTTGAGAAAGCTTCTTAGGAACTGAAGAGTAATAAAAAATAATAAAATGCATGTCTTAGAAAATATATTTAAACTTTAACTTCCAGATGAATTTTAGCAATGAATTTACTAACTGCTCGATGATTTTTAGTCAAAGCATAGATATTAAAATTTCTAATCTAAATATTTTTAAAATTCTATAATGGTTATGGTAATTGTTGAAAGTTCAATGGGTTAAATGACTCATTTTAAAGGCTTTATGTTACAGTGGGAATAGAGACTTATGTAATTATCTATCCAGTTAAGGATAATCTTTGCACCCATAGGACCACTACTTGCTTAGGCCACAGTAAAACATTTCAGTTGGTGAGAATTACTGTACAAGGTGTCATCTTCTGAATTCATGAGGAAGTATGCACAGCCTGAGGCCATTGCTTCTCTCATTCTGAGGGTGAGTCAGCTCAGATCTTTCCCCCAGGGGGAACTGGGCATTGTTTGCTTGGCTGTTATTCCTTCCTTTTCCTTAGGTCATGAGCCACCAGATTTGTGATGGTGTGTTGTTCTAGACTATTTTTTATTTCCCTTTATAGGATTCTAGGTTGAATTATCATAAAAATATCCACTTGTTATTTTTATGGTGCTTTAACAACCTTTTTCTCATTTGAGACTCACTAAAATCATGTAAGGTATACAGAGCAGAGGTTATATTTTCCTCTTATGGATGATAAAACTGATTGATGTTCAAAAACATTGAGTTAGCTCCCTAATGTCTCAGTGCTACTTGAAATCACTATTTATTGCTAGTAATAGTCCAATTTCTGTTGAAAATATCCAGTCTAGAAATTGGGTTTTGTTCAGCAGTCCAAGTAATTCTTGTTTTCATTTTCTTTAAGTTACATTTTGTCCTGCAGTTTCCCTGTCCACCATTCCCCCATTTTTCTTTCATTTTCTTTTTCCTCTCCTATTTTCCTTTAATCCTATATCATTTGTCATTTGTTCTTTTACACTTATTACCCCTTCACTTTATGTTACAAAATTCCAATTTTATTTATAATCCTGTTTATCCTAAATTATAACGTTTATACATTCCTATCCATATCCTGATGATAATAAGTTGTCAAAAATTTTAGAGTAGCTAAACTATTGGTATTTTATTGTTGGAACTAAATAACTGAGCAGTATAAACTTTTTTTCTTGGGCTATTGGCAGCTTTCGAGTAGGGTCTTGGACATTACACCTTACTAAACATAACTTTACTCTGCGCTCTTTGAGTTCTGGTGTTTTTACTCCAATAGAAGTAAAAGCCAGATATTTTATCAAAGTGACTGTATAGTATTCATTTTTCAGATTTCTAATTCTTGGAAGGGTGCCTCCAAAAGCCACAAAGTTCTTTAATTGTCCAGAGCACCTGCTTCAAAATACCTCAGTGTTAAACTATTTGTTTTTTCCCTTTAGAAGACCATAGTGCAAGTTCTGTTAACACTTTGACACCATGCCAAAACACACAACATTCATTTAAGATTGAGTATTAAAGGTCCTATTCACCATTTTTTTAAGAGAAGGGAAAAAAGGAATAAGGGTCTTTCACACTTTCCCTCTGTAATTATAAATGTAAAACCATTCTGGATTTATATACCTAGCAGATGGAAATATTGTGAGGTTTTACTATATAATTCACTCGTATTTTCCATATACATATGTGTGTTTGTGTGTGTGTGTGTGTGTTGTGTGTGTGTGTGTGCGCGCGCAATTCATTTATTTTGGATTTGCCTAACCCCTTTTCCCCCGTTCCTCAAGGTGCAAAAATAAAAAATAACTTTTTATATTAGTTAAATCAGTCATGCATGTAAGTAGGTGCTTCAATGCCCGGAATAAGTGCCACTGGGCATCTAACCACAGCTCTGGCCAACTACACATAGCTGTCCTTGTTCTACCAGACACTGTGCCTCTACTCCTCAATGCTTCCACAGTTCCTGGACCCTGGACATCTTTGAAAAGAAGATGTGCTTACTAAGTGGTAATTCCTATGACTTGCAGGTTCCAAGTGCCCTGCTACTTCTCCTTCTCCTGGCTTTTCTAGTGGAAAGATATTAGTGAGTAGCTTTGGGAAGAAGCTAAAAGGTATTTTCATTGAATTTTACTTGGTTGAATTAAGATATATGCACATAAAATATATGAAGAAATGGCATGCAATATAAACACACACACACACACACTGCTTATTGTGCTTACTACATGTACAGATTCCTTCTGAGGACCTTGCCCTGGTCTTCATGTTCTGTATAATCTAATCTGGAAAAACTGAGCCAGGGCTTAGTGACAACCTTTATAGACTGGCCAGTGACCTATGCTATGGCTGGGTCCAAGAATCCCAACAGGGAACCTGAAACCAGATAATGACTGGCTGAACCAAACAGATTCTCTTAAATAATATATGAAAGACAGAAAATGTGTCAATAGTGGCAAGTGAATAAGAAGCAGGATGGAAGGAACCTGTAATCTCCACAGTGAGAAAGTGACCAAGCCCTGTTAACTAGTATGATTTAGATGTCTACCTGAATGGCCCTGGTGACCAAATAACCTCTTAAATCCTTAATCTTCCCATCTCTGTGGGTTTCTCTTCCATCATATTTTAGCTAGCCCCTCTTTTGGCCCAAATTACTAATTCATGTCACCTATAACTGTCTTACCTCTCAAATCACTAACTAAATAACTAGTTCAGTTTTTGCTACCACCATTATTCTTTGACCTCGATAAGACCTCCTGTCTCATGAATCTTCTGCTTTCTCCCAATTCATAAGTACTTTCTTTATTCATTTTTCTCCTATCTATGTTAGATTTTCTTATACATCAAGTTATAATATTCCGTAAAACTCCAACTTACTTTCCCCCTGTCTTTTTGTCACATGCATCCAGAAAATCCTAAAAAAGGATAAAGCTGCTTTCTTTGGGCCTGCACACTGCTGTATAAATTTACGCAGTAGGAAGGATTAACTTGACTAGAAATTCATGATCACCAAAAACAAAATCCCATTGCTTGGCAATTTTGCAACATTTCCTTAGTCAACTCACACTTATTCTCCAAAATCATTTTTAGAAACATTCTCTATTGTCCTCAAACTTCCCTAATTTTTTGCCACTCCTGAGCATGTAGGAACTCCCTCATCATTCTAAAATTAAATATCCTACTCAGATAGGCCCCATGAGCTCCTGATATTCCTTCTTTTAACATTAAAAAATCTACTATTTTTTCCTGGATCTCATTCCTTTCTTGCTTTTGAAAAATCCTACATTGAGTTTCACTTCTATTGATTCGATGTCTTACTCTTTTAACTGGATCTTTTCCATTGGCTTTGGTTTTCTTCCTTTGCTTAAAAATCTAGAATATTCAGGAGAATAACATTACAAATACCCATTTGCCCACATCTCAGAATTAATAAATGGGTAATGTTTTCAATTTATATTGCAGATTTACATGTTGTAGAATAAAATATATAAAAATTATAAAACATGTTCTGTTTTTCAATCCCAATTCTCCTCCTTTTTTTACCCCAAAGCAACCATTATGAGTTTGATATGTTCTTTCTCACCATATTTATGTTTACAACAAATTATTTTTTATATAAATAATATAAAGCACTACTTTGTGAGTTTAAAATTTTTCATAAATAATATTATGCTGTATATGTGTTGTTCAGACATTTTATTCAGTATTATATTGTGAAATCTATTCATGTCGATGCATGTAGTTTTAGTCCATTCTAGTTTTCTTTTACATACTATTTTGTCATGTGAATATACTAATGTATCCCTCCATTTTTTTTGCTATTACATATGATGATATAGTGAGCATTCTTCTACTTGTTTCTCCCATTGGCTTCTTAACAAACCAAGTCTAGCCCTATACCTCACCAGATACTGCTCAATTCCTTTCTCTAAACTCAGAATCAATTTGTCAAAGCGTTATCTAGACATGATGCCATTATTTCCTCATCTCTCACTCTTCAAATTGCTTTAGTTTTTCTTGTTGCCCTATAATTCCACCAAAACAGGTCTTGCTTGATAAGCAGGCAATGAGGAAGTTTGCCACATAAAATATGTGATGCACAGCACATAAACTCTATTGTTACTATCTCTTGTTCTAAATCACTGGATCTAACATTCATTTGCACTGAGGCCACAAAGTCAACCGCAAGGTGACAATAGATCTAATAGCAACAATAAAATAGTCTAGGGTTTCACACTTAAAGTTTTAAAGCATGACATTTTACGGAAGGAAGAAGAATAAGTATTATTATTTAATTTTACCAAGAGGCAGGCAGCCCAAATCAAAAAAGGTATTTAGTGAATTGTCCAAGTTCCATATAAAATGCAATGCATGGAAAATATCATCTGGTTTTTATTCATATATTTACTTATTTCTTGAATAAAAAATAATATCGAGCTGTGTGATCAATGAGCTGTACCAAGTTTAGTGAATGACACAAAGAAGAAGGCATCACCCGTGCTCTCCTGGAATTCACAGATGAATGAGAACGATAGATGTGTTAAGATTTGTACTAGAAGTGTGAAGTGATCTCTCATAGAACAGTGGAGAAGAAGCCTGGCTGCCTAAAGGAGTTTGGGAAGCCTTCACAGAGGGGGACTTTTAGATGGTGCTTATAGGATGAGGAGGAATTTGCCTGAGAAAAAAGAACATAGGAAGGTTATTTCAGGCAGAGGAAGACAACATGGGGCCTAACAGCACATGGAGTTTGACATATAGTAGGCACTTAATATTTAGTAATTGTATGATCAATGAATGAAAAGAGGATATGGACCCATTAATGCTGGGGAGCTTCTCTGTGGTTCAGTTGCACTGTTCTGATTGATTCAGAAAAAAAAAAAGAGAAACAAGAAGTGATTTCTGTGTCTTCTGTATCACTTTATATAGCATGATCTAAACATTTTTACGGTAATTAATTTGCTGTTAGACCTTCTCATAAATGCTTTTACCTGGGTGAGTTTGATAGTGGTGTCTGATTTATGTCTGACTTTTTGGTAACCCCTGGAATGGTTGTCAAAATGTGGTGGTGTTATGAATGATACAAAGGTGCCAACAGACAAAGCAAAAGGTAAACTTGCTTTAAGGTAGGTAAGGTGACACAACTTTCTCACACAGATGTCTATCCAGTGCAAGGGACCCAAGAAACATTCCAGATCTGATGGACTGTGTTGTTTGGCTTTCAGATTCCCCAGAAGTGTTCACCTGCCAGTAATGCCACCTAATTTGGAAAAGGTACTGTCAGGCTCTTTGAGAAGCTCCTTTTCTTATCTCCCAGGAATTTTTAGCTTTCTGGCCCTCTCAAATGTTCTGAAGAATCTGGTTATATGCCTATCTGATCACTAAGCTGAGTAATTATAAATAGTCTCAGCAACCTCTTGAGTACTTCCTAGAAATTTGGTAAATCAGAAGTGGACCACCATCCAGCGTGTGGAGATCCAAGGCTTTAGGACAGCTTCGGTTCTATTCTGGCATGCCCTAAAATAAGTTTGCTCTTCAAGACATAAGTTTTGTGACATAAATGCATTGACAAGTAGAATGAGAGGATAATCTGAAATGTCCTTTAATGCATCCTGCAGTTTTTCTGTCCATTAGTATAAACAAGACAAACTAAAAGGGGTGAGAACCTTTGTGACATAGTTATACAAAACATCCATGCAGTAAATGTTATTGTAATTATTTCAGTTAATAAATATTTGGACCAAAGGGAATAATAATATTTTGGGCTAGATTCTGACTTCTTGAATGTATGTCCAGCATGACACCCACTATGTTAATTATGCTGTGTTACATAATACTTTTCACCTACAAATATAACACAATATTTATTTTATTACTATTATTAATCATAATCCACTTATGCATTATTTAAAGAAGATTAAGATGGGATAGAGGAAGAATGTGGGAATTAATACTGAATTGAAATGTTCATGTAGTTTGAAGGCTAGAGATTATCCTTGTATTTATTATCTTGAAGATTACAAAGTCTGTAGATCTCTATTCTCCTCAAACTTTTGATTTCTGATGGGTGGAGAGAAAATGGGAAAATAGTTGCTCTTCATCTGAGCCACTGTATTAGCCAAAGTCAGCCTTACAAATTTCCTGACTCGAGACCATATAAAACTGGAGGGAATCTTTGAAACCATTACCTATCTTTTTTATTTAAAGAGCATAAACTGAAAATTGGAGCCATAAAAAACTATATAGTGGCATAGGCTAGTGGCTAGTTTTTTGGTAGATTTATAGGAAAATAATTTATTGTGTATATTTAAAATTCTCTCTCACCCCTTTTTTCCAAAATTCCAGTTTTCTTCATGAGTGAAGAAAAAGTATTTTAGTAAGTAACTTGCTTTCTGTAAAATGACAATAATTCCTACCTTAAAAGGTTGAACTGAGGATTAAATTTAAAAATTAAGTTTATAAAGCTACAAAGTAAAAGAACCCAAGAGGGTTGCTATCATCATTATCATCATCGTCATCACCAATTATTCATACCAAACCAGTTTATAAAGCTACATAGTAAAAGAACCTAAGAGGGTTGCTATCATCATTATCATCATCATCATCACCAATTATTCATACCAAACCTAGTTTTACAAAGCATTTGAAGTGGCTTTCATTAAAAGACACAACTACATTAAAGCTATTAAAATAAAAATAATAAAAAATATTTTAAAGTATTAAATTTTTTGCAACCCAGGCAAAAATTTATGCATAATTACTTATATAATAATTATTAGCTGATAAAAAGAAAAATATCAGTTGTTCATAAAAATAATTTTTCTTGGCATTTAAGTATAAATGTGACTTCTTATAAGATGCAGTTTGTAAACTATACTAAATAAGGCAATTAATAATGTACAATCAATGATTTTGCAGAAAATCTCAAAGATTTCTTTTTATTTCAATACAAATAAAAGGTCTTATCATTGTGCTATCACTTAGCGAAACTGTTTACAAGTGAATTGCTTAACTTTTAATTATAGAACCAAACATTAGGATGTAATTTAGATTTCCTAGAGAGAGAGGTTTATCTCAGATCAATATCAAAATTATTCAAGAAGCTTTTAACAAAATTCTGGGTCCTTGCCCCTATACAAACTGATTTTCATTGGGTGGGATCCAGGTACATGTTTAAAAAAAATTCTTCAGGTAATTTTGATGAGCAGCCAGAGGTAGGAACTACCACCTTAAGCTGTCTTCTCATCTACTACTTATTTTAAGTGATAAAAATAAATTTAAATTTAAATAATGAAACATTCCAATCACTATGAAATTTAATAATTATCAATGTTTTTTTACATTTTTTGCTTCAGATTATCTTTTAAAATTTATTTTGAGATATGTGTTATAAAAACAGCTTAACTCCCAGTCTGATCCTGACCTTCTTTTCAGAAATAACCAAGATCCTGAAGTTTATATGTGTCGTTCCATGCACATTTTTATAATTTTATTACAAATGCAAATGTCTATAAATAATACATCATTGTTTAATATTGGCTTAGTATTGGAGTTTAAATGTATATGTACATATATAAATTTGCACCATTTTTTTGCTCAATATTATGTTTTTGGATGAGTCCTTAATAATATAAGTAAATCTAATTTATTCATGTTAACAAGTGAGTGTTTTTATTAATAAATAGGCTATTTATTTATTCCTCAGTATTCTCCAAGAGAACAATAATTATTCTATTTCCATTTTTTCTTCAATATAGCAAACAGTAATAATACAGACACCCTTCTAATAGTTTAATGTAGTTGAGTTTCTTTTTGTCATGAGAAGCAGAAACTTTGTGCCTGACTCTCTACCCCCTTGGCACATTTCTGCTGCTTTGCACACACCAGAGCTTTCTTCCTCCAAGCTTCTGCATCTCTCTGCCTGGGGGCTTTTCTGGTCCCTGGAGAAGCTCTGCAGTGTGCCAAACAAGCTAATAGTGCTGAAGAGATTACATCACCAGGACTAACTTTCAACCAATGAGAGATGGAAATTGATAGAATATATCCCAGCTTCTTTGTATCTTGGTAGGACATTTTTGAGAGGTGTTCTAAGAGTTCTCTCAGAGGACTCTCACCCACCAGGATGCTCCCTAGGAGGACCCAGAGTATCCTCGCTCTACTAGCGAGGATGACACAAGCATTATCAAGAAGCTCAGGGGTGACTATTCTCTGTAGGCCAGCATTAATTATAGCAGATGCTGCTCTAGAACCCCACTGTTGATTTCAGAGGGGATGACAGCAGTCTGTAACTAAAGAGGCCAGGTTAGGGCACTTAACTGTTAGAGGCAAGTGATCATAGTTACTGTAACAGGCAGCAAGCTAAAGAGGCAGCCAAGATGCTTAGACTCTCTGGGATTTGTTGGCAATGGCCAACATATCATTTTGTTCCCAGGGGCAAGGTAGATGGCCACACGATGAGGGGATGGCTTAATTTATATAAGCCAAAAAATAAAAAGAAGTTAAAAGCTGGTGGGCAGACAGCTTATGCCAGCCACTATAATAGAAAATTATGATCTCTCACATAGTGTCTGACCTGATTCTGATACCATAGGACTCAAAATGTCATTATGGTATGGACAATAGAATAAAGATGATACAGAGGCTGGGTGATAAATGGAATCCTGACTAAAGTCCACCTCATGCTGGTCTAGGGGGTCCATGGACACATCCTATACCCATTTCTCTAGTCTCCCAGGGCATCATAGGAACATTCTTTCTTTCTTTCTTTCTATCTATCTATCTAGCTATGTATCTATCTATCTATCTATCTATCTATCTATCTATCTATCTATCTATCATCTATCTAGTCTATATCTGTAATCTACATATGTTTCAGAACCCTCACATCATTCCCTAGCTCATGGATTAATAGTCATCATGGTAGGAAAAGCCAAGTAGAAACTCACAAATCTGTCCCCACTACCCTCAGTCAAGATGATAAATTAGAAGTAATATCACATCCTGGGTGGAACAGTAGAGTTTAATACCATCCTAGAAGACCTAAAGAATGTATGGGGTGGTGTCCACTATTTCCTCATTTAATTCACTGGTATGGTTTCTGAAAAAACCAGATGAATCATTGTAGATTAAAATGTACTGTCATAAACTTAGTGAAGAGTAGTCACAATCATAGCTCTCGTGCTAGAGGTGCTATCTTTACCAGAGTAGATCAGTCCAATCTCTGACATTTGTATGAGGCTACTAATTTGTTGAATGGGTAATTTTTAAAGCTCATGAAGGAGGATCAAAATTGATTTGAATTCTCCTGGGAGAGACGATAATACACATTCACAGTCTTGAATAAGTACTGTATTAATTGCATTGCTCATTCACAAATAGTCCTAAGGGACCTTGATCATCTTGACATAATATAGAATATCATGCTAGTTCACTACATTGATGACATGATGCTAAGGAAACCTGGTGTTTTACTTTGGGATTTCCTAGAAAGATCCTAAGACAGGATTTCAAGTACTTTTAGCTCATCTAGGGGAGTGCTCCTAGAAAGATAGCAGAGGGGTTGAGAAATAAGAGAAAGAAGGGGAAGCAAACAATAAGTTATCACTGTGCATAATTAGAGTTTAATATTTTGAAAAGCTACTGCATTATAGCATCCCAGATTTATCTCATCAAGGAATGAAAGTGTTGGGGATTTATAAATATCCATCAGTCACTAATCTGGGTCCAAATCCTAAATCTATGTTACCATGGATTGTTGCTGTCTCTGCCTGATATACTGTCTTTGTGGATCTGATGATGCCCAGCTCATGATGAGAAGTTACAGTTGCATACACTTAATATCAGTGTCTCCGAGGCCCAGTAATAAACCAGGAGAAGCTTGTCAAACAGTAACTAGTTCTCTGCACTAAAGCTTTCCTATTGGAGCTTTCTAGAAACTAAACATAGCATCCTTATCTATCACAGATTTGTCTAACTTTCTGGGATATCCTAGCTTTGATATGGCAAGGCAACTTGTGGCATAGTCTGTACCTGCTACAGAGTCTTCTCTTGTTCCGGAGTCTACACAAAACTAGGAGGCTTCTGAGTAAACTAATAAGTGGGTCAGAGCAGTATTCTCAGGTGTGAAGTTAACTGTCTCTAAAATCCAAAGAGACATACTAAGTGCTGTGTCCCTGGGTGGTCACAGACAAAAGATACAATGCCTTGTCCTTAACTGTAGAAGGCATGACATAGCATGCTCCAAACCACTGTCTCTCTAATAGCATCACTGCTACCACAATCGCTAAGCCTTTGTAGAACTATTTCCCACCCTCTGGAACATATATCTTTGTAGAGTATCCAAGGAACTTGCCACTTCTTGCTCACAGGGTGTAGCAGGCACAGTTGGTATCCCACTATATCTCTTTGGGGCTTACTATTGACTCTTGCTCCATATGCCCTTTAAGTTACAGCTGTCAGCATCTGCATATTTTTGACTATCTGATTTATTTGGATTTATTTATTTATTTATTTGCTTTACCCATGTGCATAGCAAGACAGAAATGTCAGTGAATTATCATCCACCATCCAGCATTATTCAATTAATTAGTCAAGATGAGCACACAGATGCAACATGGAGGCACCCAGAAAATAAAATTTAAGAAGCCGCTCACTCTCAGGTAAGGGCTCTATGTCGGAATGGCCTTGAGAGCTACGGCATCCTTGAATGTAAAATGCGTACACCAGATTTCAAAGATTTAGCACAAAAAAAGAATGCAAAATATCTTATTAATTACTTATATGTTGATTACATTTTGAAATAATGTTATCTTGGTTATATTAGGTTAACTAGAGCATATCATTAAAATTAATTTTACCTATTTCTTTTTATTTTTTAGTATAGGTATCCTAATATTTAAAGCTATATATTTGGGTCACATTCATGGCTCCCATACTTCCATTGAACAGTACTCAGACCAGGCATTATCAAACTATGGCCCATGAGCTGACTATTTTTGTAAAAAAAACCAAACGACGACAACAAAAAATGGATATGACAATGCCCATCCATTTATATGTTGTCTGTAGCTGTTTTCACACTACAACCTCAGAGTTGAGTAGTTGAGACTGTGTGGCCTGGAAAGTCTATTTAGTCTTGGATCTTATAAGAAAACATTTGCCGATCCCTGTTTACACCATTTAAATTTACTATGATTATGGATGTAGTCATTTTAAACTGCAGTCTTGCTATTTGTCCCATCTGGTCTATGTTCTTTCTTTTTTCTTAATTGAGTGTAGTTTTAGTATTACATTTTATATCTTCTATCGCCATATTAGCCATACCTCTTTTTCTTTTGTTTTCTTTCCCCTAATAGTTGTCCTGTGGTTGTTCTTTATCTTATCACAATCAATCTTCAAATACTATTATATCACTATAATTTAAGAAAATTATAACAGTGAATGTCTATTTCCTCTCTTCATTTGTGCTGTTATACAGTTTACTCCTCCATATGTTATAAACCCCATGATATATTGTTACCGTTTCTGTTTTAAATCATTTTCTGTTAAGGGATGTAGAAAAAAATATTGTATGTATACTTCATATTAATAATTTTTTTGTGATCTTTGTTGCATTGTGCGATTCTGAGTTTACATTTAATATTATGATTCAGTCTTAGTGCAAATCTAATGGCAATAAATTCTTTCAGCTTTGTTAGCCTAAAAAAGTATTTTACCTTCATTTTAAAGAATATGGTTTGCTTACTTCATTGGTGAATTCTACCTAACATTTAAAGAAGAATTAACACTGGTATTTCACAGTCTCTTTCAAAAAATAGAAGAAGAGGGATCACTTCTCAGCTTATTCTCTGAGGCCAGTATTAACCGTTACCAAACTAGGTAAAAATAATACACACAAAAAAATAAAAACTACAAACTGATATCCCTTAGGAATACAGAAGAAAAAATTTCTAAACAAAATACTAACAAACTGAAACAAGAAACATATAAAAAGGATTATACCATGACCAAGTGGGATTTATCCTAGGAATGCAAAGTTGGTTCAACACATAGAAGTCAGTCTCTGAAATGACTTCATGAAATATTTGGTTTTTGTACCTTTGTGTTCAATTTTTCTGTAACTCCTTGAAAACAAAGAATATTCTCTAATTTTAATAACATTTTCAATTATATTCTCTGATTTTATGGATAGGATTCTCTACATATTCTTTAGAATAAAATTCTTAATTGGGTTGTTCATATATTTTATATTCTTGTTAATATTTTTTCTTGATTTATTGATTAGAGAGATATGTTCAAATTAAGCACCATGAATATAACCACCGTTTTTTATTGGGCAAGTTAATAATCAATAATTGCATTTATTATTATTTCTACTACATCTAAACACATTTTATAATCTTATTTAGTTTTTCTATTTCCTATAATTTTCTTTGCTTTGTATTGAATGCTCTTCTTTTTATTGATTGATTACGTTTTATTTATTCCCTTCTCTATTGATTTATATGTTAAATATCCATTTTTTGAATTCTCACTGCAGTTCCAGAATTTAATTTCTACACTTACTCTAGAAAGTCTAATAGCTCGATTCTCTTCCCAATCAATGCAGGAATCTTAGAATACTTTAACATGAACAAAATTATTACATATAATACCCAACCTGACCCATTCTGGAGTCTTAAACTATACTCTTCTACACAAATTTAGCTTTAATTAACATTAGCAAGAAAAATGAAAAAGATGTTTCCCCCCACGTCAACAATTTGGCAGACAAATTGTGTCTTTGTGGGAGGTATGAGATTCAGCACCAAAACCAAGAGACCTGGGAGGAGGCTGGCCCATGTGTACCTTAGATAATAGGCATACAGACCTTGGTCCCAGCTGTGGACCCTGCAGAGCCCCATAAACTGGCTCTAGCTCCTCTTGGCTGTGGTCTGAGAATCTCTGAAAAATACTGTCTTAGAGTCACACCTATAAATGAGAGAGGCTTTGTGGCAGTACAGTAGTACAACAGAGAAGTTCCAGTACAGTATTGGAACAAAAAAATATAAGTTTAGATGCATCAGAGAAAATAAGAGGACACATCCTTTCTCTTCATTTAGTGTATCCACGAAGGATATTTAAAAATTATTATTATCCAAATCACGATTAAGGAAGTAAAATTATGTTTGTAGATAATATGATCTTATTTATAGAAACTCTTAAAGACTCCACCAAAAAAACTCTTAGAAATAGTTAACCAATTTAGTGAAGTTGCAGAATACAAAATCAATATACAGAAATCAATTGTGTTTCTATATACTAACAACACAGTAACTGAAAAAGAAATAAAGAAACAAATCCATTCACAATAGCATCAAAACAATAAAATACTTGGAATAAATTTAACCAAGTTGGTGAAAGATCTGCACACTGAAAACTATGAGACTTTGATGAATAAAATTGAAGAAGACACAAATAAATGAAAAGATTTCTTATGTTCATGAATTGGAAAAATTAATATTGTTAAAATATCCACACTACCCAAAGACATCTATAAATTCAGTGCAATACCTATCAAAATTCTAATGGCATTTTTCAGAGAAGTAGAAAAAACAATCTTAAAATTTGTGTAGAACCACAATCCCCAAATAGCTAAAGCAATTCTAAGAAGAAGAACAAAGCTAGCAGCATCATACTTTCTGATTTCAAACTATGTCACAAAACTGTAGCAATCAAAACAGGATGGTAGTTACATAAAAGTAGACACATAGACAGAAAACAGAGTCCGTAAACAAATCCTCACATATACAGTCAACAATATTTGTAAAAGGAGTAAGAACACTCAGTGAGAAAGAATTGTCTCTTTAATAAATGGTGCTGGGAAAACTGGAGAATAACATGCCAACAAATGGAGTTGGACCCTTATCTTATAATAACTAACAAAATAAAAAGGCAACCTATGAAATGATAGAAAATATTTCCAAACCATCTATCTGGTAAGGGTTAATATCCAAAATATATAAGAAATTCGTGTAACTTAATTGCCCAAAAATCTAATTAAAATATGAGCAAAAGACCTGAAAAGACATTTTCCCAAGACATATGAATGGTCAAGAAGTACACGAAAAGATGCTCAACATCACTAATCATCAGAGAAATGCAAATTAAGACTGCAATGAGGTATCACTTCAGATCTGTTAGAATGGCTATTTTTAAAAAGACAAGAGATAACAAGTATTGGTGAGGATGTATAGTAAAGGAAACTCTTATAAAGAAGATGTAGGTGTTAGAAGTTGGAGTAAAGGCACACCTGGAACCAATATTGGTGGTGGAGGGAAGGAAGGGATCAAGGGAATATGGGCAGAGCATTGACAGTGGCTTGCGCAGAAGGAAATTGTACTTCTCTTTAGTTATCATGATTGTTGAATCGGAATATATATGTCATTTAGGAAAGGTCTCAGTTAGATTTTCCTTTTTCTTATTAAAAAGTATGCTACTAGAATTATTTCTAATCCGTCCCAGAATTTACCTTATGTGCTTTTTTATTTTACTTTAATTTATTCTCCACATCTCTTAATATTTTGCAATTCCCCCCTTTCTATATATCTAAGGATCATATTCTGCATAAGATCCTCAGTTCCATTTTCCATTTTTACTAATTTCTTGACTTGTATTTAATCTGCTTTTTTTCCCCTCCTCTTTTAATTACCCCCATACCACAATTCCACTCCTGACTTATGGATGTTGCTGTTTCTCCTTAAGAACTGGATCTCTGAAGGTGAGGTGTCTCCTCCCACATGCTTGCAGTGTGCACCTGGGGCCAGGAGCACCCAGGGTATGGTTCGTGGCTCTACCTGGGGCACGAACCTAGGACTTTCTGTGTGTAAAGCAGTTGTGCTAACCACTACACTATGGATCCACCCCTAATCTTCTTTTTAATATGTCCATTGAGTTTTTAATTCAATACCATAAATATTATTTCTTGACATCATTGACTCTTTTTCAGTATGCATTTTTGACAGTGTTGTTCTTTTTGATATGAATTCAGCTGCAGTAGGCATTGTGTATGTGTGTGTGTGCATGTGTGTGTATGTGTGTGTGTGTTTATGAGAGGGAGAGGGGGAAAGAGAGAGACAGAGAGAGACAGAGACTGAGAGAGAGAGACAGAGAGAGAGAGACAGAGAGACAGAGACAGAGACAGAGAGATCTAAAGGAGCTTAAGTTATGGAAGTATTTCCCACAAAGTGTTTTGAATTTGCATTTGCTTATGCAAGTGCTTGGTATAAGTTTTTTCTCCTTCCTATTTCTTGGTTTGATATTTCTTGTGCTGTTTTATTGTGTTACTGATTGAAAACTGTCCCGAGGCTTAGTTAAGGGGTAGGGTTCAACTTCAACTAACATCTTTAACCTAATCTTGGATTAAGGATTAGTCACTTCATGTTTTCATGGCATTAAGCAAGTGTGTACATACATAGTACCAGGTACTCTTTACTCCCAAGGAATAGATAAGTTTGTTTGATTTGATTTTCCAAAAAGTTGAATATAGCAACCAAGAAATCTCAGTATGTCTGGTTCCCTGTGCGAAACTCAGTACTAGTATCCACAAGTAGTTGGTTCACTGGATCCAGATTGACACAGGAATGTGCATTCAGAGAAATATGCAATATTGTCCAGGAGTCTTTGTTTTCCTTACTAAATTTGATTCTTTATTAGCTTAGTGGGAAATACTATGTTGGGAACTAATTGTTCAAATTTAAACATCGAAGAAGAGTACTGACATTTTTTGAGTGCTTAAAACAGTGCTCTAGGCACTAAATATTTATTATCTCATTTTATTCTTATATCAACAATGCATTTAAGTATTATTGCTCATTTTATAATATCAAAGTACTGAAGCTTAGATAAATTCATAAATTTTTCCAAGGTGACATGATTAATAATGATGTATATGTCTCCAAAGCATTCACTCTTTGCACTGTGACACTGACAGTAAAGCAACAGATTTTGAAAAAGTACAAAGACTAACTATATTAATGAGAATGAATTTGCAGTTAAAAATTACTCTTTAGAGAAGAATTTGATGCAAGAAATAAGGAGCTTGCAAATTATTGAGAGGACTATAAGCACAGGCTGTGAGTTAGAAATCCAGGAAAAACTCCCAGGGAAATAATATAGAACTGGCCCCCCAGGGGAGCCACAGTCAGAAAAGTAAGGAATCAGGATTCCATCACCTGTACTGTAAGCTCCTGGAGCACTTTTTAGGTGTGATTCAGGATAGGACACTGTATCCACAATTGTTGGCTTCAGTCTTGCTGTGCCTGTGAGATCTCTCTCCCCAAAATAATGATTATTCCTCACTTTGCCTCTTGATAACAGAACATCTGTTAACACTACTACAGCAAAGGTCAATACTTTCAAGGCTGAGCTTACCAACAGGTGAGTAGAAATGATAAAATAGTGGCCTTTGCCTCACTTACATTTTCTAAATCTTTCAGAAGTATATCTAATGGGTCAGACCTAAAGCATATCTGGAATCCTAGCTGCAAGGGAGTCTAGAAAATGTGATTTAACTTTGTAGATTCTGCAGCACAGAAAGACAAACGAGAAGCAAGATGAAATGAATATTAAGTACCAATTCACTGTATTTACTTTCCTAGGGATAGCAGTGGAAAGACTCATGGGGGATGTTCCTCCAGGGATATGAATTTGGAAAAATTAGAATAGTGAATACATGTAAGACAACAAAGAAAACCTCCCAGGGAAGACATTGAAAAGATTATTTTCCCGAGAAATACATTATAGAAAACTTCCATGAGAGGAGAGGAGGGATGATGGGTTTTCTGACCAGAATGAAACCAGAAACGCATTTCAAAATACATTTTCTTCCATGATTTATCATCCCTAAACATTTTATTTTTGCCAGTTGAAATCAAATTTACTTGATAATAGTTTTTCTAATTAAAAATGAAATATATTAAACATCCATAAATAAGTTTCAATATTATTGTTAATATATGAGTTAATATATGTACAATTACCTCTGAGAAAATTCTAAATATTTTATAAAAAATTGCAGTCAGAAGAATGATTTTATTTTCTCTATTTAATTAGCAATAGCCTTTCCCATATATCATGCTACCAACTTTTTAATTCTCTTCAGAATTTATACACTATTTCACTATATCTCATATTAGTCATCTAAGAAAATAAATGCATATTTTTATAGTAGCAACTGAATTCCTTGCAAACATTTCCATGAAATCAAACCAAAATTGGAGATAGGTTGTGAAGTTGTGTTAAGCCTGCTGCCTGATTTTCATTAGACTCGTTTTACATTTTTTTAAGTCCTAGGCACATGGTCTCTGGTTATTTTCATGACTTCTGTAAGGGAATTACCATTTCAAGTTTATAGAAGGCGCAGGAGAAACACGATAGGCAATAACAGGAAGGAATGGCTCACTCATAAACAATCTACTGAAATTTTGAACTAATTAGGTCTGAATGGCTAAAAGAGAGAGTGGATAAATGTGCTCTCATTTTCGTTTCTTCCAGTTTCCTGTTGCATTATGTGGCTTCTTGAATGTTGCATAATATAAATCATCTTACCACTAGAAGACAAGTTTTAGCTTGCAAACTCAGCAGATTTACTTAATTTTATTTTTCCAGTTGGATATCTGCACCAATTTGGGCTAAAAGAGTATCTCATGTCACCTAATGCAACGAATAGGTCCTGGAGCATTTGTGGCAATATCCACAATGTTGGCAGACTAGTGTTTCCTTGCCTCTGCCAAGTACCATCAACATTATTTTTGGGTGGATCTGAATCTGAATAGTCCAGAGTTTCCATTACATTGTCCTAATTGTTAAAAAGAGGGCTTGCTATAATTCTTGAAAACTAGTCTGTTTAGTTGTAGTCGTTACCATAACATCAAATTGAAATATTGCTTCTCTCTGTTGGTTTGGCCACAGCGTAGCAGCCAGCCTAGTAGCGTTGAGGCATTAGGGAGGCAAAGCAATCCACAGTCAACAGTATGAATGGAACAATTCACACTGTTGTACATAGATATAGAGGTTAAACCCAAACACATGAAAAAGTGATGCTGGAAGCACTTGGGAACAGCTGGGCCAGATGAATAACTCAATTGGATGCCATGAGGAACAAATTAAACAACTGACTGGAGACCAGGCTGCTCCTGTGACAGACACTTTAATCAGGAAGTCAAAAGCTGATTGACAAGATGAAAAGCTGGATGACATGAAAAATGGAAACAGAAGGAACAACACAAGAAAAGGGCACCCCGGGTCAGCATGCTGACAAAAATAATCAAGTACGACAGGCCATAATCCAATCTTCGAATGTTTGGCATGCTGCTAGTTATGAGAATCTGCAGCCAAGAGGAAAGAAAACTATTATTAAGCAAAGAAATTATCTGGCTTTCTAGAACTCACTATTACATGTTCACTAGAGGATTTTCTTTCTTTCTTTTTTTTTTTTTTTAAACAAGCCTAATAGCTTTTGTTGAGTTTCATAAGATCAGTTAAAAAGAGCTAATATATCTGGATATAAAGCTTTAGGAAGACAATGTATAATAGCGTTTTAAATTCATAATTGAATAGTTAATATGTACATTGACCGCTTAAATCATAAAATACAGGACGTTCTCATGCTCTTCTATTGAAGGCATAGAGGAAGAAGAGGTAGCAATTACTGAGAAGAGGTTTTTGTGGCCCACTTAATAACTCTTGTACTGGATTCTTACTGCTGAATTACTGCTGGAATCCAAGGTCTAGCTTCATACCAGAGAAGAAATTTGTCTGTGCTACTTGAATTATTTCTGATATGCCTCAGAATACCACCTGCATCCCAAAAGATACATTTGGAGATGTACTGTCTGAAGAATGAAAAAATGATCGGGTTTGTGTTTTTTGTTTTTTTTTTCTTAATTCAGACAACATAAGTTTGTTATCCCTAGGATAAATGTGTGCATGTTTATTATATAGCTTCAACTCACACAGTACTTTTATTTCAATAGCATATAGTTTATTAAAGGAAAGTCCAGAACGACAAGCATCTTTGAAGACTTTAGACACTATGACTTCATGCCTTTTCAATAAGCTCATCTGCCCTTTGGAAAAATAGAAAACATGCAGTAAACATTTAAAGACCAGTTGATACTGTCTCCCTTGAATTCCTACACTGGAGTTAAACTTACATCTCGATAGAAGAGATGTTTTAATTCATTGTTTTAATCCACTGGTTTTCAAACTGTTTTGAATCTCTGGGGGTTTTGAAAGAAAAGTATGATCTTGAAGGACATGTTTCAATTGTATTAACTCCATTGCCTTCAGGTTCCATAGGTCTAAAAGTTATGGGGCATTAGAAACACAGCAGAAAAATCTCCTGTCCTAAAAAAAATGTGTAAAAGAAGAAAAACATCACTTTGATGATCTTACTCTTATATGAGGTCACTACTATTTGACTGAACATATTCAGTTCAAACTGGGGACCAAGCTGACATGCTTCACATGGATAGAGTACCTTATAGAAAGTCAAACTGAATATCTTACCCACAGGAGTCTAGATGTACCTGGGTCATAGTGGATGATTTATTATTTTATAGAATTTTCTTGAATGCATCATTGCAAATCTTAAAACTTGAATTTCACTTTTACCATATAGTTAAATTCACTTGAGTCACAGCTCCCCGAGGGGCTTCTTCCCTCTGCCTTTATGGACATGTGTCTAAGCTGTCAAATAAATAGCTGAAAAGGCCTTTAATTTTGCTATGAGCTTAGGACTGACCCTTGAGTCTTACTAATGTAAAGGCATCTTAAAGAATGATACAGAAATTTGAATTAGTCCTCATAGCTTAAAGCCACACATTATCAAGCATGGTAGCAGAAAAATGTATCCACTGAATTTCTATTCTGAGTTCATTGTAACCTTTTTGAAGGTATGACCTATCATGATCCACTTGTTTGCTATAAAAGGAAGCTATGTGTATTAACCTAAAAAACTGGGTGACCTTACTTCTTACACCTGCTTTGCTCATGCTCCCCCTGTCTCTAAATTCCTCCATGATCCCTGTGTTATCCCTACCTGCTGCCCTCGGGACCCAGGGTTTATATGTGATCACCTCAGACTTGGTCTTTGCCCATGTCTTTGGCTTCATTGCTTCTTGTTTCTAATATTGTTATCTCTACCTTCCACCTTCCTGATCCTGAATTTTGTGGAATTCAGTCTCTGCTGCCAGCTACTCAGTCTTTCTTTGCCTCATGGAGGGATGGGGATAGAATGTAATGGAGGTTAGTAGTGAGGTGGAGAAATGTCGCAGATCGAAACAATTGCATCATTTATGGCAGTATTATTATTAGGCATTTTCTTCAGAGACTCAATGACAAAATAGGACATAATGTTTAAAATAAGACTCAGTGCTGCAAATATAAAGCATTCAGATAAGAGAAATATATTGTAAGATAGAGTATATAAAGATAGTTTATTTAATTTATTTGACATAGCATCGATGATTTAGGTGATGTGAAATATTGGTTCTAGTGAGACCTTTGACTTTTCTCTTGCCATCAATCTTTACAATCCACCATCAACCAAGATTTATCATTTATCCTTATTATGAAATCTTTTATATTTAGTCTCCACTTCTTTTCTTATAACACTATTCTAAGCCTTAGATTTTCTGTGGTACGTGAAGGAAAGGCTGGATCAGAGATAAAAAGCATTGAGAAGACTACAGTACCTTCTACACCATGTATTTAAAAATGAAAACAACACATAATTTAAAATATGTGTGTGTGTGTGTGTGTGTGTGTGTGTGTGTGTGTGTGTGTGTGTGTAGGAAAGTCTGACAAATATTGGGTTTTCCCTTGGTGACTATTTCAATGTATTTTTTTAAAAAAACATTAAATATCACAATTTTCTATTTTTTTTCCAATGCATTAATTTTCTGGTGTCCTAAAATTATCTTTAAGATTAATTGAATAATATCACTGTATGGGGATTATAGTAATATACTTCTTCACAAACTCTGAAATTATGTATATAATGCAGAATAATTTAGAAAAATATAGTCTAATATAAAAGTCACACATAGCCAATAATTTAATTCTCTGATCTCTTTTATTTTTTTAAATTGTTAGTTTAAAAACTTTAACAACTGACTATTGCCTATAAATCCATAATCCTAATCTTATATGAGATGTCCCTTACTATCTGGTGACACAGAAGAAAAAAATTGACATTCATTAACATACTACTATATGTCAGGAAATTTATTACATTGCACCAATTAATCCTACAAATCTGATGATGCAGAAATTTTAAATAATTTAAATAACGTGCTCACAGTCACATAATAAGTAAATGGTAAAGCCAAGATTCAAAACTAGATCTGTCTGTTCCTTCAGATTAGTCTAGAATATGACATAGAGAACAGCAGAGGTAAGATATTCAAAGCCCCATTGTTGACAAGAATTAAGAAAGTGGGGAGATCAGAGAATAAACAGTCATTTGAGAAATCTCATTTTATGAGTCCGATATCAGAGCCTAGCAGTAACAAACCACCAGTCAAAAAGTAGAGATCAGGGCCTAAGGTCATGTTCATACCCCAAATAAAAATTAAATATTCACACATTCAATAGCTTCTTAGTCTGGTAGGTTGCTGAATGGCCACAAATCCCTCCCATCCCAGGATACACATTCCTTTGCATTGTGACTTTCCTATTCTTCTTATCCGGCTTTAGGTCTGTTTCTCTACTTTGAATCTGGACTGGACCTGTGACCCTCTTAGACCAACAGAATCTGGCAGAAGTGACATTGTACAAGTTCCAGAGCCTGCCCTCACCCTCCTGGAATGATGCTCGGAGATTACCATTTAAGAAAGCCAGTATGGGTTGCCGTAGGATGAGGGGCCACATAAAGAGAATGAAAATTCCCCAGTCACAGTCAGTACTCATCATCAGACATATGAGTGAGGCCATTCTGATCCTTCTTGTTCAGATGACCCTCCAGCATGAACAAGCACATGCAACCAGCAGAGGAACATCTGAACCAACCTGCAGAACTATATAGGAGATAAGAAATCATTATCATTTAAGTTACTAGGTTTAGGGATGGTTTGTTGCACAGAAATGGTTAACAAAAATAGAAATCATTACATAGAGAGGGGATACTGTCATAGCAAAAGTCTAAAACATATGGTGTTGCTTTGGTAATGGTGGGGAGTGGTGTCTGGAGAGGCAGGGAGGAGATGATGAGTAGATGCTGGGAGATGAATAAGGAAATTGCCATTGAGGGCAGAGAAAGGACCACCCTTGTTATATACTGGCCAAACAATTGGCAAAATGCTGCCTGCTATACTTGGAAGATAAGAATTTTTCCTAATAACTCATGGATCTGGCTAGGAGATTTCCAGGCAGAATGTTACAACTGTGACTTGGCTTTTTATAGCTACGTATAATAAAACACAGGAAGAGAGAGATTAACTAAAGAATGAACTGTTCTGTTTGCAAGTAGAGCTCAGAGAAAATATAGAAGACCTAGGATATTCTGGGTTGCAAAAGATTATCAAAGAAAATTAAAATGTGAGTAAAAAAATAATTCCAGGCTACTTTCAGTAAAATGGGGCCTCAGGGGCAAGTTCAAATGAAGGGTGTGACTGTAAAACCTTTAGGTTTAGGGATGGTTTGTTGCACAGAAATGGTTAACAAAAATAGAAATCATTACATAGAGAGGTGGGATACTGTCATAGCAAAAGTCTAAAACATATGGTGTTGCTTTGGTAATGGTGGGGAGTGGTGTCTGGAGAGGCAGGGAGGAGATGATGAGTAGATGCTGGGAGATGAATAAGGAAATTGCCATTGAGGGCAGAGAAAGGACCACCCTTGTTATATACTGGCCAAACAATTGGCAAAATGCTGCCTGCTATACTTGGAAGATAAGAATTTTTCCTAATAACTCATGGATCTGGCTAGGAGATTTCCAGGCAGAATGTTACAACTGTGACTTGGCTTTTTATAGCTACGTATAATAAAACACAGGAAGAGAGAGATTAACTAAAGAATGAACTGTTCTGTTTGCAAGTAGAGCTCAGAGAAAATATAGAAGACCTAGGATATTCTGGGTTGCAAAAGATTATCAAAGAAAATTAAAATGTGGGTAAAAAAATAATTCCAGGCTACTTTCAGTAAAATGGGGCCTCAGGGGCAAGTTCAAATGAAGGGTGTGACTGTAAAACCTTTTCATAAGACCTCAGAATGATTTAAGGTGGTGTCTAGTAGTTGTCTCACATAAACAAAGGATCTTCTGTGAATCCAAATGTCACCCAAATTTGACACATCACCAAATTAGAGGGAGGCTTGTCTTGATGAGAATAGTAAACCTAGCTATTGTTTATTAGAGTAGACTTTAATCTGATCCATAGAAAGTCCATCAAGAACATTAAAGGAGCTGTACTGAATTGGATAAAAAAAGACAGAGACAGTTTAAGAAACTCTGGGCCCTCGATTTCATACAGGCACAAAGCAGACGGAACGAAATAGCAAGCAGGAGCAATTTCTCATGTAAAGGAAGGACCTCACAGAAGGCTGAGCAAACAGTCCAGAGTGTAGGAACAAAATGGATTAGAAAACCACTTCAAAAGAGGAGAAAGGCGCCCTAAGCAGGCAACATTCCTTGTCCCTGGACATGGGCCTGTTTTGATTTCACAATTGCTACAGACCAGTGACTGCTATGTACTTTCGGTTCTTTCTCTTTTTAAAAAGGAGTATTCAGTGTGGTTATCTTTCTTTTGTCTCACCTTTGTATCTTAGATACTTTATGGTTCTATTTTATAGATCTCTGGAGAGCTGAAGGGCTTCACAGGAAAACCTCATCTGTGTGTAGACCAGAAGGAAAGCACAAGCAATACCAGGGATGAGATTTTCACAGGTATTGGGGTAGGGGTAAGCCTATTTTACATGTGGGAAGATTGTGAGTAATTTGTGGCCAGGTGATAGAATGTGTAAATTGTTTCATAACCACAAACTCCACTCAACCCAGTATACATGGGCTGTTCCTTTCATTCAGAGATGGCCTCTATTTTTCCATTTCTTGAAAGGACTGATCCTGTGACTTGCTTTGACCAGTAGAAGGTGGCAGGAGTGACAAGGTGTGAGCTCTGAAGCCTGACAAATATGATCAATTCTATGAATGGAAAGAACTAGGTGGTGCAAGGGCTCAGGAGTCGCACAGATCAACCACAGACAACAGAATCATCATGAGGCAGAAAATAAACCATCGCATTTTAAAGCAATTTTATGGTGACTATTACCATTAGAAGTAACCAACACAAAAAGACATCCATAATGGCTTAAAAAAATTCACATGGTAAAAAAGTAAATCGCCAGGAAAATTTGTCTTTGTCTTTACACAGTCGCACAGTCTATGGGAGCTATTGGAGTTATTCAACAACAGTAAAGCAGAGGTCTAAAGAAGATTCAGTTATAATGGTCATTAGGAACCAAGAGGAACACAAGCATATGTCACTGATATTTGTTAAGGCACCAGGGTCTAGAGCCAGCTTCACGTTGCTAAGGGAAAACAAATCCAAAGCTTTTAGCACAGGGCCTAGCACACAGTAAGCACTTGGTTTTAGCTATAATTATTACTGGGGTTTTTTTTGTTTTTTGTTTTTTGGAAGTCATGAAAATATACAATTACAAGCAAATTTAAGAATAGAAACACAACTTTATTTTTGGAAAGGGCCAATAAAAATAATTACTGTGAAATGCTTCTAAATAAAAAATAAGACTGCTTCTATGGTAGAAAAAGTAGCATGTATGTGTATAATTCTTTATCTGCAGGCCCTGAGGCCAGATGCACTGCAGAGTTAAGAAAGTTTAAGATTTTAGAGAGGTGATTTGGTACATGTGTCATACATTATGCAATACTTTCATCAGTGTTTGGGGCAGCACCCAATCATAAAGTTTCAGCAGCAAAATGTGTGAATATTCACAGTAAATGAAATAAAAATTGAAAGTAGACTTACATCTGTTCAATCATCAAATTTATAAAAATTACAAAATTTGAATTTCCAGAAGGTTCTGGACTTCAGAATTGTGGATAGAGTTGTGAACCTAGAAAAACATGGTGCACATGATTGGTCATTGACATCTTAATGAGCTCAGTGGATCTCTGCTTGTCCAATGCAGCTGCAGAAATCTGTCTCAGCTTTACAAGTTGACGGAAGTAAATCACACACTATATTTTCCATACTATGGTCCATTTCACTGGCTCTGTGTTGGTACAGCTGGAGTATAGCAGGTTCAGATCCTTGCAAATGCATGTGTAACCCTTATTTCCCTGAACCATGCCAGCAATTTCAGAGAATACTCATGAATGTGCAGGATAATAACAATTTTCTCTGAGTCCTCATCCATTATTGCATTGTTGTTCCTGGATTCCTACCTACCTTCTCCTTTTCTGTCTCCATGTGCTCGTTCAACTTGGAGATGCCAATGGCTCACAATCTACCTTGCAAACTTGTTGTCTGGCTTGGCTGCTGCCAAAGACTCTGCTGGTGCCATACGTCCTGGATTTTATCATTTCTGTCTGTCACTTAGTCACTCCTTAGCTGCTGTTTTCATTCCCTGCCACATCTTCAGAAGCAGCCACTGCTGTCACTACTAAGGAGGCTTTGAGTGGAATTCAGGTCCATTTCATTCCTTAGGCGTTTTGGCCTAAATAAATTAAATCATTCTCTGTTCTGTGTGTGTGTGTGCGCGCGCGTGTCCGTGCGCCTACGTACACACATACATATATGTACATATACATGCACCATACAAACTTTTTTCTCCAACATTTACTAATTTCTGTAAGATTATACTGGGTTTCATTGAGTAACTCTGATAATGCAGTTTTGCTAATCTTGTATCACAAAGTGGTAGATCATATCATTTTTAATTTATTTTTTAATTAGAAAAGAGACTATATCTACTTGTTCTTTATAATAGTTTTTTTTAATTTTTATTTCAAGTGAATTAAATAATGTACCAACTAAAAAATGTATGTATATAAAGTACGAATTGCCATATTTCCCTCCATCTTCTTCTCCTCCCTCTCCCTCTTTCTCTCTCTCTTTTTCTCTAATAAAATTGCCATGCTTCTTTCGGATTGTTTATCTTTTGATTTTATAATCCTTTCTGTAGAAAAATGAACATATTCTCAAGGAATTGAGCCAGAGTATATTTACATGTCAACACTCAACATTATAGTGTCATTCCCTCATTCAACAAATTGGCCTGAAAGTGTCGGGCACCAGTCTAGGCACATAAAAGTGTCAGCACTTTGTTTAATACCTAAAAGTGTCAGGCATTAGTCTAGGCAATGGGGATCAGTGAATCAGGCCCAATTTCTCTTGTCATGGAACTGACATTTTAGTCTCTGTCAAACTGTCTCTTCTCATGGTCAAACTTGGGAAGAAACTTGGCCTCACCCTCTCTGCTCAAAGTAGTAATTTCGTGGGCCAAAACTTAGTTGTTAGACCTCTAAATGTTCTTTTTATCCCAAATGGAGGTTTCTTTACAAAAATCAATTCTGTGGTCTTGCTCTGATATCCCAGAGTGACTGTGTCTCTATGATAAATTCTTACTACACAGAATATGAGTTCTGTTCAGCAGAATGATATGAAGAGAGCACAGGAGTGACGTAGGTGAGAAGTAGCTGAAGTCTTTACCCTCTCTTCTCTTGGCTAGTACAATAGCCTCTACGCCTGGTTCCTATTCCTGATGACTCGACCTGCCACCACTTTCTGGCCTAACATTTTCCAGAAGCTCACGATTGCCTAGAATGATACTTCTTAGCTTTGCATGACAGTGATTCCATCCCATGACAAATACAGAAGATAGTATTTTTAAAGTAAACTTTGACATATGAAAGAGGTTTGTTTTAGCCACAGATGATGGACCACAGATGAGATATCTGACCCTCCAGGCTCTACTGGCTGGCCCAAAGAATGCTGAGGAGATAAATAACTCAGTACATTTATAACCCATCTACCTACCACACAAGGAATGGAAAACTATCATCTGCCATAGTCTTTATAATGAAGCACCAAACCACATTTTGCTATCATGGTTTAACTTACTCCCTACCAACTGGTTTCAAATATTTAAGTAACTTTTCTCTAATGCCATGTCCTTTCCCTTTTCCCTGGTACCCTTTACTAACTAGTTCTCCACATTCAATTTTTTTTCAAGCTTTCGCGCTCTTCTGTTCTCTCTACCTGGAATGCCCTTCTTTGATAAACTCCTACTCATTCTGCAAGTCCCATTTCAAATGTCACTTCTCTGAGGCCACTCCTAAGTCCTCCAGGCAAATGTAGGTTGTTCTCTCTTCTGGCTGTCAGAGTGCTAAACACGTATCACCGTATCTACTACATTATCACCTGCATTAATTGGGAGCAGCTGTATAGCAGAGGCTGTGTTTTCTATAACATCATACCCTTCACTGGACTCACTGTAGTTTCTGCTAGCTTAAAGCTCAATATGTTTTTTGCTTAATGGATGAGTGAATAAATCAATAAATGTCTTATAAGAAACACATTAATCAGGCCAAAATATGCCACTCATGATCATAATTAAGGTGTTTTCTTATAGATTAAAAATAGACATGTACATTTATGCATATGGTATATTGTATATGAAATACCTATATCTATCTCTCTATCTGTCTACTATCTGTCTAGCTAGCTATTATCTATCCACATTTCCTTTCATCTACCTATACACACATACACACTCATATACATATATATCATATTCAAAATGTATGTAGAGGTATCTTTACAATCATCTAGGCTATTTATGTCTAGTTGTTTTCTATGACTTTCTTAATTGAAAAAGGAAGGAGATATAGAATTACCTTTATCACAGGAATATTTAAGAGATAAATAGTAAACATATAAAACCAGTACTTATTTGAGAGGCAACATCTTTTAAAAGTGTTATCATTTAAAAGTTGCCAATTTTTTATGTAAATATAGCACAACCTTCCTATCTATATACTATTCTTCCTGCCCAGGCCAATCTACTCTGTTCAATACCCTATATGTCTATAGACTGATTACATGATTTAATGTTTTGAAATTAAATTAAAAAATTTTTATTTTACACACATGGATCATGTGGACACCAAATGGAAATTTTACTTATTAGTGATCAAAGTTGTCTCTATGATAGTTGTCTCTCTGGGAGCACCAGTTCAAATTCCAGCAGCCTTTTTGAGAAACATAAATTGAATACCATGTTTATTCTGCAAAGGTCTTTCAGATGAAGCCTTAAAAACTGTGAAGACTCTCTGCATTTCTTCTGAGGACATGTCTTCATTAGCATTTCAATAATTCAAACTTCTGGTAGTTTACTTGAAATTTCTTTAATCTTAGGCATTGAAACACCTAAGATGTATGTCATGGGATTATGACTCTTTGTACAGGAGTGTTATTATTTCACTGAGCCAAACAGGAGGCAAGACCTTTCCTAGCAAATGATGACTACCAATTTGCTGTAAAAATGATCAATCAAAGGCCACTAAGTGAGAAGTAAGTTGCCTTAGGGAAACAAAATAGTTAATTATGTATCTTTAATAAAAATACAATTAAATGTTAGGTAAATAATACATATTCATTTTAGAAAAAAATGTGTAAATAAGTGAAGAGAAGAAAAACTCATTTAGTAGTAATTTCATAACCTAGTGATAGTAACTATTAAAATTTTGTATATATTTTTTCAGACTTTTTTCTATGTGTAAGTGGTGACATAGGTATACATAAGAAAAAAATGTATATAAAATTACATTTAAATTAAGAAGAAAGAATATGTAAATATTATATCCTCATGTAACTTGAAAGTCCCTTGGACATCACCAGTTTGTGATGTCCAAGTGGCTAGGAAGGTCACTTTAACAGTTTGTACCACCAGGCAAACTTGATCAGTTGTCCCATCTTTCAAATAGAAGAAATAACCCCTAAGTCTCTCAAAGGGTCTATGCTGAGGCCAGGAGATGGAGGTAGGATTTTAAGGGGAAGGAGAGAACAGGAAGATTTCATACATAATTTGAACCAACTCCTACAACCCTGGAATCTTTCCTCTCTAGCCGTTGCTCTCATCATTCACTGCGGTCTTGTTCCATACTGATGTCATCTGCAACACCCTGGATCACACTGTTGGTGGTAGTGACTTGTCTTTCATCTCCTCCTGGAAGCCTCTTTGTCATATTTTGCAACTTTATCTTCACCAGCCTTGCAGTATGCTCAGGATAGGTTTTCAGTGTCTTCACCTAGCTTTCAGTAGGCAGTTTTGTAGCAAAGGGGCACAAATGGCTGGTGATATATTATTCTTTTATTTTAACTAATTTGATAAAATAGTCCTCAAGTATGGCTGTCAATTATTACTGCCATTCTTGTTCATGCATGCTGCTCCTAACATAAAGAGGTGACTCCCTTTCCCTCTTCTTAAATCTGGGTTGGGCTTGCGACTTACCTTGACCATAAAATGTGGTATAATTAATATTTTGGGACTCCTGAGAATAGGTTTAAGAGACACAGCAGTTCTCTATTTCTTCCTCTTTGGATCCAGCTGACACACTAGAGGGAAGTCCAAGCAAAATTACTGAATGCCTACAGGTCACATGGAGAGAAATCCTGAAGATTGTGAGGCCATCTTGAATGACCCAGCCCTTGCTAAACTCTCAGCTGAATGTAGCTGCATGAGTGACTTTAGCTAGCATCACATGGAACCAGAGAATGTCCCAGCTGTGCTCTGTGCAAATTTCTGACCCACAGAACCATAAGAAATTATAAATTATGGTTGTCCACAATAGATAACTGAAACAATAATGCAACCTTAAATCGAGGTTAGGTTTGATTATATATTTTAGAAATTATCTTTCATGTGAAAAGAAAGAGAGAGAGAGAGAGAGAGAGAGAGAGAGAGAGAGAGAGAGAGAGAAAGAAAGAAAGAAAGAAAGAAAGAAAGAAAGAGAAACCACAACAACCCAACACACTACTTTCTATAAAATAGAAGTGTACTTCTTGTTCATAGAACATAAATGTCAAGACAAGTAGTTGAGGGCTAATTAGAGGTTTTATTTGGCAGGCCCCAAAGTTACTTCTTTCTGCTTCTTCTTATAACATGATTTTATTTTAAGATCACCTCATGACATAATGTAGATGCTAGAGCTACAGCTATCACAACTATATTTTAGCCAGAAGAAAGAAAGATGAAGAGAGGGGAGAAGAAGCATATTTCTGTCTGAGTCAGCTCCCTTTAAGGAGTCTTTCTAGAAGGTCCATGTAACAGTAACCAGAATTTAGTCACATGGTCACACCTAGTTGCAAAAGAGATTGAGATATTTAACCTTTTAGCTGGGTACAACACCACTCTCAGCAAAATTAGTTTTCATACTAAGACAGAAGACAATGGATATTGATCTGTAAGGCAGTTAGTATTCTCTGAAGCCAGCCCCATCTTCCCAGTGCAGAGAGGCATCACAGATACCTGCTTAGAGTAGTTCTCATACAGTCTTATATTTTATATAAGCCACGATTTTCTCTAGCATCTCGGTGCTGCTATATTTCAGTAACTAATTCATCCCTCTTCTTGTTTGCTAGTTTTCTTTCAGAGGCTTTATTGTTCCTCCTTGCCTTTTATCAAAACCATCTACATGTCAGTAAATTTCTGTGTTCATTAATGGTTGCATTTATATCTTTCCTGAGGTTCTGAAATTCTTCAAATTAGGATATTACCTTCTCTTATACTGGTATTTAGAGGTCTAGATCATCCAGATAACCTTCAAGAAGTGTTGTCTAAGTTGTAAATAGTAAATACAGGTTGGAATTTTGGCCCTAATTCCCTAAAGCTGTGTTGCGCTTTATAGAATATTTAATTTATGGAGAAATGATAGTAACAAAAAGTATATGACAGAAAGCGAAGTAATAAGGGAAAAACAGAAGTAATGAAGGATAAGGAGAGAGAGTGAAAGAGAGAGAGAGAGAGAGAGAGAGAGAGAGAGAGAGAGAGAGAGAGAGAGAGAGAGAGAGAGAGAGAGAGAGAGAGAGAGAGAGAGAGAGAGAGAGAGAGAGAGAGAGAGAGAGAGAGAGAGAGAGAGAGAGAGAGAGAGAGAGAGAGAGAGAGAGAGAGAGAGAGAGAGAGAGAGAGAGAGAGAGAGAGAGAGAGAGAGAGACTGAGAGACAGAGAGCACACGTTCCTTACATTTACCTGTATCTCTTTCCCGCCCCAGGGCCTTTGCACTTTCTGTTTCCCATGACAGCGATATCCTTTCCCCAACTCTTTTATCCAACTAGTTCCAGTTAATCCTTTTGGTTTTAGCTGTGATATCACTTCAGAGAGATATTCCCAGACCAGTTTATCTCAAGTAGGTATACCCTGCAGATTGCTCTCTCATCCATCCATTTCTTTTTTCATAGCACTTATCATAAGTTCAAATTCTATATTTAGTTGTTTGTTCATTAGTTTAACTTATGCCTTTCCCTTTAGACTATAAGCCCCACAAGACAGGTGCCTTACTGTCTTTTTGACCTTTTCATCCCGACCTCACTGTGCAATATGGGCATACCAAATAGCCCAATGGCTTTTTGCTGAATGAATAAACAAGAGAGGGGAAGTTCAGAGGAAAAAGAAAAGTGAAGTGAGAGAGAGCGAGACTCATCTCATCCGGAGATAAGTATTATTAGCTCAGAAGTCTCTTAGCTGCTCAATTTTTTCCAACCAATTGGTTCAAGTCTCTAGACAGGTCATACAGAGCTTGAGCATAGTAAAAAAGTCTTAAAGCTAGGCTGCTCTGAGGACAAGAATTTCCTTACCCCTGATTTAAGACAGATCTGGCTCCATGCCAGACTGTAAGTAACAAAATCAGGGGTTTTTATTGTGAGTACAGTTCCCAGTTCTGTTGAATTTCCTGGAAAAGTAGAACAATAAAACATTATTATCCAAACTGACTAGAAAAATATTTTAGTTAAGTGATATTTTAACCGTTTTGCATTAGAATGGTAGAAGAAGGTTGCTCTTATGTCTTGAGATACAGGTGATGGGTTATTTTGAGAAATGCCTGCCTAGCCAATCAGCACTAGATAGAGTAGAAACCTCCTCAGTCTGTGCAAGTGTAGAAAGCAATCAAATCTGCTGGATTTGCTGCACAAGTGCTGGGCGTCTGCTGCAGAAGGTGCAACCAAAGGGTTTATCTGAAAGAAACAGAGATGCTCAGGGAAACAACAGGAAGTCAGAAATGATCCCAGGACCCAACAAAAGGTCATCATGAAGACAAACTGTGGCTCACTGGTCCTCTTCTGGTCAGTTCCGGTGATACACACAGTGTTCCTCTGACTGCATGACAGCTTTCCTTGTTTCCTTTCTCCTCTCTTTCCTCTCAGACCTCTAAATAGTCTGTAAAGTCCTTTATTCAGTAATAATCCAGAGTTTTAAAGCTGTTACTTGAAAGCGATCAGAGCATTTACGATAATTGACCTGAACGTCGGTCCAGACTGATAGCTGTTGAACTTGGTTCGTTCTTCATATGTTGTGAGTTATTCACTGTTTTCTGTTCACACACTTATTTTCTCGTCAGTACATGATGGAGAACATTCTATACACCACTGACAGATGAACCTTCCCCAAACACTTCTTTGATCATGTCACTTACTTTGTTCAAGAAAACCTTAAATGGCCCCCTGTTATCTGTAAGGGTTCAAATGTGTTAGCCTGGTCTTCAAGGCCTGCCACTATCTGACTCTATTATGAATTGCTCCCACTGCTGAATCCTGTTCTGTAAATAAGAGATATTAGGAGACAGACTCCAATTTTCTAATTGGGCCTTCAATGGGTTGGTGTAAAAATCATAATTCATGTCAATAACTGATCCTGCTGGACTCTCTACACATATTAAATGCTCTGTGCATTTAGAGCATCAGTAATGTTCAGCTACAGGAATTATGCAGAAATACCTCCTATCTTGGCAAGTACATGAAGTAGTAAATCCCCTGGGCAGTTGAGACTACTTAGAAAATGTAGACATGGTACTATATCCAGAATAATATAGTGATCTCTCACCACGCTGAGGATGATCATCAGCAGCAACGATTTAGAAAATGAGAATGATTTATATTTTTATTTTTGAGCAGTAAATCTTTTTTTTAAATTTATGGAGAGATTTAGATTTATATAGTAGACTCTAGTTTCCATCATGCGGTAGTAATCCTAATGGCCACTTTCGAATTCCATTCATCTTTACACTAGCCACAAAAGCTTTTGGAGACTAAAATAAAGATTTAGATGGTGAATTGGGTAAAAAGCTTAAAATTTGAGTTTTAGCCTGAAAAATTAAACCCAGATGGTAGGCATTTTTGAGGTCATGAAATTCACTCTTCATGATACGTGAATAATAATACTTCATTTAGCAGATGGGCCATGTTAAGGCATTGGTGCCTTATCAGCCTATTCTTTCAACTACAAACCTACAGATAGATTTTATAAATCTGAAAATATAATGACTATTTTACAAAATGTTGATTAAAGCCACCCACATTTATTTTTACTGCCTCTTGTATATCTAGACATTCTTCAATGGAGTGGTTGAGATTATGAGTTCTGTTAAAGTGTTTGGGTTCAAATTCCAGCTCTCAGTCTTTACTACTTGCTGGAATGTGGGCAAATTACTTAACCTTTTAGTGTCTCAGTTGTCTTTATCTACAAAATGGGGATAACAATAGGGGTGCTGTTACTATTAAATGGGTTAAATTGTCTGGCACATAGTAGAAGATAAACAATTGTCAGCTGTTATTATTGAGTAAAATTCCTCCCCTTAGGAAGTACACAAAGTTGTAGTGGGGGTGGGAAGGGGGCTGCAGAAACTCAATGCCATCAGAGGTCAGAGGTGAGGCAAGTAATGAACTCTGTGAGTGACTTGGTCGTAGAGATTTGTGGGGGCTGCAGAGAACTGTAAAGCCTTAAAATCAAAACAAAACAAACAAAGACCCCCACGACACTGTGTGCTAGCTAACCAAGATGTGTCTGTGGGCAGGTGTGTCCAAGCGTATGGGCTGCCCACCAATTTTGACCCCTGAGTAGCAAAAAGAGCTCCAAACCACAAGTCAGGAAGCACAAGCTGTGCCGCTTCTCTGCCAAGCCCCAGGTGTGTAAGCCTGGGAAGACTTATCTGGGCTTCTGTGTTTTCATTTTCTCACCTATCTGGGCTTTCTCACCTATCTGGGCTTCTGTGTTTTCATTTCCAAAATGAGAAAATGGAGGCTTCTTCTATTTCAAATACTCTATTTAAATGGAAAAGAGAATAATGATTTTTTAAACTCATTCACATTTTTAAAAAAGTTTATAAATAGTAAAGAGCAGTTACTGTGCTTGAGAAATCTGTATAATACGTGGTAGTTCCTGAAGGGAGTGAACTGACAGGAGCTGCTAAGTCTCCCCTGCAGGAAGGAGCACAGATTGAGTAAAAAAGGAGGAAAGAGAATACAGATCAGAGGAGCCAGGCAGATTTTGAAGCAGAGTGTTAGTTGAAGTGGAGAACTCGGTAATAACAAATTATACTGTCCGGGGAGCGAATGGAAGAGGGTTTCAGAACCTGGTGATGGTAAGTGGTCTGGGCATGCCCAGGTTAACCTTTAGGCTATGGTCAGGTGGAGAAAAAGCAAACCAACACACGTAAGCAGGTATTCCAATCTCCAATCTCTTTTATTTCCTGTTCTTATAAAGAAACTTGAGGTTCTTATTTGCTTTTATATCATTCAGACTTTCTGGGTTCTTGACTTTATTTTCTATTTTTGTTTGTAGAAGATTTCATTTTCCAAAGACGGATGTCCCCGCAATCCGTAGCTTCTATTCCACGCACTCTACTTACAATGTGACTGACGCCTGTCCCACCAAGAGATGGGATTTATGTTTCCTTTTCTCAGATCTGGACGGGAACTGTGACTGCTCCAACTCTAAAGTGAGGCAAAAGTGGGGCTATGAGACATCTGAGGCTATCATAATGAAGGATGCAACTTCCACTTAGCTCTCTTCCTTGAACACTTGGCCTTGAAGCCCTCACTGCTGTGTAGAGAGACCAGGTGAAGAGATCACATAGATATAGACATCCAAGCTTATAGAGTCAGAGCTATCCCAGATGATAGAATGTCTCCGGGCTCCTGATCATTAAGTGAAGAAGCCTTCAAGAGAACCCCTTGCCTAGCTACTGTGTGACTGCACCGCCATGAATGACCCAAGCCAGAACAGACTAGATCATCCTCATATTCATGAGCCACAGAAACAGTGAGACATAGAAGACTGATTGTTATAGACTCAAGTCACTAAGCATTGGGATAATTTGTGAAGTAGCTATAGACTAATGTATCATGCACTGTTGTATCTCCTTCTACTTAGATTCCAATCTTCATGTTTCTAGCCTCAATTAGTAAGCTAACCTGAACTTATCATGGACTTTGCTGAAAAGTTTGAAGTTTTACTTTTAATCTTTGAATTTCACCCCTGATTCCAGCTAACCCATCCATTTCTGTTCTGTTTAAAGAAATTGCAAACAGATATGCCTACAAAGACCATGCAACACATATAAACAAGGGAAGCAGATGCTGGTAGACAAAGGAGTAAGAAAAACTATAGTATATTGGAGAGCTCATGTCCCATTGATTACCTAGCTCTGAGAGATGGATGGATGTGGGAATGGGAGCGTAATGATGCCAGGTTCTTTGTTCTTTTCAAAAGAAGCCAGAAACCTAGATTTTTATAAGGAATCTTCTCATTAAAAAAAAAAATTAATATGCTGCTCAAATGTAAATAACCCATGCTAATTAAACAAAATATATCTCCTGGCTGAACTTAGCTATGAGTCACCAAACTGCAACTCTAATTTAAATGTTTTTAGCCACTGTTCATGATGGGAAGACTTCAAACTCAGAATGAAGAGATTCCAAATGTCCTAGTAATGGTAAAACTTCCAAAAAAGGTGACAGAATCAAAATAACACTGGGGGTAAGATAAGTGTTACCATCAGGTGATTGAGGCTCAATCTTTAATCTTTTGTAGTAATTTGGTAAGTTCATGTGGTCATTGAGTAAGCCCATGTGGTTAATACAAGGTAAGCATGTTCCTCTGTTCAAAGTATGATCCTTCAGTAAGACTCGAAAAGCACATTACTGTTAGAGTGAGGTTTCATCAGCATCCAACTGCTGTCCCATTAGATGTTTGTCATTTATCTCAATGCTGCTTAGGAGCCTGATACAGATCTCCCGTCACTCACAAAGGCCCCAGAACCCATCCTTTCTCTGTGTCTCCTGGAAAATATTTGCCACTTCTCCAGAGTGGAGATTCTGCCTCCCCCCTCTGTAAACCTGTCCTTTCCTTTGGTTAATATAGTTCTTTTTGAAAACAAAGCCTCTTATGTCTGCCCTGGGGCACAGAGAACTACAAGCTGAGCCACCTTCAGGGATGGGAGTGGAGGTCTGGAAGGCTGGCACTAACACTTAATATTACTGAGTTAAATTCTCAATAAATTACCTCAGTAAATTGCACAATCAGAAAGATGAGCTCTCGTCAATAAATATACAAAACACTCTGCCTAGAGATGAATGCATCTAGAGTTCACTCACACAACCCAATACCCATAAACTAGTCTCCGTAAAGCAATGGTGAAGAGCAGCTGAGATTAACGAAGTTCTTTCAGCCTAGCTCACACAGCCTGGCATTAATCTACATGGTTATAACCCATGACATTTATTGTACTAGAGCACACATTTTAGAAAAATGATTTTGCTTTTTCTTTTACCTGATAACCTGGAAAACTTAGTCATCTATACTCTGTCTCTTAGGTGCTAGTGCAAATCAGTAAAGCGGTTCCACTGATGGCTCTTTTTTGGACTCTAACCACAATTGAACTCTCTGCTTTCCATCACTCGCTCACCCCGTTGTGTACAAAGAAGCAGATATGCAATATAGCAGGAGCCCCAAGAAAAGGTCTGGCTGTTCTGTCAAAACTATTTAGTTCAATATTGTTCTCAATGTGGCACCATAGCCCTGGACATGACACCCAGCACGTCCAAACAGACATGATTATATATGAGACAGAAAGGCACTTACATCACCGCGGGTTGTTATGCTTTAAAGGGCTTTTTCCCCCCTCTTCAAATTAAAAGTTTTCAAAAATGAAATAAAAATAAACCTTTGAAGAAACCAGATTGAGACTGAATTTGGAAGGCCCTCCTGCCTAGTGTATACTAAAGAAACATTTTCTGGGTTTGTCCCTGATGATTTTCCTTGTAGTTGAGAAACACAATCCACTGGGAGCTTTTGTGGCAGAACAAGAATTTTATGAACACGAACTTTACAAAGACTTCCCTAGGAGATTTAAGGTCTGGAAATCAATAGATCAATCAGCAGCTTTTATCAATCTATAATGGTTCTCTCTCTTTGGATGTTTGGATGAAAATGGGATCAACGTAAATTGAACACGGAATCACTTATTCTTACAAGTTAAATTTGTCAAACTGTAAAGCACATAAATGACATGAAATATAATCATTTTTGAATTTGGGACCCTTCAGGGTGCATGTTGATTGAAGAAAAAAGAACCAGATGTTTCTTCAGCAAGACTCAAAGATGCAATCGAAATATTCTTCAATCTCTGACACTTCTAATCATTTCCCAAAGAAACCAATTCATTAGTTAATTATTGGGTATACTTATCATGTAATATATAATTGGCCCAAGGCAGATAGCCTTCAGAAATGGCTGGCTAAGTTTGTAGAATCTGTTCTTGCCAAATTCTTCCCAAGGAAATAGGGGAAGATTAATGAGCACTACCTCATCTTACTTCCACTTTATTTTTAATGATAAAGACCTGAGTGCCTAGAACCTCTCTTCTTTATAAAGTTAGCTTGGCAGGTATTTTTTGAGAGTTAAGAGAAAATATGAAAATCATGTTGAGAAATAAGAGCTATTTACCCAGTTCCTCCTGGAAAAGCAGAAAATGAAGTTGGATTTACAGTTCCATTTTTGAGATGCACTGATACAGTTTGGGCAGGACATCTTTCATTCTGGCTCTAACATTTTTAAAATGTGATCAAAAGAATCAGTGCTGAAAAATTTCCTCGTACTTTGCCAGCTTATCGTCATCCCAGTATAACAATAACAACAATAATCAATACATGTTCAGCACTTCCTATGTGCTTAACACATATTACCTCATTTAATCTTTGTAGCAAATATTAACTGTGGTCCTATTACTGTCTTTTATTGTTTTTATTTTATAGGTGATAGAATGGAGGCACTGAGAAGTTAAGTCTCATATAGGGTTGCCTGATAAATTATAAGATACCTATCTAACTTTGAATTTTAGATAAATAATGAATACGTTTTTTTAGTATAAGTATGTCTCAGGAAATATACCAAATATATTATATATATAGTATATATAACGCCAAATATATAAAGGTGTATATAAATATGCCAAATATATTATATATAATATACACATTGTTTATCTGAAATTCAAATTTAACTGAACATCCTTTTTTTTTTTTTTTTCCCTGCTAAATTTGGCTCGTTGATGGCAGTGCCAGACAGGTCTTTCTGATTCCCAAGCTAAAACTCTTAGTCACTACACTAAACTGCCTCTTTCCATAAAAATAAAGTTTGAAAATTCCAAATTTAGCAAAGGCTATTACTTATTTAGACAGACAAAATAACACTGAAAGTGGAACAAATTAAGCTAATTTATAGCAGTGGTGTGACAGGCATTTCTTTTGTCTGGGCAGTCCTGGAACGAGGTGTGGGGAAGTAGGAATCAACTGAATAGTGGAAGAGCTGGCCGAAGAGCTTGCCTCCCTACTAAGTGAGACAGAGGGCTTGTCATGAAGTCAGCATTTGGTGTGACTGTTATAGCTGTCAGCACTTCCATTGGAGTATCAAATTCAGGTTTGATTTCAATAGAATCATAAGTGCTAGGACCTCTTTCACTGTACCACTTAAATCTCTATCTGCCTTTCCTTTGGAACAGTCCTGTTCAGATAATTCCCTTAAATTTAGAGGACTATGGTGAAGTAGTTAAGAATAAATGCTCCTGAGTCCGACTCTTTGGTTTGATGTCCTAGTTCTACCATTTATCTGCACCTCAATTTCTTTCTGTGAAAAGGGAGATAATAATGAGTTAATACATGTGATAACAATAATAATAATCAACATTCAGTGGAAATTTTCTACATGCCAATCGCTCATCTAAGTCAATTACTTAAATCGCTTAATCTTTAAAACTACCTTTTGAGGTTGGTTTTATTATTATTACCCCCACTTTATAGATGAGGGAACTGAACTATAGATTAAATAACTTGCCCAAAGCCATACAGTCAGGTAGTGGCAAAGGTAGGATTTGAATTCAGACAGTCTGGATTCTGAGTCAATGCTCTCAATCCTTATGCAGTACACATGGAACACACTAAGACCAGTGCCTGGCACAGAGCCAGCCCACACTGCCTGTTAGCCATTACTGTAAAACTGGCAAAGAGCAGTTTGGGCATTGCTCTAATTATCCACTTTGGCCATAATACACATTGCACCGACTGACAAATTGCTCCATGCTCTTCTACATCCCAGGAAACTCCCAAGCTCCTGGGAGGTACGCTAGATTTCTCCAACTCTCTCAAACCGACGTGCTCCTACAGACACCAGAGCAGTTCTCCTCTTCATCCACATTGCCTCAGCTTTTATTCTAGCCTGAATCACTTCTCTCCAGCACTAGTACAATATGTACTAGAGGAATCTCTATTACTAGTTGACCCCAATCTCTCCTACAGCTTACCACCAGGGACATCTTCCTAAATTAGAAATCTGACTATATTTCTCTCCTGGCTAAAGACCTTCTACAATTCTCCAGTGGCTTCCAGAAAATACCCAAGTTCTTTAGTTTCGTAATACAAATTCCATGACCTGCCCACTCATCTCTAGCTATTCCACCTTGTGGACCCCATCTTTTATTTTCACACTACTCTTTCATTTACCTTAGTATTCCATGTTCTTTCATTCATCCATTTCTTTATGGTGCTATTTATTTCTTTTGAAATGCTCTTCCCTTTTGATCACTTCTTAAACCCTTATTCATCCACTGGGACACTGGCCAAGGACCAGGTAGGCCAGGAAGACTTCTCTGACATTCTCCATTTTACGCACAGCATCTGTATTTCCGTGCCTCTCTGTCATGAGCACTTTATGGGCAAGACTCATGCGTTATTTATCTTATCTTTCCCTCTGAGCAGACAAGTTTGTTAAACAAAGAGTAAATGTTTTACCTTTACTGACACAACCTCAGTCACTATCTTTCCACAAAACAAAGCTCAATATAACAACCCTCAAGAGCAAAACATGCAATGGAATGGTAAGATCATAAGATTAAACTGTCGCCTTTCCGGGAATAATGCCCATGAAGGATAGATTCTGAATCCTTTTCCTGTGCTTGTAGAATGACCAAACCATCTGAAAATGCACACGTTTTATATTGATAAAGCCCTAGTACAAAAATTCAGGGCCCGAAACTGATATATCAAAGCACATAAATATTTATAAGAGTTCTGCAAAAAGGCAGAAACAGCTGGATAATTCTAAGCCTTAAAAGGCACAAATATAAATGTTTTTCACAAAGGAACTATATACAAGGGAAAGAATTCAGTCAACACTTGTGGAAGGGTGAAGTCACTAGCCTGGTGGCTCTCTTTTGAGAAACATTTTAGTGCTTTTGGGGTGTGGTCAATAAAAAGAACTTGACTGAGATCAGAAAACTGGAAAAGCATAGTTTCTTATAGATGCTTCTCCTTCCTTCTTTCATGCCAACTTTTAGAGATGCATTGTAATTGCTTATTTTTTTCTGTTTACACAAGGCAGTTTGTTCCCTAATATTGCATACTAATTTAAATTCAATTTTTTGGCTCACAAGTAAAATTTGGCCTTAATATTAGGATTGCAGGTTAAAATTCAAAGTTGATCGCTAATTTTTTAAATTATTGGTTTAACATTATTAGAAAGAAATTTCAGAGTTATATGAAGCATTTTCATTCTAGAAACCTTAGGCCTAGGTAGGTAAAGCAAGTTTATAACGAAAAATTAGAAAGAGAGCTAGAAATTATGAGCTTGAAGTAAACGTGGGATATGAATGACTGTATCACTCCTTAAACTTTCTAGACTTGTTCATTTTTGTGATGGCATTATAAGAAAAAGGTCACCTATACTTTTTGAAATTGTGAGGAGATTTTAAAATTATGGGAAAAGATAATACCAGACAAGTGTGTCTTAGAGGCCATATTGGGACAGTGGGGAAAGCACCCAATGCTGGCTAGAACACTTAGCTTAATTTTTCTCCAGGGATGGTGAGGGATTGGTAGGTAAGGAATAGAGTGGGCCATAGCAAGGCTGAGTTAAGGGACTCAAAAAATGTTCTTGGAGAAGCCAAATTGGTACAGGCCAGTTTCTCTGATCAATGAGCAAAAGGCTGATCTGGTTGATCTCTCCCTAGTCTATAACACAGATAGGTCATATGATTCCCTGGAATGCTCTTTGGTTATTTTAATGAATCCAGATTGCATGTTAAATATTATATAAATAAATAGGCTTTTCCTGCACCCTTCCCTCCCACCCAACGTCCTGTTCCTTTCTTTTTCAGCACTTTTCTAAATTTGAAATTCAGTGATTGTTTGTTAACCCGGTTATTGTCTGTATTCTCTCGTGACCTTGTAAGCTTGATAAAGACAGAGATCTCTGAATATCTAAAGCATAGTCTTGTCCACGGCAGGTAGTAAAAAGCCAATAAATGTTTGATGATGAAAAACATAAATCAATCATTTCATTAAAAATGTTTAGGAACCCATCATTCTAATCTCGCAGGGCCCAGTTTTCGGTACCTAGAACTGGCTGCTCCATAAATGTTGAATGGTCACTATAACCAATGAAAATGCCGTATGAGACACATTACAGACATAAGACCTGTCTTCAGCGCGTTAATGACTAAAAAAGCCCAGTGCCAACAAATTTCACATGAATGCATGCTTAGTGTAAATTAAATCCATTTTACTTCAGGACTGCTTTGGAATAGTGTGAAAGTTTAGTCTTATTGATCTCCATGATCCCTAAATCCCTTATGACTAAAAGCTGTTATTCTTTTGACTAAAAGAAAATTATTCTTTTCCCTAGAATTTCTTATGTTTTTCAATATGAGTATATGAAATGGTCCAAGCATCAAACAAACTACAATATCTCAATGTTTTGTAGATTAAAAAAAAAAAAAAATTAGGCCAATTCTATTACAACCAGAATGGAAAGTAGCTATTAAATCATTCCCTTAAGGTATTTTTATTTTGTTGACTCATGAGAGTTGGCTCTGGCTCCTCCAAAGCATTCTGAAGCCATATTTGGAGAACTTTGAGCTGGTGAGTTTACTTATGTGCAGAAAATATTGAGATATTTTTTACATTCTTTGCTAAATCATTTTGGTTTTCTTAAACAATTGGTATTCCTCCTACTTTTTCTTGCATTTATTCATATAACTAAAGAAAGACTTAGCTGCATTTGTCAGTGAACTGAAACCAACGTCATGCCTGTCTTTTAAAAAAATCATAACTTTCTATCTAAACTCTGATCTCTTAATGAGACCTTTAGTGAAAAAACAGTTGCCATAGTCATGTTATTTAACAATGTTAGAATTCTCACGAGAAAGTTTTTACACAAATAAAAATGATATCATTTATATTAATAATAACACAGTAACAATAAAGATGAATATTCATTTTTGGAACACAAAAACCCCAACAGGCTTAAAAACTTGGGTATTCCCAAATTGCACTGAGTAATACTTATGCAAACTTGTTAACATATTAAATTAGCCTGGAAATCTTGTAAGCAGAAAAGAAAATCTGCCCTTCTGAGCTTTCTGCTATTTCCTGTCTCTCATCAGGCTGGAAATGTTTGAGGACTGCGTTTCTCTTGGTATTTCAATGTGCTGGCTTCTGGTCCCAGATGGAACCAAGAAAAGCAGAGGAGTGTGAAAAATAAAAATATTTTCAGTGTTGTTAACCCAACCTTTTAAAGCCTTAAGAGATTTCCTTTGGATTGGTAAAAGAAATGACTAGAATTTAGGGGTGCTGCTTTCCTCCCCAGGCTGGATAACTCATGTTTCTAATGCCATGAGACATACCTTAAAGAAACCAAAAGCCATATTGTTTACAGGTTCAGCTGAGCAATTTGGCTTTTTTTTTTTTTTTAAATTATTACTTTGTGAGCGAGGATCTTCCCAATGTACATGGAAGTTTCCAAAAATGTATAGTCCAGTTGTGTCTGTAATTACTTCTCCAATCGAAAGTCCAAGAATAAGCTCTCCCTAGACCCAGAAAAGGACCATGGTTTTCCACCATCCTGCAGCAGGCTCATTACACAACAGTAAAAAAAACCCATAGAAATAGTAGTTATAGCTCATTTATAAGAAGACAGGGGATGTGAGCTAGGTCTTTGCCACAAAAGTGATTAAGGCTAAAATATTCAGATATCTCAATAAAAGCAATCAAATAAAAAATAATCTCAGTTTTCTCCAGAATTTTTATACAAACTGAGACACATCAACTGTGTTTATTTATTTGTTTTCTTATTAGTTTTTACTCTCTTGAATAAAATTTGCTGGATAATTACTTTGATTCTTCTTGTTTTACCTGGAGAACCAAAATGGTCTCTTTAAATGTGTTAACTTTTTTTTGAGAGATGATAGAGTTAATTAAGCCTTATCAAATTCTTACTGAATATCAGGCATTGTATTGGTCACATATATGTGTTATCTCATTTAATTTGGAATAACTTCTGATTATACAAATAATGCTGGTAGATTGAATAATAGTCCCCAAAGATGTCCACATCTTAATCCTCAGAACCTATGAATATATTACCTTATATGTCAAAAGGGACTTTATAGATGTGAGTAAACTGAGGAACTTGAGATTAAGTTGAGATACTGGATGATCTGAGTGGGCCTAATGCAATCGCAATGGTTTTTAATAAGAGGGAAGCAGGAGGATCAGAGTCAAAGAGAGATGTAAGGATAGAAGCAGAGGTCAGACAAAGAGAGGTACACTGTTGACTTTGAAGATGGAGGAAGGGACCACAAGCCAAGGAGTGCAGGCAGCCTCTAGAACCTGAAAACCTCCAGAAGGAATGCTGACATTGTGGCTTTAGCCCTGTGAGACTGATTTTGAACTTCTGACCTCCAGAACTATAAGATCTCAAGTGTGTATTATTTTAAGCTACTAAATTTGTGGTAATTACTTGCTGCAGAAATAAGAAACTAATACAAACACCTTTTAAATGCTTACTATACAACGATACTGAACTAATTACTTTATGCATTCAGCCACTTAATTTTAATAGGCATTGTTTGATTTTGAAAGCTGGGGAAGCTGAAAATTGGAGAGATTAAGACTTTCAGGGCTAATACTAGTATTTGCATTCCCTGCACTTAGTGAAGTACCAAGATATGAGCTTTATAAGAATTCTCTTCTTTAAAAACACAACAATAATAACTCTCTGCAATCAGCATTATTTCCACTTTCAGATGGGAGAAAAAGTGCAGCTTGAAAAAATAAAGTAACTTGCAAAAGGTCATAGAACTTCAAGATTTGAATCAGATGTCCATCATATAACCACTATAGGGGACCAGGAGCAAGGCAAACCTCAAAATACTATCAACCTTTGGCAAGTTGCTTTTCACTTTAGAAAACTTCTGGCTTTTAACTCTAGAATGGCAGTAATGATTCTTACATCATAGGAATTTTGAGTGAATGACATAAAACTTTCAGCATCATGTTCAACACATAGTAAATGCTCAATAAATGGCAGTTATTTTATTGCAAATTATACAGCACAAGAAAATCTATTCTCTCTACTACCCCATCTACAAAAAAAAAAAAAAAATCTGTGTCCCACTTTCCATAAAGTTTTGTTACTGGAAGGAGGGAGATGCCCAGCCAGTAACTACACTTCTCAGCTCCACTTATTTTTAGGTGTGTCCATGTGTGAATTATTGCCAGTTCAATGTGAATGAAAGTGATACGTATCAGGCCAAAGACTCTAGAAGCCATCATGCCTTGTCCATTCTTTGCCCCTCATTGCTATATATAGAGGACTGAGAGATGCTAGAGAATAGTGGAGTCACAAGATGAAAACGAATAGATAGATGCTTGAATCATTATCTGGAGAAAAGCTGCCCATCAGCCAAAATCAACTATGTGGATTGTTATGTAAACAAGAAATAAACTAATCTTTGTATGTTTCTAGAAATTTGGGGTTTGTTTGTTAACAGTCAGTATTAGACTAAGTACTAAACATGCGCACACACGCACACACACACACTTTTTTCTTAATGACTCCTCGACCTTCCATATTTTTCTTGACCTAGTATTTTTGAAGAGTACTGTTCACTTACTGTTTAGAATATGCCCCTTCATTTGGGGTAGTTTATTGTTTTCCTCATTGTTCAATTCATGTAATATATTTGGGTGAGAAATACCACAATAATGATAAGCTGTTCTCTATATTAGAAGGCGCATGATGTTGGATTGTTTCGATGCTGGTGACATTAAGTTTGATCATCAGATTAAGCTAGTGTCCGCCAGGTTCTCTACTGTAAAGTTAACATTTTTCCAGGTGATAATCAGCTTAAAAAATAAGTATTTAAAATAATTATTTGTTAAAACCTCCAAACAAAAGCATAGATCTTTTAACATTCCGAATGTGAATATTAAATGAAATCAATTACTAAATAATTTACATTAGGACACTCGGATGTCAGTTGTAGTATTAAGTCAAACTTTGAAATTCATAATTACAAATGTGCCATTGGAGATTCTAATATTGAGGCTAATAGTTCTCAATAATTTTCATGGACTCAAATTGAAAAAGAAAAGTAAGCCTGTTGCTTTTATTGTATCTGCCTTTACCTAAGCACCTTGGAAGCAGAACTTGAGGCAAAAATTAAGTTCTGATGCTTTATTTAGAGGTATAAATCCAAGGAAATGAGAACGAGATAAAGAAAAGGAGGCAGAAAAGCACAGGAAGCAATGTCGTGTGGTCTATTACTGCTCAGCCTGCACTTCATGATGAGCTGCAAAGACCTAAAAGGTCACTAAGCAAGTACATTTGCTCAGTAGTACACATGATATTGGATAGACTAAGTGACAGAATCTCGGAGCACAAAGAATACTTACCTAGTTGTCCATCTCCTGACCCACTGGTCAGAGTTCACAAATGAGGAGTTAATTCTCATGAATTTATGGTTTGCAACATCATCTGGCCCCTTGAGTGATCATTTGGGCCACAGATTCCATGTAATGGTCTATGATGGTCTAGCCAGAAACTTTGGGAATGAAGCTGGTTGGCTTGACTGAGAGATGAGAGAGAGAAAGA
>NW_006436288.1:7915311-7972469 GCF_000325575.1 Pteropus alecto
GAGAGAGAGAGAGAAAGTGCCCAGTCAGCCGGATACTCCCAGGACAAACGACTAGCTGGCCCCAGGCAGTAAAACCACATCGGCAGAACAGACTGACTAGGTCTGATTGAAATTAGAAGGGACACATATCTTATCTTGTCTGATATAGTATATTTCTCTGAGTTGGTTCTCTTAATTTTTGGTGGTGCATGGCTGAGTATTTTAAAATGATAAAAGCATCTTCATTTCAAACTTCTAAATTAGACAACTGACACACATGGACCTAGCAGATACTGTTGCAGTTTGTAGTACATGAAGATGTAGCCCTTTAAGTTATGATTCAGCAAAGATAAAGAGCATTGCATAAGCTGAGCATGTGATTTGTTGGTTTTTTTTTTTTTACCTTAAAGTATTTTAAAGGACAGCATGGGGGAAGTGCCAAGAGATAGTTCTTCTATGCCAGAGACAAAAGAGATTCAGTGTGGAGAATTTTAATGTCCTAATTAAGGTTCATAAAGATTTACACAAATACAGGAGCTCAATGAACAAAAATAATAGACTGTGGGTCAGGAGATTGAAAATATGTTAAATATTTTAATAAAATGAAAATGGCTGAATTTGATATAGTAGCTCAAAGTAGAAGATTCAGCTCATTTGCTTATTGCATAAGAAATAAGCATGGGTGTTTTAGAATATATTTCTCCAAGAATATTTTCATTGTTGAAAACTGAGAGTTAGATGAAATGAAAAGCCTATACCATGAAATGGGTCTTTGAGATACTGAGAGAGTCCAAGAAATAATCCAGAGACGCTCTACTTTGACCTAGGTGTCTAGAATATAACAAGTGTTTCGCGACATCGCCAGGTCAGTGCTGGCTGTTTATAACATTATATGATAGGAGGAAGAAAAGGATGTGAATGACGGAAAGATACATATATGTAGATATTATAGTCATTCTTTTTCCAAGGAACTAATCCCAAAATACCAAGTTCATGTCCTCTCTGAAGACAATCAATTAATTAAACAGGCAGTAAAGAATGAATGAAACGATCTTCTTTTCTTGAGGAGAATAGTTTGATTAAGCAGTTAAGTAAAAAAGCATATGGAATACCTTGGCTTGCATTTCAATAACTTCTGGAACAAAAACAAAGAGCCACTTGTTTAAGATCTCAAACAAAATAATTCTAAATATGACATTTAAGAACAAACACAATAAAAATTCAATTCTTAATGAAAGAACCATAAAAGACAAATAATTAGAGTCATTCTTTCACTGTTGCTATTATAGCTATTAATTACTCTTCTTTCATGGTGAGTCTAGTTTAGCTGCAGGGTTTTCCACAAGAGAAAAATAGTGGCTTTTGGGGATGGTAATGAAGAGGAAAGAATATTTAAAAATTTTTAAGTGTGCAGTTAATTATTTTGAAAAATACTTCAGAATTATGAATTATCTGACAGAAACTTATCTGTTACAAATTCCAAACAGTATGTAATTGTATATCTAAAATATTATTTTAATAATCATTTTGTTTATGTTGCCAATTGTGCTGAACCAAAGCTCATAAATAGAAAAGTCACTCAATAAAAGTGACATCATGGGGCTTCCATATTCTCCTTCAATGACTTCCAGATCAAATTTTCTCAGCGTATAAGTGAAAAGATGATGTTTCTAACAGTCAGCCCTGCAGACTCAACCTGGGATCTGAAATTCCAGCTGCGTTCACTTTGCTTCTTATACTGACACTGTAATGAACATACTACATGGCTGACAACCGTGTTGATGGTGTGTGAGGTTGAATGTAATCTTGCTTGTCTCTTCTGTGAAGGATTTCTGGCTCTGCTAGCCTAAGAAGAATAAGGGAAAATGAGAGGGTTTTTTTGGTCATTGTTTTTTTACATTTGTTTGAATATTTGGGGAGGGGTTAGGAAAGTGAGGGGATAGGACTTGAAAATACAGAGCATGAAATTATTAAATAAGAAAACTCTACTTTTATAGAGACACTTTGAATTCTTCTTCACATAATACATTCTCTATGAAGGGATGGTAATTGAGGCTCTATGCACCTCACCAAAGAACAACCCACACACTTGTCAATGCTGTGATAAAAAGATGATGTCTGTGGGCAGCAAAATATTTAAGAGTTTAATTCTCATCTGATGTCACAAAATGCAACTAATTCAAAATCATCCATGTGCTAAAAGAACAGCTAGTTTCATATTACTTGAAATTCTTATTGCTTAGAGCATTATACTCACCAGTGTTATGATCACATAACTCTCACCTGCCCTGAGTGTTCTGTAATCAAAATCATTGTCTAACCAAAATCATTTCTTTTACATATTTTACCCCTTTTCCATTTCCTTTCTCTCACCACAAAAAAAATCTGCCTGTTACTTTTCTCTTACTCATTCCACCATATCAAGGCAATCAATAGAGCTATAAATATAAAGAACTTTGAAAATAAGCTCTTAAGGAGCTTATGTGTGAGCATGATGCACAAACATAAGGGGCAGGGATGTGTAAATCTATGTAACAATGTGTCCTGATAGAATATAAATGCCAAGAGATCGAGAGGTTAGATGGGAAGATGAGAAAGAAAGAAATGTGAGGTGTGATTGTAGTGGCAATAATTCACAAAAGTAAGTTTGAGAGGGGTTCAGATATTCCCATTGATTGTAGCCTCTCCTGCTTCTCTTCCTCTTTATTCATTTGGGTCTCAGCTCAAATGTCCAGAAATATAGGAGCACTGTTACTTTCTATCTGTCAGCTATTTACTTTCTTCCCTGTCAGCACAATCTGTCTGTAATTGTCTTGTCTGGTAGTTTAATTCATATATACCATTCGACTAGGTTGCAAGCTCTTTGAAGTTAGGGACTACATATCCGATCTTAATAAATATTTTAAAAGAAGGAATAAAATGGAGTATTGACAGGACAAAAAGATAGGTAAGCTTGAAGTGTGGCCAAAATGAACAGAGAGCATTTCAATGAAGGGAAAGACCATATCCTATAACCAGAAGCTGAGATACATGTTATAAAGTTACATGTGGCCCTGAGTTGAGCGCCAGTAGACCCAGGAGCTAATTAGAGCTTCCCCACTGACTGACTGGAATAGGGTCTAAGCAGGTTTCCTAAGAGGTTTGGAATGTTGGGAGGAAGTCACAATCAATTACACAGTGTTATCAAGATAACAAAAACCTTCTGTTTTAAACTGGATAAGTTAGCTATACTTAGAAAGGGAGAGGTTTTTCTTTGAGGCTGGAAGCTGGTGCTGGTGATTTGATTTGTTGGTAGATGAGATGTTCTGTTAGATGGAACACTTGGCACAGGAGAGCCTCCGGAAGAGAGGAGAACTGGTGACTCCATGCTGATTGCTCTGATAGTCCCAGGTTCTTCTTCAAACCCTTGATACACTCAACCTTCAAGGTTGTAAAGATAAAACAAATGTGAATATATTTTTCCAACTCTAATATTAGAAACACATTTTAATAATGATTATATATCTTAACACAGAAATTAATATTTCTGCATAAAGCTTAGCTCAGTTAACCATCATTTATTATAATGTAGTTTTTAGGGTTAGAAACTTTAACTTTTCAGTGCCTCAAACATTTCATTTTTAGAATGAGTGTAAAGAATCTGTTGCATATTATTGTCTTGAACATTAAATAAAATTATTCATATAAAGTGCTTAGCACAGTGCCTGGGACATAGTAAGAGCTCAATACATGTTAGGTGTTAGTTTTACTGTGTTCACTATAGGACGGCCCTTCAGATTTCTTTAATCAAGTCCAGGTGCATTTACACATGGTCACCACTAGATGGCAGATGCATCATTTTTATTGCTCAGAGTGGTTCCCAGCAGCACTTTGCCCTTTGCCTCTTCCCGGAATTCAAGGATTTGGAGGAACCTCAGAAATAGCACCTCGGTTGAAAGTAATATCTTTTTGTTTTTTAGAAATAAATCATTTATAAGTAATGTCTATTACTAAGGTTTTGTATCCTCATGAGAAAGAAACAATGATATAATATAACCTATAATGATAATTATATGATATAATGATAATGAGGTCAATGACAATACCACATGGCCAATCCTGGTGCAGAAATAGTAACCCATTGCTGAGAAACCTCAATTTGGGGAAGGTAGCATTGGAGTCAGGTCTTGAAAGTGATGAAAGGAGTAGGAAATGAAAAGGAGAAAATGGTCTTCCAGCTCCTCTCTTCCTCAAATGCAAACACGAAAGCATTAAGTTGTGAAATGGCATGGTGCATTTTTGGATACAAAGAGAAATGCTTGGGCCAGAACACACAGGGACCTTGAATGTTATGTTGGGACTAGTATAGAGTCTTGGGCGGGGGGATGTCACAAGATCTAAATGAGTTTTTGAAAAACAACTGTCACTAAAAAGCTAAATTTTACAGAGGCACGAGACTTAGATAAATGCTAATGCATGTTATCAAAACCGCATATTTGTCTCCTCTCACTTCCTCCATCTTCGGTTTTGGAAATGAGTGTTGCTAACGATAAATAGCTTTTTGCGAAACACTCTGTTTTGAACCCAGAAATAAATCTCCACTAGCTGATTAGGTCTTAGGCAAGTTGACTTTAGGAACTCTTTGGGGTAAATTAAGTGGGATGACCTTCCATGCTTCTTGTCCTTGTCATTCATTCATGTACGGCCTTTGGAGCCATGTTCAGTACTTTGGAATTTATTTTAAGAGCAATGAGAACCTACTGAAGAGTTCTAACCAGGGGAGTGAAAAAGGACTTGGGCTGAAATGAGGCCAGTGGATTAGAGTGTACCAAGAGTGAATGCCGCAGCCTAAATGGGAGATGATGGTGGCTTCAGCTTAATGCCAATACTATTGGAAAGATTTATGATATGTTTAGTAGGTAAAACACCAAACTTGGCAACCAGTTAGATGTGAGTCTTCCAAAAGGCCTTGCTATTGAACATTTAATTTCAGCTCGTCTCTCTATTGCTAAATTCTTTACATCGGGAGTTTAACAGAGAAGGACAAACCTCAAATCTGCAAACAAACATATCTCCCTAGGCTTCTAATGCGGGTCTTCATTTTGTAGCTGAGATGCTTTAGAATTTTCACAAAGTTGTGCATTAGTTATGAAGGATAAGGCAATGCTAAGATAATAGTGGTAAAATCTCAGTGGCTTAACCCCAAATAGATTATTCACACTTATGGGCCATATTCGGTGTGAGTGAATGAGAGGCTCGGCTCCACAGGATCACTCAGAAAACTGTAGCTGCTCCCTGAAAGACAAACCTTCCTCAGGTACCATTGTTGGGAAAGAGAATTGAGACTCCATGTGTGGCTTTTCGTGCTGCAGCTCATGTGACATATTATTTCCGCCCATGCTTCATTGGAGCAGTTGGATGGGCCTATCTGACTTCGAGAAAGCAAGTGGAATATTTAAGGAGTATTGCAGTCTCTGCTTCAGACACAGTGATCGTTTTTCACACCGAGGCATTTTTGAAAAATTCTTCCTGTGAGGAAATGCCCCTGGCTGAGGAGGAGAGAATAACCCACAGCGAGAGGTAGATCTTCGGTTGTCAGCTGGACTCATTCATTTACTAACATTTTCCTTCCAACAAACACAATTTAAAATTGGGCTTCAACGTTACAAACAGCTCAATCGGGAACCTTTAGGTTTGTAGAAAATGAGCACATTAAAAATGAGAAGGTCAAAGTTCAACTGTGCCGCCTTGTCCTCCAGAGAGTACTAGGCTTGCTTTCTCTGGGTATATATAAAGTCGGTATCTTCCTCTTTCTTCTGTCTCTGGATCTTCACTGAACAGAAGCTTTTCTAATTGAGGTGTCAACTCTCAGTCAGATTGGCAGCTAGAGCCCCTTCTCAAAGCTTGTCTGTTGAGTGGAAAAGGATTTAAACTGACATTAACACCAACCTGAGCTGTGCACACGTCTGCGAGGTAAATTTCTTCATCCTGGCAGCCCCGGGTCTCTTTTAGATTCTCTCTAATAGAGTCCTGCTTTCGACTCCTTGAGTCATTACCTGCTACATATCCAGACTAACTGGAGAGACAGTTTTCTCATCCCCCTTAGCTTAGTTCTAAATGAAAAGCAACACAAATGGAGTCAAGGATCTTTCTTCCTGTGTGACTGGTTTCTACCCTAAAAGAAAATCTTTTAAGGCTAGCAGGGTGCCATTTAAGTTCACAGTGGTCTCAGCCTGGGACACTACTGTTCTACTGTTCTCTTTGTCCACCCCTCCCCTCAGGCAGACAGTTTTCTCCTATAGCTACTTCCAGAAGATTTTAAATTGCAAAATATAGAAAGGGCTATTGTTTTTTAGATCAAATCTGTGTAACTGGGAATTGAAAAGATAATTTTCGGAAGGCGCATGTGTGTGTGTGCGTGTGTGTGTGTGTGTCCCTTCACTTCAAATGTTATTGCTTGGCATACAGTAAAATGCCCAAAACATATTCAATAACAATACTTCTGCCTGTGTGGTCACAGTTTAAGTTAATATGGCAAGTTACTTCTCTCTATAATTTATTTTCTCCCTTTGTAAAATGAAGTTTCTCTAAATGTAAATGGCCAGTACTAAACACTGCCTAGATCATCGAGTTGTTTCATAATAAAATAATACATGTGTAAGCTCTTTCAAAATCTTTTAATCACCATGCAAACATAAAGTATTCCGATTATTAATACTCCCTTTTTCATTGCTACAAAGAAGACGGATACAAGGGACTTCCAAAAATAATTTGCCTCTCGGGAAGCAATACTACACACTACACACAGTCCATTGACAATATTAATAAAGTGACAATCAACAATGACTATTGAGAAGGATGTTTAAAGTTGTAGTGACTACTATTGCCTTGCAAGCATGGGAATATGCAGATATGCAGAACTAAATCAGCCTCATATCCTACACAAGTCTTTTTGAATTAGTTCCGCATTCTCTTTACTTTTAAATCCCCTCAGAGTAATTTATAACAAATCTGAATTTTCAGTTTGGAATGAGGTGGGGTTACCCTCGTTTGTATATTGTTAGGGTGTTACCAACGGAGCGGTACTGAAGTCTATTTCAATACAACAATGAACAGAGTGGGATTTAGGGGGCCACTTGTTTAGATTAAGAGACACTTTTTCTGGAAATACAGTGTTCATCATCCTTGAAAAAAAAGCTATCTATTTATATCTCAAATAATGGTGGATTGAAGTGTTATTATGAAAGGAGAGACACAGATTTTCTATAAATGTGTTTTTCTTGTGATAATATGTGAAATTACATTCCATGTTAAATTGCTTGAGGCAAGCAAGGTTTAATATGTATCTAAATAATTAAGCTAATTGTGTAAAAATATATTTGCAGAATTTACCAAATGTGTTAATACATTTCACATCATGTTTACCCATTTTACATGACTAAAGTTTGCTTTGTGAAATGTTCTCCAAAACACTGAAAGGCCTCAGAGTCTTCACAATTGTTATCAACATTTAGTGCTTTCTAGGGAGGAAAAAGAGGTACTAATAGTCACATCTTGGGAAATGGTATGCTGTCTTTCCCTTTCCTTCATTCTCCCTGCTCCTCTCCCTTCTCTGTTAAATTTCAGATTCACATTCTTAAATGTGTATTTTGAGATAGTCATGACGTATTCCTAAATGGCATTGTAAAAACAAAAAGATACATTCTCACAGGGTTGGTGTTCCCATCTCGATTAATTTTGCAGAACCAATAGTTTGCAGTTTGCCAACAGATTTCTATTCCAATGTGTGGGCTGATCTGATGTCACATGACCTTTTTGATATTTCCCACATGTAAACTTCACAGAGTGCTGGGTGTGGAGCAAGAGTGCTGCCATGGAAAGAAGAAGAAATTTTTACTGCTTCTCATCACTTCTTAGAGTGAATATATGTTATACTTTGGTGTACAAGAGAGTGATGTGGGTCAAGCTATGTTTTGGCATGTGAACATGTTGTTGGTGCCAAATGACTCAGTTTTTTTGCCTGGATGTGTGTTCCTGTTGCTCAGTGAAAAAGTGCTGGTGTGCTGTCAGCACAATTTATAAGATGAATAAGTAGGGCTGCATCTCTGCTATGCCTCTCCCGCTTTCCCTCTTGGGACTTCCTCAGCCCTCTTTGAATTTTTGCTCAGGGTTAACTCCTGCCTTGCTGACCCCCAAGTGCAGCTCTTTCCCCTGCAAACTTTCTCTCCAACTGCCTTTCCTCAACCACCGGTGGGTCTTATAGCTACTTCCATCACATTGTATTAGAATTATGCATTCAGCATTCCATCTTTTCCACCAAGTGGACCATTTATGGTCTGTTCCTTATTTATTTTGTAATTCCTATTTCCCTAGACCAGAACAGCCAGAAGATGAGCACCAGACAGGGTCTCTGGGGGTGCAACTCCAGGGGCATAACACACAATGAGATCTATGCAAGAAAGTTGCCCTCCAGTGACCCAGTAACATTTGAGGCTAAGCATGGAGAATTCTCTCCAAATGTATTTTTTTCCTCTTTTGTATAAACTTGTTCTCAACACTTTTTATCTTCAATTTCTCTCTCAACTTACCCTTTATGGCAGTAAGTTAGCTGCCTAGGGAAATGCATTAATTTTATGGTGGCTCAGAGGCCATTTAGTATAGCGGAGCTGATGCAATGGACCTAACCCTCCAATGACTCAATGCCAGGAGAGTATGAGAATGCAGAGCCATTGACCTAGTAGCCTGAATTTAGATAGTCCCCTGTTTGCATGTCACCATCTGCTGATCTTTGCTCTCATCCACTAGATTCTTGCCCATTCTTTCAGTGTCATGTCAGTGCCTTAGTTTCTTCTTCTGTAAAGGGGAATGATAACATTGTTTACTTTTTTAGGAGTCTTTTGGGAATTGAGTAAATATATATGAAACATTTAAAGCAGCCTCTAATAGTAACAGCAGTAGTAAATAATAAATAAATGTATAAATAATAAAACATAAATACAATAGTAATAGTAGTAAATGGTAAAAAAAGGTAATAATAAATATAAACTATTATCATCACCACCATCATCATCACCACCACCACCATCATCATCATCATCATCATCATCATCATCTTAGCCATTTGTGCTATAGATTAAAATTAACTTGGATATAATTATCTGGTTCACCCTCAGCATTCTTCCTAGATCTGTGCTACACAATGTGGCAGCCATTAGTCACATGAGGCTACTGAGGACTTGAAATGTAATTAGTTTAAACTGGGATGAGCCATAGAATAAAATACAAGCTGGATTTTAGAAGACAGTAAAAAAAAGTATATGAAATATCTCAATGATTTTTTTATAGATTACATGTTGAAATTTTAATATTTTTGATTATAGTGGATTGCTTAAAATATATAAAATTAATTTCTCCCATTTCTACTTTTTAAAATTTAGCTACTAGGAAATTCAAAATTATGTATGTGGCTTGCATCTGTGGCTCATATTATAGTTCTATTGGACAGTGCTGCCCAAGGTTATAATTCTTCTGGATTTTTTTCACATCTAAATTGTGAAGAAGAGACACTCCTGCTTTCTATTATGGCTTTGTAGGGGCTGGGTTGCCCAGGGCGGTATAGCTGAGTCAGCCCCGCCAAGGTAGAAAAACTGATGGGCATGTAACTTACAAATCGGTTACCACAGACTCAAGTGGAGACCTCAGGAAAGAGTTACTGCCTCTTAAATAGCACCTTACTCTCTGGGAGTGAATGAAGGGAGGAACTCTTTCTGTTAAAGTCATTTAAGATCTTTTGCTGAAAGGAACCATATGCTACACAATGAAATATATTCCAGGCAAGATGTATGTTTTGTACAATAAACACGTATGCAAATCTTAAAAAGATTTTTAAGGAGAAAAACTGTGCTGATATCATTCTCATCAATATCATTTCAGGCATCCTTGTTTTTCTGATCTGAAGTCAAATCCAAACTATTGCTTTCCTCCTCTGCCCTGACCCTTAAAAATGAATATGTTATAGAAAGCAATCTAAGATTTTTGTTTTTGGTCAAGAAGAATTTGTTTCTGGTAGCTGAAATTTAAGGCTCAATAAATCATAAGCTCCAAACAGACTGGCAAATATCCAACAAGGCTGGCAGCATCTGCAAATGCCTCCTTCCTCCCTGGGATAGCCTGAGTGGGAACAGCACTAGGCCAGAATCCCAAGACATGAAGCTGCGGCTTACACTTTTCATGTCTAAGATACACAAAGTGTTTTCTCTTTAGGCTTATTCTCAGACTCAAAATATTTTGAACACAGAGCTGCAATCCATAATTGGAGCTGCACTGAAAGGAAATTAAAATTCTCCTTGAATCACATCCAGTCAAGGTTTCTCTCATCCTAAATGAGTCTCCGTTGCAGGTGATAGAGTGGGAGAGCTCTTGTGGGGTCCCAATAAAGTTGTACTGGCTGGTAAATAAACATGAAAATATAGAAATCAGTACAGTCCTGGGAAACTTCATTCAGGGAGTAAAAGGTCTCGACAAGCATGGTGCTATTCCTTTAATTGTCCCCTGCTCTGTCTCTTGCTTCCAATCATACATTCTTCTCAAAAGCTATATTGCTACAAATACACATTTAGGATTTGATTACAGATTCTCATCCATTTACATGTACAAGATAGAGCCTACTGTGACAGATTAATACCCCTAAAGTTTGTACAGGAAGGTTAAATAAAGTGTTACTTTTACGACACAGAATATATTTATGATGCTTTTGCTAAATCAGAGAGTACTTGGTGATGCTGCAGATGTGGCAGATACTTATCGAGAGCTGGCAGATTGCCACCAGTGCTTTACCCATATATCATACTCTTTACCTTTCAGCACAGGCCATCCTCAGGGCTACGGATAATACAATATTCTCCAGACAGCTTTCTCTACTTTTAGTCAAAGTGAAACAATTCAAGTCCTGACGTCTGAAATGCTGCAATGTTAATAGAAAGAGTGAAACTCTCACCAGCAATTCTGCTCTTTCCAACATAGATCTCTCCCTCCTCTCTCACTCCCTCTCATGCGCGCGTGCGCGCGCGCACACACACACACACACACACACACACAATCTTAGGGATTGTAAAGCCACACTCAAATCTGCCATCACAGTTTTTCTTTTCCTTCTGCTATTTTTCTTTCGATATCCATTCGCTTAGGCTGCCTTTTTCTTCTTCTCACTGTGCAGCCTGGAATATTCTCTGATGATCCATGGCCACACTGAATTTTCTGCTTCTCCTTCAATTCTCTAATGAATATCTATGCTAAATCTCATTAAGTCTGACTCTTTGTGTTTTCCTTAAAGAAAATTAAGTATCTTGAAAAACTGGTATAACCACGAATCTTGGCTGAGCCATAATTTGGCAGAGTTGTGTATCACTAATGCTTGCTATTGGACCAGTGGAGGAAAGCTAGAGGAGATAAATAAAGACAATCCCTTCAGGTATCCCATGTATGTTTTAAAAGTGTGACAAAGACCTTTTAGGGCCTTGCCTACTCCAATGGTGCAACGATGTAAATTTCAAGCCACGTTTGATAGTTTGAAACAAAATACTGGAATGTTGAAGAGAGGATCAAATGGTACTAGGCACACAACTCCGACTTTGCATTTGAGCAATGGAAGAACCTTAAGCATCTTTGAAAAAGGATACAACATTGCAAGGAATTCTCTTTGCTATAGGAGATGTGTCTTCCTAGTACAAAATAACATTGCTGCTTAAATAGTATAAAGAGTCGGGGACCTTGAGCACTGTGTAGGAGAGATGTTAAAATAACATTCCCCTCCCCCATATGGTGACCCTATAGATTTACTGTTAGTCCACAGTGAGCCAGCTTTTCAGCTACATCTCAGCCTCAAGCAGTTTCTCATGAAATCAGGGAAAGTGTCACAGTTCAGATGAAGTCACTGGGAGAAATTTAGTCCTCTGGTAAAATGTTGCCTGATGTAATCTACCCCTCCTCACTGGTCCTCAGAAATTCACTGGGATCACAGCAGAAGTAGAAACACAGCAAATTCTTATTTCCATTTGGTATCTCACCGATGGAGTCACTCATAAAAAATTTTAAAATACCAAAAAATTCGGATCATTTTAGTAAGCTTCTTTTATATTCGTAAATCCTGTTAAAAGAGAGTACTAATGTAAAAAAAAAAAAAAACCTGTTGATTACTTCTTTTTTATATTAAAATGAGCGAAGATATATTTAGTCAAAGCTCTTTGGCCATGAGGCAATAGTTATGAAGATGCTTTGCAAACTGTGAGTTACGATTTTAAAAAAAGTTAGAAATCATCTGTAATGTATAAAATAGAATGGAATATTACATTGTCTTAGAAAGAACATATGTTGAAACAGAGAGAAGTCATTTGTAGTTAAGTAGAAAAGCCAGTTATCAATGTCATGTGTATAATACGATTCAAATTTTGGGAAAAAGTACTGCATGTATGTGTGTGTGTTGTCAGCATGCACCTGTGCATGTATGAGTAGTACATTTCCATAAAAAGATTTAAAACCTGGAGACCAACTGTGCACAGTAGTTACCTGTGGGGTGTGGACTTTGGTAGTGGAAGAAGTTCTTACATTATAAATCTCTACATTGTTTAAATATTTCTCAATCTAGGACATAATACTTTGTTATTAAAATATTTTTAACAAAGAATGAAATTAAAGTCTAATATTATCTGTACTTAACTGTTGCATAATTAATCTGCAAAAGGTTATGGCATTTATTCATTTATTTCATCAAATTAGCTTTTATTCTATCTCTGTAGAGTGGCATGTCGTTAGGTCCAAGACTAACACACAATTATTTAATTCATTCTTGGGCCAGTCTTTTGTTTATTCTAGGGAACAAAATATCAAGGATAAAAAGATGGACTCTCAAGACAGATTGATGGTGATCAAATTCTGGTCCCCCACTTTCTAGCTGCATTACCTTGAGTGAGTTACTTAACATCTCCATATCTCAGATTTATCATTCTTTGTATGGAGATAGTAATAGTACCTACTTCCTAGGGCTATTACTAGAATTAAATAAAGTAACATTTGCAAAACACTTAGAACACATGGGTAGTATTATATCAATATTCATTAGACAAAATAAATATATAAAAGGTATTTGGTATCAGGAAACTCATATTTTCATAAATAAAAAGACAGGACATATAACAAAATATAGATCAAAGTCATGTTGGCCACCAAAAAAAAAAAAAAGTGTGATAGATGCTTTCGGTAGGTAATCCTAATGTCCATTTTTGCCCCCAATGTATTTGGAAGTCTAAAAAATGTATAACCAGACTCCTTTGCAGCTAGAATTGTAGATTCAAATTAAGTTATGCCAAATTGGGTACACAGTTTGGTGAGTATAAAAGACTGCTATACTTGCAACTTTCTCACTGCTAGGTTGCAAGCAAAACAGTATAACCTTACAATCAGTAGATGAATGGCGGCTTTCTGCTCTCCCAGATCTTCTAACTATTTCTCTGCATTGAAATACCTGGGGAAAATTCATTTCTGCTTGAAACACCTGGGGAGTTTCTATTTTCTGGACTGAATTCTGACTGATAAAGAGAAAACAATCACTGCCCTTAGTCCATGGAGAGAGCAAGACATTCTAGTGGAATTAGACAGGCAGTACATTCCTACAGAAGGCATGGAATGAGATGGAATAAGCAAAGTCCTGGGTTCAAGGATGTATATGGTATGACTGGAGGACATTGGCTAGAGTAGAAGACATTCTTGGTGGTGGTAAAAATTAACGTGATAAAGAAAACTTTGAACCAGATTTTGGAGCACATTGAATATAAAGCAAAAATTTTGGACTATTTTTTATACAATAAAGAAATATAAAAGTGTCATTAAGGTTAAATGATTAAGGTGTGTGTGTGTGTGTGTGTGTGTGTGTGTGTGTGTGAGAGGGGGAGAGAGAGAGAGAGAGAGAGAGAGAGAGAGAGAGAGAGGCTTTTTGCAAAAATGTTATCCTGTGCTAACTTTTCCATAGGGATTTTAAGTTCAATTCAATAGTCGTTACTGAAAGAATACCAGGTGCATAGCACTAAAGGAGTGACAATGTGATTTGTTTCTTTGTCTGCTGACAGGGAGACCAGGAAGCTAGTAGCACCAAAATAGGCACAAATTAAGACAGGCAAATGTAAGCAAATTTCATGCAAATGGTATGGTCTAAGGCCACTTCAAATCCTCAGAATGTCTCTGGATCTTATGAGACATGATGAATTTTGGACAATGAGACTGGGGTTTTTATTGCTTACAAGTGAAGTTCGAGATCATGAAATAAAGTTGCCCTAGATGTGTAACCCCTCTTCCTGAATCCTTGGGTAGATACTTTAACTACCCTATGCCTCCTTTTCACTTTAGTAGAAATGGAAATAATGCTAACAACATTATAGTGTTGGGAAGAGTAATTGAAATTATATATATAAAACACTTTAAATTGAAAAACATAGAAAAATATGAAGTACGCCAATGTATTTCCAAGTGGACAGACTTGCTATGTGCAAAGAGTTTTCAAGAGTTTTCTTTTGCAGGGTGTCAGAAGTGTTTTAGCTAGCAGAAATAAATATGCTAATTGGAAGTAGATGAATCATAATCTCTGTCTTTTTTGTGAGAGGTTAGATGTCATCTGAACTATGTGTAGCTAACCAAAGGAAGCATGATTAAAACAATTAGTTGGTGGTCCATTCAATGTGTCTCTAAATGACACCCTGTCATAAATTCTCGGCTTCTCCATTTGAACACCTAGGTTCACACCATATTTTCTTCACACAATCAATTCTGGAATATTAATTGTACTTTTTCCTTCCTAACCCATATTTTTTCACAGTTTATATTTATCCGTTTCTTTTATTCTAGGATTAATCTATACTATTTTTAGAATTATTCTAGGATTAATCTATACTATTTGTAGAATTCTTCTTCATCTCATCCACTGCCCTTTGTACTTCATTTTCATATAACATACCTCTCTGCTTCTCACAAGCTTTCTTAGGACAATATAGAGTGAGAGAAGGAAGAATAAGAAAGAAAGAAACAGAAGGGGACCAGCAGGGAGTAAATACCCCTACATCAGGAGACCGCAAGGAGAAAAAGCAGAGAGATCAGGGACTTATCTCTCTGACTATATCTGCAAGGTTGTCTTAGGTTGCATGTGCCTCTTTTGCGAAGGATACTGCTTCTTTCGAAGTGAACTTCTCTACAAGAAATTTCGGGATTTTGATGATAATACTGTCTTCTCTCATACCAGGGATCCTAGAAGTGTGAGAAGCATCATAGTTGTTAAATCTTGAATGCCTGCATTCTTCGTTGCTCCCCTTCCCCTCTCCACACTTCCTTTTGTAAGTAAATCTCCTTAAATTATCCTAATTTGAACGTCATTTTTTTTTTTCTGGTGACAACCAACTGGTGCATACCCCCAAAGAATACACACCTCAATACTCACTTTAGATGTGACCAAGGAATTTGATAGACAAGAAACAAATTTATGGAAGACGGATCCAGAGGCCACAGAAAAAACAGGCATGGGGTTTTTTTTCCAGAGAGAAGAATCAGGGTCTAATCAGAGAAATATCCCCACCTTTTAGGGCAGGTACCTTCAAATGTGCGCCCGGGAGGATTTTACAATGCTTCCTATCCTTTCACTCTCTAAATGGTAGTTATTGCTGTTTTCTTGCCTCCCTTCCCACCATTGTAAACTCATTTTGCATGGAGGACTAGAGGCTACATTACTTGCCGTATTAGCTCATAGGTCATTGGACCAAAGTAGTCGGCCATAATAAGGCTTGACAGAGATCACTCTCCATCATCAAGAGGACCTAGACTAGATGCAGCAACTGCTTCTTTTTTTGCAGAAGGATGAGTGTGGGTTGTGTACGAGAAGTGAGCAAAAGATATTTAGTGATCAGAAGGTAGATGGTGGTAGAGACTGTGAGTACCCATGAATATCTGTCTTTTACCTCCAATTCCTGACACACACTGAATTGAATTTTCTAGATGTTTCTATAGTTTGGTGGAAATGAATACTGACCAATGGAAAGTGAGAGAAAGTGACATATGATAATTCTAGGCCTGGTCCATAAAAACTTCCTGCACTCAGACCTTACTCTTTTTTTCTGTCTACCACAAGAATAGATGAGACTACAGGGATCTAGAAGAAAGCTCTGCGGAAGGTATAAGAAGCCAAAGCCCCTCCTACTTTCTGGCACTGGAGATGTGAATGACAAATATGTATTTACTGTAAAGCCCATGAATTTGGAAGAGTTTGTCTCTTAAAGCAGCTGGAATTTCATTTGTAAATGGGGGAGAGTCGCTCTTTTGTCTGTCTTTTGCCCCAAATACTTTGTGGCACCAAATGATTTATGATATCCCCCATGGTTCTGCGAGTTGTCTGCTCAGTTTGCTGCTTCTTGCTTGTGGGTTGCTCATATAGTTGCAGCTGGGACTGACATCTGAAAGCCAGACAAAACTAGATGTCTAAGATGGATCACACAAATGAGGTGGTTGACACTGGCTGTCATCCATCAATTGAGCTGGGGACATTGTTAGAATGCCTTTTCGTGGCCACTTAATGTGGTCTGGACTTCTCAGAGTGTGGCAGCTGGGTTCTGAGAGAGAGAATCCAGAGAATAAGAGCTCCAAAGAGGTCCAGGTAGAAATTGCATGGCTTCCTATGACTTGGCCTTAGATGTCCCAGAATTCATTTCCACCACAGTCCATTTGTCAAGAAAGTCACTAAGGCCCACCCAACTTCTAGAGGGTGGGGATTAGATATTACCTATCAATTTGAAGAGCAGCAAAGGGTTTGCAGCCATTTTCATATACCACAGAACATATTGGCATCTCTTCAGAAGTTGCAAAGAAAAGTGCTTAAGAGCTGGACTACATGTGTTCATATCTAAAGTTTCATTCTCTACTCATGTTGGATAAATTTCTTAGCCCCTCTGTGCCTTAGCATCCTCATCTATAAACCGGTGATAAGTACTTGACCTATATAGTAGTTTAATAAGCAATACATTAGAAACTGCTTGGTTTAGTTCCTGGAAAATATTATCTACTATTATTATCATTATCAAGGTTTGAGGATGATGTTTTAAGACACATATATTTGACAATGACATTCTTGCCATGAGGCTTACACAAGCATTTAAAAGGTGTTTATTTATTTAATTTTATTTTACTTAAGACTGTCAGCAGAGCATGGCACAATTTTTGATGGCTTTTTTCATTTTAAGGATTTTTTTTTTTCATTTTAAGGACTTTCCCACCTCTCTTCCATGCTGGAGATACTCTAATTGCTGTCTTTGACATCTTGAGTTGGTTACACAAATGCTTTCCCTATAGGCCAGGATGTTACTACTTTGCTTTAGATTGGACACTGGCTTGCCATTCAAACATCATATGCCTTTTTTCAGGGAGCCAAAACTGGCCTGTCATGCAGGCCAGTGGATCTCTTCTACTACTGAATTTGGTGATTGATTTAGAGAAGTGAATTTTTTTAAAGACAATGTAGTTAACGTGCTCTATTACATATTATGTTCTAGGATAACTGCTCTTTAAGGTGAAAGTAAAGATCTGTTTTCAAGTGAGAAAAGAAAAAAATGATGTTCATGGCATGGTGAACTCTTTTAAATTTTTTCTTTTAAACAGAATGTATTCCATAGATTGTTTTTCAATAATATATAGATCATTAGAGTTAACTTCTTTATAACAAGACTTCTATGGTGACTTTTTTTTTCCCCATTCTTAAATGGGACATCCCATGAAAATTATCAGGCCATTAGAAATAAGCTAGATTTTCATTTTTTCCAAACGGACTCTGAATAGCAGTTTTACAAACCAAAAAAAAAAAAAAATTTGGCAGAACAGATTGTAGAAATTATAACTAAGCTGGAGGACATTTTCTATTTCTAGAAGAAAATGTTACTTGTATCCAAGGAGTATTGTTGTTTCGGGTTTGAGCTCCTTTTCCAAAGAAGTCTGGAAGTTTTTTTTCATCTCAGCCTACAGAAGAGAGTAGTTAGGTGCTGGGCAGCTTAAAGGACTGCCTTTTGAGATCAAGTGTAAAGGTACTGTGGGCCTTCTGGGACTTGAGCAGAACAGATTGCTCAGGTCATCTTGACCTCCAGGGATGACTAGTACTGTTTCTCCCATAAAAGCTATTTTCCCCAGACTCTTCAGTGACAGAATGTCAGAGTAAGTAAGGTCTAGAGATGATCCTTTTTATTTTACAACTGAAGAAACTAAAACTAAAAATGGGGAATTATTTATTTGTGATCCATTTGTGGTAGTGTGTAGGTATTCAGACTTTAGTATTATTCTCTTTCTAGTAAACCAGAAAGCCCTTTGATCAGTCTCCACCCTTGATTAAATGCAGAGAGCCTATCTTTGGTTGGATATCTACTGTGATCCAGGATATCAATATAAGATAGCTGGAGAAACAGACAGTATTCTACCGGAATTTTTACATCAGCTCTAAAGACTATTTGTAATTTGGGCCAGCTCTCAGGTTGGTATTGCTCAGGGACTAGAATCATATTCAGAGTCCCCTTTCCTGCTAATACTGATCTTACTCTTAGTGCCGGGGAAAACAAATAGTACATCATGGGGTCATAAACTATATACCTTTAAACAGGAAACACCCATTCATTTATTCTCTCAGGCATCCACACATTTATTCACAGATATTCATTAATCACTCACTCTATGACCTGCACTGGGAATGAAACATATACTGCCTTTGTCATTACTGTGCATGAAAAGTGAAAACATCTTTAACCCCAGTCAAATGTCAAATATATAAATTTTTTCTCCTACCCTCTAGCTTGCCTTTTCACTCTCTTAACGTTGTTGTTTGATAAAAAGTTCAAAATTTTAATAAGCATATGTCAGCAACCTTTTCTTTTTCTTTTATGCTTAGTGATTTTTAAAATTTGCTCATTTTAAAAATTGGCTTTTATGCTTAGTGATTTTTAAAATTTGCTCATTTTAAAAATTTGATTCCCCCCCACAAAAAAAAAAAAATATATATATATATATATATACACACACACACACACACACACACACACATATATATATGTGTGTATATATATATGTATATATTTACACATATATATATATATATATTTACAGGAACTTCATAAAAGAAGATATCCAAATAGCCAAATAAACACATGAAAAGGTGTTCAACGATATCAGCACCAGAAGAATGCAAATTAAAATTACAATATGATATCACTATACTTCAACCAGAAAGGCTAACATTAAAATATTAAAAATGACAATACCAAGTACTAGGGGGAATATGAAATAACTGGGACTCTCATTAGGGTCTAGATGTCAGAATGATGGGGTTATCAATTGGTAAAAGGCATGTGGAAGTCTGCCAAGATGCTGGAAACATTCCATATCTTGATTTGGTGGTGGATATATGGATATATACATATAAAAAAAAATCATTGAGTTGCACAAACCAATACATTTTATGTTTATACACTTTATGTAAGCTATATCTGACTTAAAAAAAAAAGAATAGAATGCTTTTATGTTTTAAGGGAAACAAGCACATCAATTTGCAGTTTCTATATGTCTCTTCTCTAGAGTTTTACTGAGCTATTACAGACTTCAGTACATTTTGCTAAATCGTCCTTGCATGGATTTCCAATTGGCCTCTCTTTCCAGTACTAACACCTGACTCTCCCCTACTTTTCTATGAAGTCACTTGTCTTCTCTTCATAAACATAAGTAAAGGCCTTCCAATTATTTTATTCATAATGTCAGATTCATGGTGTTCACAATTTGAAAGTTTTTCAGCGACAACCATGTCAAGGAAATGGCCACCAGTGAAATAGTTACCCAGGATGTATAGTGGGTCTGAGTAAACTATAGAAAGTGACAACCAGTATCTACAGCAGCCGAAAGCAGACCTTTTCAGGATTGAGCTCTGTTTGCTGAATGTTGGCCCATTTCCTACTACTACATTTAGTCACACTCGTGTTCCTGCTAAGTTCAAGGATTCCTAGATTTTTAGAATTGTGACAGCAAATCATACTTTAGTTTGCATATGGCTCTTACCAATTATGTAAAAATGCTATATTATATGTTTTGTTTTAAGTTAATTATAACGGAATTAATCTCATTCGAGAATTTCTTCATCTCTTGAAATAATTAATGTCTCCTACAGGGCATTGTGACACACGAGGTTTAATCACTTACAGCCTTTTCTCACCTGTAATCGTGCTACAGATTCAAAGTATATATCTCGGCAGTAAAATTTAGATTTTGGCTCACAATCTAAAAAAAAAAGAAAATGTGTCCTATCCCACCAACTGACAGTGTTTCCAGTTATTAATAGCCTGATCCCTGTATACTTGGTTCTCTGATATTTTTAGAGTCTGTATTGGAGTGCATTAAATTGTTTTTTTTTTTTTCTCTCTCTTTCTCTTCTTAAAGAAGTAATTATTGAGACTAGATTCTGCCAACAACATCTTGCAAAATAAAATAATAGCTTGGAATTGTTTTGAACTACAATATTACTAGTTTCTCATTGTCACTGTAAGTATTTTTAGTGGTTTATTTCATGAAAACAAAGTGTTCTATGTAGCCCATCATTACATTAGTTTATGTTTACTGTACTTTCCTTAAATTGCTCTTGTAGGGGGTACTGAATGCATATTTTCTTTCAACAAGGGAATATAACACACTGGAAAGTCAAATCAAGAGAAAACCACTTTGGGAAATGATTACAGTCAAAGGTATGAAATTACACCCACTTCACTAATTACTGCTAATCTAATATTATTTTTAGCTCCTAAGACAACACCCTAAAAACTAACTTCTCCTAGATGACCTATATAAAGTCATTTTACAATCCCAGTGAAAGTAACGTAGTAATAGTGTCAAAAACAAGGAGAATCTACCTTTGGAATAAGAGACTTTAATTTGAATTTCTAGTTACAGCACATCACCTCTGCTATAGTTCAGGATAAATATGTTACCTGTGCATCTATGTCAGGGATGTGTGATGTTAATAGGCCTGAATGTCAGTCCCCTAGACCTGGTTCCACAGGGCAGTTGGGGCATGGAGAAAAGTACTCAAGGGTTAAGAAAGGTAAAGATCCCCATTCCTCATGAATCAGGGACCTTTATATAAGGTCTGACCTATGAGGTTACTTTTCAGTTAGGACCCTTAGGATTCAGAAACTTCAGCTTAGCATTCCTGAGCTATAACATAAATGGATTAGGACTTTAAAAGATTCTTGTGAAAGAAAATTATTTCTTAGGGCATTCGATAACAAAATCAACCCAAATAAAGCTTTCTTGGCCCTTTTTTTCTTCTTTTTTGTACCTCTTCTCTTTAAGTAATATCTCTAGCTCAGGTATATTCTAAATTCCAGCTAAGTTATTTTGATAGCCTCTTGAACATCTCTATCTATAAGCTAAGTATAAAATATCGAAAATTTAACTTATTCTGATTAATGGTAATCTACAAAAAGTTCAAACATTCTAGTGTAACAAATATTGCATATCTTTTCTATGTACTTTCATTTTATATTTTTCTCCTTTTCCTCTGGTCTGAAAAAGAACAATCTATTTCCAATTCTCCAAATCCTATGCTACTACCTTTGCAGCTGCCAAAAGTGCACTTTCTCCATCACTCTTCTGTTGTTTTTATTGTTTTCTTAAAAATTCAACTACAATGTAAACAACTTCCGGATGTTTCTTCTTTCTCATCTTAATTTCAAAAGAATAAGTGCTCCCTTCTGAATTCTGACAGTAATTTTAGAAGCCCTGCATTTATTACTAATATGTTTAATTATAAATGTGTGTGTGTGTCTGTGTATGCTTTTGTATTAGAATTCTTCTAGAACTGCAGTATCCAATGTGGTTGCCACTAGCCATAACAGACTATTGAAATTTAAATCTTAATTGATTAAAATTAAGTAGTTCCTCAGTATCATTATTTACTTGTAGTCAGTGGCTACTCTTACCATCATTGCAGAAAGTTTTATTGGATAGTGCTGCCTGAAAAAGTGGGCAATGTGGGCCGACAATATTTCCCGTTAATATCATACTGGTTGATACACAAGAAATAGTAAATGATTGTTGATTAAATAAATAAACACAGTTTTATATTCCTAGCACATAGCAAGCAATAAATAAATATTTATTAATAGAGGAATCTGATGAAAAATTACCTAAAATATTGCTGACTTTAATTCGTGATTTTTAATTCTGTTCTCTCTCCATTTTGATGTCATAGATCATCACCTCTTTCCATGATTAATAGTGTTTCTTAATTAATGTTCCTGCTTTTAGTCTAACCTCTATCCAATATACAGCTTAAATTTCTGCTATAGTGATCTTCCTAAATGACATTATTATACTTAATCATATTTTTCCTTTGATTAAAAATCTTACAGTGGGACTTCTACTTCAGGGCGCATTGGAGTAACTAACACCAGAGAGTCTCCCATTATGTACAACCAGAAAAATGAACAATATTTAGAGCATATCAGTTTAAAAAATTTAGACAACAGACAGAAAAAGATTGTGATCCTTGAGAGTAGGAAAACAAGGTGACCAACTTTTGCTTGGTAGCATTTTTCAGATCATGGTAAAAGGAGGGGAACCAAGGCAGCGAGTGGCAGCTTGAGTTCTGACAAACCAAAATGGAGATAGCGCCAGGAGCACAGAGAGAAAAAAAGCCATGCACACACAAACACAAACAAAATCAACAGAAATTAGTGATCTGTGGGCCACTATTGAATAACCTAGTATACATATAATTGTATTCTCAAAAGGAATGTTTAGAGGCTGTAAAATATTTGGAGAAATAATAGCTAGAAAGTTTCCAATTTTGATAAAAACTATAAACCAATAGATTATAGGCATTTAATAAATACCGAGCAGAATAAACACAAAGAAAACCACTCAAAGATATGTCAGAATCAAACTGATGTAAACCAATGATAATGAGAAAATTGTGACAGAAGTTAGGGGAAAAAAGATACATTATTACACACACAGCAACAAAGATAAACTTGATTTAACCTGAAAGCAATGCAAATCAGAAGACAATAGAATGACAATGTTAGTGTGTAGAAAAAATAATTGTCAACCTAAAATTACATATTTAGTAAAAATATCTTTCAAAAGTGAAAGTAGAATACACAGATTTTTCACTCAAAAAAGTTGAGAGAATCAATTACCAACAGATCTATACTAAAAGAAATAAAGAAATGTTAAAGGCAATTCTTAGGCTGAAGGAAAATGAAACCAGATGAAAATTTAAATAAAAAGGTTTAAAGAGGACTAGAATTGATAAACATATGGGTAAATATGACAGATTTTTCTCAATTTAAATTTCTTTAAAAAATGTTTGACTACATAAAGCAAAAATAATAATGTGTTTGGGGGTTTATAACACTCAGATGTCAACTATATGATCATGATAGCACAAAAGATGAGAGGAAGAAATTGAAAGTATAAGGTTATTACATTATCAATGAAATGGTTTAATATTCTTTGAAGGTCAACTGTGATAAATTAATGATATGTATTATAAACTCAAGAGAAACCACTGAAAGTAAACCAAAATCATACAGTAAGTAAGCCAACAGAAAGGATAAAATGGAATACTAAAAAAAGTTAATTTTAAAAATGGGGTGCTGAAAAATAAAAAAGCAACAAAGACCAGGTTAGAAAATAGAAAATAAAGAGCAGAATGGCAAAGTTAAGCCAACTGATTTGATATTATGTTAAACATAAATGGTCTTAACACTATGATGAAAAAGAATTTGTCTAATGGATAATAAAGCAAGAACAAACTACACACTGCCTCCAAGAAACACATTCTGAATATAAAAACATAGATATGTTAAAATAAAATATCATGTGCCAAGCAAATACTACTTTTAGGAATGCTGGATAATATTCTAGATTTCACTTTTGGTCAAGGGACATCCCTGAGGCCAAGACATGTTCCTGCTATCTTTCTGGCTTGGCAGTTTAAAGCTTCCTAATATTTCACCAGTCTTTATTTTTATTTATTTATTTATTGGCTTGAGCGATTTACTTAGATTTTGTCATAATGGATAAAATCTAATTGATGTAAACCAACGATAATGAGAAAATTGTGACAGAAGTTAGGGGATTTTGTCATAAGGGACAAAATCTAAGTAACATAGATCTTTAGGAATTTCTACCTTACAGGGTATGGCACTAACAAGGAGAGTTGCTTCTGGTCCATGACTACCACTTCTACTATGAAAAAGTGTAGAGGACAACTTTCCTAGTTGACTATTTTCTAATTTTAAGACAACATAGAGAAATCGTATATATTAATATTTGAGTGGTCCACCTTCAGTTGTAGGCCTTTCCTCCTTTTGGTCTTAGAGGAAGTGGGGCTGGGCCAGTAAATTTCTTATGAAAATGTCATTAGAAAAATTTTAAAACTGAATGTTATTGTGTAATTAAGACCAGAACAATTCATTATTAACTGATAAAAACAAAATTAGGACATTTTAGGGCAAATTGGAGGAATACAGGGATGCCTCTTTTTATTGTGCTTCACATTATAGAGCTTTACAGATAGTATGTTTTTTACCAAAAAAAAAAAAAAAAATTCCAAAATAATGAAACAAATTTCAAAGGCAATAGCAGAAATCCACAAATCCCCAAATATTAGTTCACTTTCATAATGGAATTTATTCACAGAGATTAAGAAACATCCTTAGTGATGATATGATCATTTTACCATTTGTTGATTGACAAACAATTGCATTCAAATATAAGAGCAATAATGCTCTAATGCTGTCAGGAGTGCCCCATCTCTGTAGCTACTAAAGCCAACACTCCAGAAAACGAGTGCTCATGTCTTCTATGCTTATAAAAGTAATACATATCTTGGCAGAAAATTGTAAAGGATGTGGAAGTATAAGAAAGAAAAAGAAAATGCCCACGGCCTTATATTCAGCTGTACTATTGAGGATAATAATAGTACTTATCTCAAAGGGTTGCTGTGAAAATTAAGATAATTCATGTTAAATCTGAAACATAAGAAGTGCTCAGTAAATGTAAGCTATGCTTATTATTATTGTGCCATCTCTGTTCAAATGTTCATCTTAGTTTGGCTCTCCAGCCGCAAAGGTGTTATAGCAAACAGTCATACAGAGGGTAGCTCTGGCTTGATCCACGGGAGAGAGATGTCCCAACTGGAGCAAGGGAGATGCAATATTTACACCATGCTCCCTTTAGTCACTGGTAAAGGGCTGCCCCCGGGGGGTCTGTACATTCCCAGGCCCTTCTAGCAAAGCAGGCTCTGCTGCCAGTCTGAAAGCAGCCTTTCAACAGAGATGCGGGTAACGGTTTGGGGAAGGAAAACACACAGGAGATATTGTTCACAAAAATGATAAAAGGATCCAAGGGATATGGATGGCGTGTCCACTACAATTCCTTTCTTTTCTTTGCTTTCATATTTTATTTGTTAGCCTGATTATTTGTTTACATAGTTAGAAGAGCATTAAACACCAGAACATTATCTCCACAAGGGCAGAGATTTTCTTTGGTCCTTAGTAATGCCTCTAGACTTAGAAAAATGTCGTTACATGGTCAGCATTCAATAAATATTTGTTAAATGAATACAACTTTGCAATCTGCTTTTATCATTTAATATTATATTGTGATGATAGTTTCCTGACATTGCAATTCTTATTTCTAAAAATTTCCTCAAGAGACAAGGGATATATATACCTGATTTTTATAACCATTTATATTTTATGTAGTTTTTAAATATTATAAATAATGTTTTCACGACCTTTTTTACAAAATTTTTTTTTGCTATATTTTGATTATTTTCTCCCAACAGATTCCCGGAAATAAAAACATTAGGTTAAATAGTATCCATGATTTTATAAAATAAAGTTTTCCTTTTTTCAGATATTTTGACTAACGATATTGACTTTGAACTAAGTCCTTGGCAGCTGAAGCTATTAGGCAAATTGTATTGTTAATGCAGGTATTCTCTATAAACCAGTAAAGTTGTCACAACTTCTGGTCAAAAGAGGGTCTTGAACTTTTGACATATGATATGTTTAGAACAAATACGACCTATGTTTTAATGACCATTAATTGTTAAGACCAAATGCCAGGTAGGGCTCCTTCCACAGGCATCAGAGTTGCACAGACCAGCAGCTCAAGGTCTCTGAACTGGTTATGTGAAGAGGTTCACTGACACCAGAGACACCAGGGTTTCCTGCTCAATGAGCACAGAAGGGTGGAATTGCAGATTTGGAAGAGTTAGCGCCTTATGTCTGTGAAAACAGTGGTATGTGATTGGTGGTTTCAGGTCACCCTGATTATACTTTGACTCTGTTCTTTTGCCAGATACTGCTTGCAGGGGTTGCATCCTGCCATCTTCCCCACAAAGTCAGAATGACATTTTTGTTCAAAGGGAGTCATCCATCTCTGATTGCCACACGCCACCAGGATCTGGTGACTTCAATCCTTTCCCCCATCTATTGGAATTTCTAAGCTGTTTCATTTCTTCCCCAGAATATGGTTCCATGAAGTCAATAATAAAGATACATTTCTGTGAGTTCATGTCAGATATTTGATCCTCACCAAAATGAGGCATGCTGCATTAAAAAACAAAAATAAAAATTATTTAGGCTAAAAATGCCTTACAATTAAAATGTAGGCTAGATTTTCTAGGCACTACTAAACAAATAAACTAGTGTTATTTTTTTTCACCAGACTTCTTACTTTTTAGAATCTACCAATTTGTATTTTGAAGTCTTTGAGAATAGGAACTGTCATATACCATTTTTATGCCTACATGCAAACATAAGCATGTATAGAGTTTGGTATATAAGAAGCACCTTATAAATACCTTTTGATTTTAGTGAAAGCAGGTTAATTATAGTTTTTCATGCATTAAAAGTTATTGGACTCCTTTATGAAATGTGGACAAAACAGCCAACTAGATGGCCGATATTTTTCTCTTCTCAGAGAATTCTGGCTTTGTGTAGAGAAGACTTTGGTCTCTTAGGTCTGATGCTATCTGCAGCCCTCTAAGCACATATCAATTGCCCCCTTTCAACTAGCTTAGACAACTTCCCTGAAGTTGAGACCTGACTAAGCTTTTAGCTTGCTTTATGGCAATTTGCCTTTTTTTTTTTTTTTTTTTTGCACAGGTTGTCAGTATGTACTTTCTCTGAGCTTAAATAAACTACTTCTTTGCTTATAAGAAGTCATGTATGGTATATTGTGTTTCTCAAGGGTAATATTCATCCTTCTGGATAAATTCCCCAAATGAGAGAACTGTCAACATCTGTTTCTGGCAAGCTAAGAAAGAGAAGGGATGTCAGAGCCAGCAACTTGCTTCTTGTGGGAATAATTTTGGGTTGTACACCTCCTTGACTGTTAATTTATAAACATGCTAACCATATTATTCTTCCCATCAAAAATTCATGCCAGTTTGGAGCATTCTTAGAAAAAAATATACCATAAACATAAAATCAAATTCTCAAGCCCTCTTTTAGTGGAGTGGAGGTCAAGGAAAACTTAGCATTAAAAATCTAAAATATGTACAAGTAGCAGAAATAAAGTTTTGTATTATAGATGCGAAATAATTTAACTTGTTCCCCACTTGTCCAGATATAATAAGAAAACCTAACCAGATGTGGGTGGCGGCTAGTAGGACTAATTAGGCAGGGACCAGAAAGCTGAGTGCATAAGGTACAGTCTGAGTGTTGAGGGCCAGATGACTGCTGAATTGTGAGAGAGCCAGAAATTTGAAATCTAGGACGTCAGGCCATAGTCATGAAGTTTGCAGGTCTTGGAAGCCAAGAGAAAGCTAAAGGGGAAGAAGACCAGGAACTGACCAGAAAAGTTGGATCAGGCATGTTTCCTAGATATGAAGCAATTGAGAAGGTAAGGGAGTTCGATGCTATGCAAGTTTTTGACTAAAGTAGCAAAATCGGCCTGATCGTTGCCTGGTGAATTTTTCTCTAATTGCTTCTGTAGATCTCACTGGGCACGGATCACAGGACTAAAAAGGAGGCAGTGGTAACCAGAGAGAAAGTCAAATACTTTTTGGTACATGTCAAGACTACGAACCAGGTACAGTTGGAGAGGGCCAGACTTGGAGAATAAACAGTCTTTTGGAGAAGGGCCCAGCAGCTGGGAAGTCTAAAACGGTGGCAGAACCTGCTGTCCAGGGGCTTTGGCTGTAGGTAGAAGCTAGAGGTCCAGACAGGCAGGTGGTTGGCAAAAAAGAGAGCCAGAGGTGAGCAATAGGTGGCTCCCTGGCAGGTGGGCAGAGCACAGGATGAGAGCACGTTGGCAGTAGGAAATAGGGCCCCAGCCATGAGCAGTGGAGCTCAGATGGAGACTTTTGTCTTTAAAACAATTGGGGCTGGCTGGCAGGCAGGAATACAGGCAAGAAATTAAAGGGACCTTATTCCTATAGCCAGGGCACAAAGTTTGGCCTAGACCCTGGGAAACAAGAGAAAGAAGTATTTAAGATCAGAGTTGTGGACAAAAAAAGAAGCCAAACTTGATGTAAAGCTTCCACACTGGAGATGGTAAAGCCCCTGGACAGCAGATTCTGACATTTTTTTGGACTTTCCAGTTTCTGGGCCCTTCTCCAAAAGACTCTTTATATTTCTTATATCCAAGGATCACATAGACTACAAGACATAAATTTTGGTTGTGAAAGCTTATGATGGTGAGGATGGGAAAAATAGGTAAGAGGCCCAGGCACAGAGTTAGAAGATGCTGGATGTAGGGAGCCTGACAGTATTCACATATCTAAACTGGAACTAGAGCTCTGAGGAAGTCCTTGTAGTACCTGCTCCAATGTAATGGTATCCTCAGTGCTTTTTGGATCCCAGCTTTGTCACAGTAGATGCAGTGGAGTGCCTAGTAATTTACAAGAGCATGTGCTTAATATTCATATTCCCAGTACTGTTTTCCAGTTGGTACCTATGTAATTTATGCTTCTGGGTGATTATTTTAGAAAGTGTTCTCAAACTCTCATACTCCTATCAAGAGGTAAAGCCTAATTTTTCTCCCCTCACAGATATGGGTGGCCTTAGAGACTTGCTTCTAAAGAGTGGAACGTGAAGGGAATGACACTGTATAATTTTTGAGGCTTCCTTCTGGCTCTCTCTTGGAAATCCTGTCCTTGGAAGCTATCCTCTATTCTGTGAAGGCCAGGTCACATGGAGAAGCCATATGTAGTTGTTTAATCAACAGTCCCAATTGAAGTTCCAGCTGACAGCTAGCATCACCAATCAGACATATGAGTGAGGAAGTCTGGGATGACTCCAGACTCAGCCACCAATTGATTTCAGTTACATATGAGACCCTAGTAAGATCTACCTGGCTGAATTTAGTTAACCCCAAAACTACAAGATGGTGATGATGATGATGATGATGCAAAATAACTGTTGCTTTATACCACTAAATTTAAGGTAGTATGTTATACAGCAATAAATAACTAAAAAGATTTTGGTACCTGAAACTTAGGTGATACTATAACAAAAACTGAAACATGTGGCCTTGGCTTTGGGACTGAACTGTGGTCAGATGCTAGAAGCAGTTTGTGGAGGCTGTTAGTGTGGGGTTAAGGGAAAGTGAGGAGGTCATTGGAAACTGAAGAAAAGGAGACACTTGTTACATAGTGGCAGAAATTTTAATAACACTATTCCTTGCAGTGATCTGATAAACCGGATGATTTAGCTAGGTATTTCCAGATCTTAAGTATATAATTCACTGTTCATGAATGCATATCAGTTTACAGAACATTTCTATTATCCAAGAAGGCTCTCTAGTGCCCCTTCACATCTGTTTCCCCTGATGAATCAACTTCTGTGTGATTTCTATTACTACAGGTTAGTTTTGTCTATCCTAGAATTTCATATAAATGCAATAATGCAGGATGTATTTTTGTGTTAGATTTTTATTTCTGAGCATAATATTTTTGAGTTTTATCCATGTTGTTGTAGATCATTTCTTTTTATTACTAGTAGTATCCTATTATGTGGATAATGCAGTTCATTTATCCATTGTTTCATTGATGTAAATGAAGATCGTTTTAGACTGTGATAAATAAAGATAATATAAACTTTTTTGTGCAGATATTTTTGTAGGCAAAAGTTTTTATTTCCCTTGAATCAATACATTGGAGTAGAATTTCTGGATCATAGGTTAGATGTATGTTTAACGTTTTTAGAAACTGACGGTTTTCCACTTCTGCTACCAATGTATGAGAGTTTCAGTTGCTCTACATCCTCACCAAATTTTGGTGTTTTTATTCACTTTGATCTGATAATTTGCCATTCTAGCAGGTTTGCAGGTGGGTATGTCATGGCGTATTTAGTTTGCATTTTCCCAATTCGTTATGACAGTAAATTTTCATATTAGCCATTTTCATATATTCTTTTGTCAGGTGTCTGTTTAAGTCTAATGCCCATTTATTTTTGCTATAATTATTAATATGTATATTGAGGCTTACCATCTGGAAATTTTATTTTTATTGATATTCTCTTTTTTTATTCCTATTTTCTTCCTTCTCTGTCTTTTTTTATATTAGGAGTGAATAAAATATATTTTTTTGCATTCATGTTACCTCTTTTAATAGATTTTTTTAGGCCTTTTTGTGGGGATTTTTTAGTTGTCAGTTTAGATATGATAGCGAAACATTTTTGATATTGTAATATGCATCTTTAACTTATCACATTCTATATTCAAAAATATTTTGTCACAGAAAAATGAGAACTTTATAATATATATTTACTTACTGTGCTTTTTGTCATATATTTTAATTCTATGTTTACTATAAAATTCATGCTCACATTTTATTATTTTTACTTTAACACCTAATAATTTTTAAAGGAGATTTAATTATGTATACTTATAAATTCAGGGATAATTTTTAAAAGATATTTAATATTTACTGACCCATTAGCTATTTCTAGGTTTCTACATTCTTTTCTTTAGAATTAAGTTTCTTTCTGATATTATAGCCTTTCCAGATATAAAGCTTTTTTATTCATTTATTATAACGTAGGTTTGCTGAAGATAAATTCTGTCACCTTTAATCTTTTATGTCTGCAATATAGTTATTTGTTTCATTATTAAAGGACATTTTGAAGGATAGAATTCTAGGTGAAATGTTTTTTTTTTTTTCTAGTGTGTATGTGTGCGTTTCAAGCCATTTTAAACACCCTTTCCATTGTCTTCTGGCATTATTGTTTTTTAAAGACAATTCAGTTGGAATTTTAAGGTTATTTTCTGGTAATGTTTGTTTTTCCTTTGTTGCCTGTAAGAGTTTCTTTATCTTAAGCAATTTGATTGAGATTTGTATGTGTGTGTTTTCCCTTATATATTTTCTTCTTCTTGCTAACTGAGATTCTTGGATCTGTAACTTATTGTCTTTGTTAATTTTGGAAAATGTGGCCAGTATCTTTTCATATCCTTTTTCTGCCCTATTCACTCTCTCTTCTATATCTGGTACTCCAATTAGATGCATGTTAAACTATTTGATATTTTTCCCAGAGCTTGGATGATCTGGGCTGTTTTTCCTTTTTACACTTTTTCTGCATCATATTTCATTTTAGATAACTCATATAACTTAACTTTCAGTTTATTGATCCTTTGCTCTCTGTGTCCGGTCAGCTGACCTATCCTTAGAGGAAATTTTTCATCTCCAATATTGTGTTTTCATTTCTAGCATTTGCATTTGTCTCTTTTTTACAGTTTTTATTTTTTTGCTGAAATCTCTCACCTACCATGCATATTTTTCATCTTTTTCTACTATATTATTCCACATATTAAGTACAGAAAAAACAAAATGAAGAGTTCATAAAAGTAAAAGACAATATGATATTTAAGCTTAGGAGATCTGCATAATGAAATAGAGAATAGTCAGTGTTGAGACTTAAATAAGTATAAGATATTTCTCAAATATAGAGCAAATATAGAGTTAAAAATTATTAGAGAAAAACAACCAAAGGAGATAGATGGTAGATTTGGGAAACTTAACATGAGATTGATTGAATTCCTGAAAAAGAAAAAAGAAATCGATAAAATCAATAGTTAATAAAAATAATAAAATAAAATTTTCCAACAGAGATGAAATGCGTATTTGCAGAAAAGGCAATTTGTATTTCAGGAGGGATTGATGAGAAATCATATTTAACTGTAAATTCTTAGAATCCAAACATAAGAGAAAATTATTAGAAGTTTCTTGACAAAATTTATAAATTATTTACAAAGGAGAAACAATCAGACTGGCATTGTAATTCTCATCTGAAACACTTGATGTTAGAAAGTGGTAGAATAACGTCTACAAAGTTTTTCTGGGAGTGGAGGTGGAGGAAGGAATGCAAATCAAGAATAATACACTCAGCCCAAACTACATTCACTGTCAAAGTGAAATAAGGTATTTGCATGTATGTAAACTTTTAGAGTTAGATTGTTAGTTAATGTTTTGATACAATAGCCCAAAAAAGATAGAAATTTATTTCTCTCATGTAACAGTGCAGTGGAGAAAGAGTGATTAAGGGTGTTCTATAGGTTAATTCAAGAATCTAGGTTCCTCCCAACCTGCTGTTCTGCCATTCTGGAAGGCAGAGCTTCGTAATCTTCATATGTGTCATTGGACCCTCTGGCAGACTAGTAAAATCTATCTCAAAATAAGTGTTATATATGCATAAAATAACTTACAAAGTTTTACAAACAACAATTAACAAATTCTGGGGGTGAACCTGATAATTGACTTAATTCTGAAATAATGATAAGTATAAACACCAAATTAATGAAGTAAGTTTATCATTGTTCTCATTTATAGGTGAGAAAATGGAGTTATGAGGAACCAAATAACTTATCCAAGGTTACATGCCTAGTATTCAGTGGATCCAGGATTATAGCCTGGGCAATCTGCCTGTGAAGTCTGTGTTCTTAGCCACTAAATAACTAAGAGAAATAAAATAAAATTAATTGATAACAAAATTAATGAAATAGTAAAAAAACAGAATAAGTAAAAACCAAAACAGATTATTTGAAAAGACCAATAAGAGAGATAAACAAGTAGTTAAAGTAAATAAGGAAAAAAAAATAGAGAAAAATAAAAGCAACTAGAAATGAGAAAGAAGACAGAGCTACAGATATAAATGAGAATAAAAGTGTGACTGCTCATAATAAATGACACATTTCCTTGGCTGCCCCTGGACCTCAGCGAAGTTACCAGGCACAGCCATCCTGTGAGGTCTCTGGTCCCTGATCAGTCAGCCAACCACTGACACTAGACACTTGCATCAATGTATTTGGCTTGTTCTTTCAAATTTGAACACTAGATTAAAATGTCTTTGGAGAAATTTGATGGAGTCAAGCCAGAGTTTAAGGCAGAGTCAGACAGACTACTGGTTAAACATCCCAGACCAGCCAGAGACCACGGCCTGGAAACCTGGCGGGGTGCCGAGGGCTTTGAAACTAGAGGTGACTCAGGGCAAGTTGAGGGTCTAGAAGCCATGGAGTCAATCAAGGCAGAAGTGAACAAGTAGGTTCTCAAGGTCAAGTGAACCAAGGTCAGGAAGCTACAAGGTCAGGCTGAGTCAGAGTCAGCACAAAGCAAGAACCGAAGTGAGTCTAATGGATTGAGAGGAAGTGTTTGTCCATTGGTAACTGCAACCAGGGAGAGAATGAGAGGTTGGTCAGCCATGCCAGATCTAGACAGAGCAGCAGCGAAGCAAAGGAAATCTCAGAGAGGTTCTTACGCTGAGGACACATGGCTATATTCTTCCCATGAATATATTTTTATGAATAAAATTATTTCTAATGAACTGACAATTTTATCTAGACGAAGTGATTCTATTTTTCCATTCAAAATCTAATACACCAGTGACTTTATAAGATGAAGAAACTAAGCACTACAGATATGAATTTCTTCAAGAACCATATACATGCAAAAAAGAGGACTTAATAGCAACTTGAATGTCCATAATATTTTCCAGAAGTCTTTTGTTTACTTTAATATTATCCCCACCTCCATCCTGGAAAGAATTTTGACCTTTTCTACTGGTTAAAATAAAATAAAGAAGTTATATTTTTGAAGGTATTTTACTAAATTGAGCTAGTCCCTATAAAGGGATGAAATGACCCATTTCAGCTCTTGCCCTCAAAATGAACTTGACTCCTTACATTCTCTTATCTTGCATTGGTACTTGGTATTTATTTTAATGATAGGTTATTTAAACATAAATATGTAGTGAATAGTACTAATGGAACACAAAGAAACCGTTGCATAATTATATCTTGGAATCTCTTGTACCTAGTGAATGTGTGTGAGCTGAGGACGATGACATTCCAGATGTCATGTGAAGAAGTTCAAGATTCCTTTGATGGGTGGAAATGAAGGAGCAAACACACACATACACACACACAAACATTTATGTAGGGAAGGGGAAGAAAGATGAGGGAGTGGTGGAGAGGATTGTTCTAATGAGCAAGCATGTTAATGTGGTAATGTTTCCCACCTTACACTTAATTCAGGTAAGAAGCAGGCCAGTCAGAAGTCATTACTTTTTTCAGACAAGGAGAATCAGGGTATTGAAGGCATAAAGCCCTCAGGCCAGGTAAAGTGGATGGGACCACTATGGTGAGGGTCTGATACTTGCAGAGATTTATCTCACCTGCTCTTCTAGGTCATCCTTGAACAACTCCCTAGACCTTCTGAACAAGCAGTTAAGGCCAATTGGAAATAACGCATTTCATCATATTGATACCTGCACTGGAGATATCTCCAATTTGTGGACTAGGGCAGGTATTATATGCATTTTATATGCATAAACTCATTTAATGCTAACAATAACTTAATGAGATAGGTACTATTATTATTCCCATTTTATAAATGAAGAAATGTACACAGAAAGGTAAAGTAAAATTGTATCCTCTATACTCCAAATTTTGGGGTAAATTTATTTTATCAACCTATTTTTAAAGATTATTTCTTAGCTGCTCATTTTACTGAAGTAATACGGATCACTCTACTCTTTATATATAGGGATTTATGTGGTTTTTGATTCAGGACTTCATGAGGATAGCTAGAAAAGTTTAAACTACATTCAGAAGGCACAAAGTTGACTGTAAAGAATAACAGGTTTTTACAATGTATTTTGTTTGAAGACTGTTTCGCCAACATTGTACTTTTATTAAATTTAATGTGCAGTGTCAAATGCGAGGAAAAAAAAACTGACTTGTCTACTCATAAATCTGATTAATGAATATTGGGTACTATCTCCTGGCCCTCAGACCAGAGGCTACATTGTGGACAATTCACAGGTAGCTGAATTTATGAGTTCAAAAATATATGGAATAATTTTCCGAAGCCCAACAGACATAGCATCCCAGGGCAAGACCCAATAAACCTAAAGAAAAGATCTGGGCCTTTCACTTTAATCTCTCACACTTTTCAATCAGACACAGAATTTACATGGGCACAGCAAAAACTCTCGCAATCACATGTATTAACTCTTTACTACATTTCCTTTTATCTCAAGGACATTTCATGTGCCCCAAAGAATGAAAAACAGCAGATAAAGTAAAACAATATAACCAGCAGTTGTATACCTATTTTTTCATGGTCTTCTGCTCACTCTTGTATATTTTGTTTGGCAGTGCCAAAGCTGCAAACTGCATTTCCAGGATCCTTTTTAGTTCACTTTCTGCTGGGTTTTGCTAATAAGAACGACTGCTGGGAAATCAGAAGCTGTGAGCAGTAGAGAACTATTGTTCTTCTTATTTCCTACCTCTCTTGTTTCTCTCTTCTTCTCGTGGTCCCAGGAAGTGTCTAGATCCTTTCCACCATTCCAGCTGTTGAAACTTCATTTCCCTAAAAATACTCACAGCAGCCCCATTCCTCAGGATCTCTGCCGGAAGAACCAGGCCCTCTTCTCTACTCCCAGGTTCTTGAAACATAGCCTCTTTCTTTGTGCTCCCAAACTTAGAAGTGGTTACTGATTTCTGGGTCACTTCATTTCCATCTTTTGCTCTTCCAACATTATGAAACTCATGTAACCAATTTCCTAAATTGCATCGGTTTAAATTACCAGCATGATTTTTATTTCTTTCTCCTAGACCCAGACTGATTCTATGTACCTTCCTGATCTGACTTTGTCTGTGATGACACGGTTCCTGCTCTTCTTCAGAACAATTTCTGGGCCAGTGAGCAGAGAAAAAGCACAGAGGGCAAATGAGGCATGCCGAGTCTTTTATGCATCAGGCCAGAAAGTCCTACTATGCTAAAAATAGTGCTATTTTTACAGTTTGGGTATTCCTGGTTTGAAAGGCTACCTTAAGGTTGATATCACTCTCTTCAGAATGAGTATCACTCCAGTAACATGAATTAAGAGAGGATGTAGAGGTCAGCCCATGGGTTTTGCCCAGATGGTAGAGTTTGATATCTGTGTTCCCTAGACCACAGCATAACACTTAGGGACTATATGAAATATTTAGGCTTTTTTTGGAAATCAATGGAAACCTAGAACCTTCCATCTTAAGAGAGATGCAGCATGAAGTATGAGTTAGGATATTTAAAAAACAACTTATTTCTCTACAGTTATGGATTTTTCCACTTTTTTCATTTTCCAAATTTCTGTTTGGAGGTCATCTTATTTCATCAAAACAAACTGTTGTTTTATTTTGTTTTTTAAATTCTACACTTCAGCAAACATTTGTTTTTTTTTTCTTTTTTTTTTAATTTTATTTATTAGTTTTCAAGTATACAGTACATTGGTTAGATATTTATATAGTTTATAAAATGATTCCTCTAATTGCTCTTTCTCTCCTCTGGCTCTCCACCTAGCCAATACATTAATGCAAACTGCATTCCCTATGCCTTTTAAGTAAATTCTTTAGTAATTTTTTAAATGTTCAGAATATCTTAATTACATAGTTAAGAAAAAATATTTCAATTGAACACACATCTGAAACCTGAAAATTGCCTACTTCTAAACAATATTTTTATTATTTTGTTAATATCTATTTCAAAGAATAAATTAGTTATACATTTTTAAAAGATTTTTTCAGAAAGCAATCAATTTTTTAAATAATACTTTTATTTCAAAAGAATTAATATCTTCAATTAATACAGGCTGCTATATTTTAAATCATATGGCTCTTTGTTCCATAAAAATGTAACATTCATTCATAAAAATATAGAAGGCTATTGATTCTAATTAAGACTTAATAGTTAGGGTTCTGAAAACATTTTGAATGTGAAACTTTAAAATAATTTATGCTTATTGAAACAACTTTAGCTGAATTTCCATTACTCCAGTTTTTAAAAACTCAAGTAAGCAGACTTAAATATAAGAATCTTAAAACTAAAAGCTTATCTCACAGTCAAACTGGAGGAGTAAGCATATTTCTCAGTCAAAATGCAATGTTTTGTTAAGAGCTAAGCAAACAGTTCAATCTTCCAATTTGTTCATTCCTAGATAGCAGGCAAATTATTCTATCCAAATGTCTCAGTAATAAAATTTTCAGTGAAATATTGCTTAGTAGACATATACAAGCAAATAGACTTTGATGATGAACCTTAAATAAAAGTGATACTTAACTTAGATGTTTGAGACTTTCCAAATTTCTGTTTATGTTTATTTACTCTATTAATTTAGCCTGCTTTCTGTCTAGGAATACACATGTAACATGAACACAAGTGCTTCTTAACAAACCACATAGTCACAAAAAATACTATAGATCTGGAAAGAGTATGAATTTTTTGGCTAAAACTCACATCATTTTCTCAAAGTTCTTTTTAAAATAACTACCCATGCCAGCCTCTGTTCCTAAATGCTAACGCAATCCATCTTAGTCTCTGAATTCACTAGACCCTATTCCAGTTCTTTGCATGTAGTAGGCCCCAAGACTCATGATTGACGGATGAGTCTTGCACCTGTAATACTGTGCTTGGAAGGTAGCTTGACTCTTTTGTCTACAAAAGTAATTCCATCTAAATTTATTTCAAAACACTGAAGGTAGTTTTTAAATTTCCTTTTTTTTTTTTTAAATTTATGTTCTTGCAATAAAACTAGACTTGATGTCATTTAAGAACAATTTTGACCTTAAAATCAAATCATTCTAATCATCTAACCCTGAAACTTGGGGGCAGTTCTCAACATTACTCCCAGGTTGACTTTAGATAATATATAAAGTTATGTTTGACAAAGCACATTATTTTAAAAATGTTAAAAATGTTTAAAAATATTAAAATCATTAAAAATTAACATTACAGAATTATGGGAAATTAACAATACTAATTTATTTGCTTAATCTAGATCATAGGCTAAAAAAAATTAATAAATGTTAGTTTTCAACATACGTTGCTACTTCTGTCTTTGAGCTAGAATACAAAATTTGTAATCCCAAATGCCACCGCTCACAGATTTCCATAATATTAAAAATAAATAAATAAATAAATAAATAAATAAACATAAAAAGAGGCTACAAAGACGTCATAAATAATAAGGCAGCATCAAGAATGTGTTAAGAAAGAAGAAAATACATAGAAATTGTATATCCCTAGCAACATAATGAAAGTGAAAATTTTAGTCTATTAACCTGGATCTAGAATCAGGTAAAATTGAAAATTAGGCAATATTATGTCTGTAAACTTCTGCCCTGTCTTCTCATTCTTCCAGCCCACCCCAAATACCCAGAACTCCCAAATAAGAACTTTCACTGGACCAAATCAGTACTTGATGAAAGATAACAAAGGCTGAGCCTTTTTAGGTACTTTATTAAGGTACATAGCCATTACCCATTACCCATTACGGGAAACTTCTTAATTGTTTAATTATAAGTAATGTGACTACATGGTTACTCTCCATATTGTCTCTTTGGTATCTTTCCTAGTCTAACCCTTTTTAGTTTGTTTAATTTAATATTATCAAGTATAACCAATTTGTGATTAATTAAAATATCTCTTTTCCTTCTTTGATTTTAAAAAATTTAAGATTTGAAGGAAATGAATATATAAGTTACAATTTTGTCATTCCTGGGTCTGAATTTACATTTGGAGGGAAAAATATACAAATTACAGTTTTGTCATCCTGGGTCTGAAACACTTTAGCCAGAGCAGAGGTCTTAGTAGACATAAATGTAAAATGCATTTCAGCGACTTTTTTTGGAATAAAATAAGGGACCTGGTACGTTTTCATGATCTCTTAAGGTGTTTTCATATGTATTTTATATGCAGATATGTAAACTTATGATTGTTTCCCCCTTTTCCGAAAATTTCAGAGCTAAATATCAGGATGTACTCAGTTTTCTCCTACTCCTGTAATGACTTCTTTGTGTAGAAATGCATTTATCTATAAAACAAAACTAACATTGGCTTTTCCCAAGAGGTCAGTTGAGGGATAATGAATTTACCTTTTAAAAAAGTTCTGTGAAGTAATAATGTACACAGATTCTTTATAAATTATTATTATTAGTCTCAACTCAAAAGTCTCATCATTGACACATAACCTCACTGCAACCTCCTTCTCTTGGCTGAGGCTCAACAATTCCTAAAGACAAGGATCACTGCAGACATCTGATTTCTAAATTGTTCGGCTAAAAAGAGGAATATACTAGGGCCATGTTTCTCTAGGCACTTGTTTATCTTGGGTTCGGTTGGTGTGTTACAGAAATATATTAGACCCTTAATCCCGGGAGGAAACTAAAACTGTGAGAAAGACAAAATCTGGCTGACCTTCTGCAAAAACAGCCAGCCAACCCTGCTGAGAGGCAACATCAAAAACAGAGGCCAGGACTATTGAGTTTTTGTCTTAGAGGATGACAATTTGTTTAAAGAAAATGTTTAACTATAGACCGAGTAACTCAGCTACACCCTCCCTTTTTATCTGCATTAGACAGATAAAAAAATGTCAAAGTGTAATCTATATGGGTAATAGTGTCAATAAAAGATCAAGATTATACATGATACTTGCTAAATTTGTTATGCTTCATTAGTGTTGTGGCTTATTACAGAGAGCTCCACAGTTCCCAAGCATTCCCTCATGGGCTGTCCTGATGGATAATGCAAATAAAGAAAGAAAAGGCACCAATGACACACTGCTCACACTGCATTTGTCAGGGGCATAGTTAGCTGGATTAGATATGCTCTGCATTTTCTATCACCGTCACATATTGATCTGAATTTATAGTCACGCTCACTTAGCACTACTGTATTTTCTACAATGGTGTTCTCTCAAGGTACCAATGACACTCAGACCAAGCTTTTCAAAAGATTATCTAGATATTCCAATATAAAAATACCACTTAGCCAAATAGTGCTCCTTCAGGTCTTTAATTGAAAGAAAAATGTATAAATAGGTTAAACTTTTTAAAGTTATTTTAAAAGGAAGAAAAAAAATTCTTATTCTAAAAGCAATTCACAAATGGCAAAGCATTAAAAAATTGTATACTTAAGTTCTTTTTCAGGTTAATTAAAAGTATGAAACAGGTTGACTAACCTTCTAATCCTAGAGAGACAACCCTAGTATAGGATCTGGGCATCTCTCACTTTCTCCTCAACCAAATTCCCTAACACCGATGCGCTTAAGGAAAGTCGTGTTTCCCACAGCCAACGTGAATGTGTCACCTTGATCTAGATTATGTCCAAGATTTATGCATTTTACTTCTTTCCAAATGACACCAAAGAAGGTCCTGCTTTTATTTGATTATATGGCACATATTTATATTAAGATATGGCAGAGAAAGAGACGGGGTGTTAACAATCACCATTATAAAATCTGCCTGAGCATTTTAAGGAATGTCTGCCTAGAAAATTGAAAAGAGCATAGGGCACTGATGTAAAAGATTATTATTTGTAATGAGATGTTTGACAACCTATTTTTACCTTTGATTGGCTCTGTCTAATCCTTTAGTTATTCTACTCAATATCCAGTAAACACGTTACTTCTACCTATTTCAGACAAACTTTCAGTAACCCCTTTCTCTAATACTCACATTTATCATGGTTATGTTTCATGGGACTATACCATGGCTGAAATACTCTAAATCTGTTTTCTCTTTAAATATGTGGTTTAAACCTATGGCTTAAATTCTGTACGTTTAGCTAAAGCCATTAGAAAAAACAAAATATATCTAGAACAGTTGACAAACAATCCTGTAAGTTCTAAGGAGACCAATGTATGTTAGCGTGAAGTTTTCAAGCTTAACTAAAGTTGGAATCACCTGTAGAGCTTAAAATATACTCATGTCCAGATCTGACCTCTAGTCTCAAATTACTGGTTTTGAATGAGGCCTGGCAACCAGTATTTTAGAAAATTTCCGTCACTTCTAAGGTATAACCATTAGTAATAATCATTGATATAAAACAAATGCCTAATAGGAGAACAGATGGCTAAAGAGAATTGTTTTGGGGAAAAAAAAGCTGGAAGGGTCATCAGGTGAAGAAGAAAATCACATTATTGAAAAAGAAACATATGAAGATATTCAATGCTAACAATTGCTCTATTTTTGTACATGGATAGAAAAAAGAAATTTAAGAATGTGTTGGAAAAACAAACAGTGCCTTATTAGGAATTCTCCAGAGGGAAAAATTTTCCACTACAGATGAAAACAAATGCAAGGTTTTTGAAGGCCAGAGATGAGAGGAACTTCAGCGGTCCTGTTGCCTGATTCACAGAACATCAGAGTCTGAGTGGGAACCCGAGGGTGTGTTTCATTTGAAGAAACTAAGGTATGGGAAGATTAACCAGACAGAATCTAGTTAGAAAAAAAGCAGGCCCTAGCAACCCAGATATTCTAAATATGATGCAGGGCTCTTTCCATCACATTACACTCCTCCACAAACCTGGGAATCCAGGACCATCTACATGCCACAGAAATGTCTAAGGAAGAAATACAGATAGATTGAAATTAACTTTCGAAGTAGTTAACCAGGGTTATAATATTTAAGTTAAAATAACAATGAAATGCTAGCAAAAACAGCACTGAATTGTACCTTATCTGTGTGCATGGTGGGAAGGGTATACAGAATTATTACTATTAAACTTAACTGTTAACAAAATATTTGTCTTCAGTTTTACAAAAGAACCTGTGAGTGAAAAAGTGTGTTCATTTTCTACATTACACATTCCCATCTGGTTGTTTGACCCAGAAATCCACAACCAAAGCATCACTTTTCCAAAAATAGGAAAGATAACCTGGAGAAAATAAGAAGCATCAAGAGATGAACTTGCAAGCAATAATCTTAAACATAATAATTATGGCCAAAACACTGTATTGCTATTGATTATAATGTACCAATAACTCCTTTTAAAAATACTAAGGTTTATAAAACCAATTACATCTTTTTAAAGATAATGAATGGGAGGTTTTATACTTAGTCATTCAACAATGTCTCTTTGCTTAGAATGTGCTAGCAACGGTGCTGGGTACTGAGAGGATGAGATTGACAAGCGCTTAAAATGTAGTGCTGTGGCTTTCAAACTTTTTTGACAGTGACTCCCAGGGGGAAAAAAAAAGTATTTTTTTACAGAACAGACTAATATTTGTGTTTAACCAAAGCAAAAATTTCAAAAACCATACTTTCTCTAACTACATCTGAGTCATCTGGTATTTTCTTTTGTGTTCTACAGTCTTCTTTTACATTTCATTTCATCCTATTCTATCCTATCCTAGCCTAGCATAGCCTATCATTTCATTTTCTAACTACTAAATTGATCTTGTGTCCTAAAAATAAATGACATCCAGCATTCTGAAAAGCACCTGGATTCATGACTGATAGCATAATTATCATAACAAGTGAGTCAGTGATTATGTTATACTCTGAAGGGTATTACACACCATAGACTGTAGAGAATGGGTAGGTAATTCAGATTGGGGAGTATGTTTGTATAAAATGTAAGATGATGCTAGAAGTGAGTACTGAAGAAGAAATAGGTGTTAGGTAATTAGGAGTAGATGATGCTTCTTGGGGAGGAATCAGGAAGTGTAAATACATGGAAGCATAATATATAGAGTAAATTACAAAAAATTTGGTATGTCTGCAGCAAACGATATTGTGTGGGTAAAAGAAGCGATACTACTAGACCATATCTAGATTATCAATGTCTCAATTGGTAGACCAAGAAATTTATCAGAAAATTTCTTGATTGAGTTTAACAGTTTAACATAATCAATCTTTATTTTAGGAAGACTACGATTTGCGGTGATATTGTCATTACTTAAAGTAGTTTTGAACTTCTCGTTGAAATTGCCTTTAGAGTTTATATTATGAGCATAAAAATAAATTAATCCCATTACTGTACAGCCACACCTTGACTTTGGATGAGTTTTGGCTAGTTCTAAAGGTCAAATCCATTCTCAAAGCTTCATGATTTATTATCTCCAATGACAATCAAAAGAATATGCCAAACACTTTTGGTTTAACAAGACACCTGGCTAGTAACACATGATGCAGCTTCTCCAACTACACACTGAAAGAAGCAAAAAAAGGATCAAAATTCAAATGACCACCAAATGAATGAATATGTAGGAGACATGACTGGGACGATTAGGAAAATGAAACTGCATTGAGGAAATGCCACCTCTGCTTTGCTTCATGGAGGTAAATTAATGAAACATAATTTTATGAAGCATAGAGAAACCTAAAAATAATAGAACTACCAGTTAATATGTCCTCAATTTTGCCCCCAAACTCATAGCCTAAGAAAGGCCCTAACCAGATTCTCTGGAACTGGTTTGGGAATTATTTGTCACCAGACTGTAATAAATACAGAAATTTAGAGTGCTTAGAAACTCTCACAGAAATGTAACATGGTGTCGACATTTAAGCACCTGATTAGTGGGCTTGTTTCATTCTATAGGAAATAGATTAGGCTTCATATTGTTGAACTCATGTGGTAAGTCACATTTGGAACAAGGTGCATATTGGTCATACACAGTAGTACCACATTACAACACTAATACATTAAGGTTAGTTTTACAATTATAACTTGTAAGTATAAAATTCTTTTAAAATTTTATTCATTATTGTAATTTGCTATTTCAGCAATCACTTTAATTTTTAACCAAACCTGTTTTTCATAGTCTAGCATTATTTACTAAATTAGGGAAGTATAATTTATTTATTTATTTTTAACCCTAATTTGCAGTTAGCATACAGCCTCACTGGAAATTTCCTATAAGAAAGAAACCAAACAATTTTTTTTATTGCATCAATAGTGATAAAGCATATGATTATGAAATAACTTTCAAACAGATGAAGAACTAAAGAATATTGAGTTCGATTTTGTAGCCATAATTGATGTTGAAGTGTGCAGAAAACTGACTATTTAAACAATGGAATCATTGTAAGATAAGCAGTATTTACATTTTTAAAAAGACACAGCATAGTAACTCCAAAACTGAAAGGATTCTTTAAAGAAAAGAGTACTCATTTAAAAAGTTGAACGAAGCAGGTGTCACTATTTCATAGTATATCAGGCTTCTTGCAAAGAAGGACTTCAGATTACTAAAAGTAAAAAATGAAATCATAGATAATTGTCAAGACATTGCAATAAGCTTTAAGTACGTTTGCTTCGAACTGTTGGGAATATCTGCAGCATAGAAGATAGCTCAGATATCACTCTCCCATGATACAACGTCTCAGAATATTTTGGAATTAGTTTATGATGTGAAAGACCAATTTATAGAACAAATACTGCTAGCAAATTAGTTTTTATTGCATCTTGATGAACGTACATATATTTCTAATGACCTTGTTAGTATATATGCAAATTGAACTTGATAATAGAAAGGAAGAATTTTTTGTCAGCTTTATTGAAGATAAACAAAATCTTCGAACTATCTACTACTACGAAGGATTGCATTATCAAAAAATGTGGTTTAGAGTTCAAGTTATAAGTAGATATATGTCCTATGACACAGCTGAAATGGCAGGAAAACATTCTGAAATTATTAACCAGATGACGGAAGTTATGTTAGAAAGTGAATCAACACGGTGCATCCATCATTGAGACAGTCACTACAAAAAAAATAAAAGTCACTTGAACTAAACAGTTTATTTTTGACATAGTGACATGGCGAATTACATAAAAGCAAATGTGTTTATATTTGACATTATCTCTATCACTATAATATTAAAGCTGATTGTAAGTAACTGTTATTGCATTTTGAGAAAAGATGTTCATCCAGGGAAAAGAGCTCGCAAACATGCTCGAATTATAGAATGAATATATAATATTTCTGCAAGATAAATTCATTTAGTTCCAGCTTTTAAAGATGTAAATCATTCAGGAAGCCTTCTTTAATTTTCTCATATCTTAGGCTCATAGTTTAATGTTCTTAATACATCCATGCAATGAAGTAATTCAACACAAGGTGTAGAACCCTAATGAAGAATCGTATAGTGAGATTAATACAAGGAAGATATGCATCATGATCAAGCAAGGATAAAGTTAAAGACTAGAAGTTTACTTTTGAGATTTAAAATATAGTCATGTAGTTTTAAAAGTCATTAAAAGTCTTTTTTTAAGAGTTTGGACAGAATATCACATGATATCAGTAGAATTAAATGTTATAGGAGAGTTAACCCTTTGGATTTTAGTTTTCCTAATAAACAATAACCATGCCTCATAAAAGTATTGTCGTGTTAAAGTATGGATTCAAAAATAATGTCTCTAACTCACAGGACACAATTAAAAATTCAATGTTAGGGTATGAGAAGGAATTCTCATTCCCTTGTACATTAGAAACAGCATCAGATCCCAGGGTTTCAAAAAAAAAAAAAATTCCACTTATTCCTCTTTTAAAAATCTAGGAATAGATATTTTGTTTTTTACCAGACACTGCTTATTACACAGCCAGTAACTACTTGACTTTCTTCATGTTACTACAGATGAAATCCTTATTTTACTTTTTCTTCTGTGAAGCATATTTAAGTGTGGAGTTCCTTTTAAAGTGAATTTTTCAAGTGACTTCACTTAGATGGTCTCCAGGGCTGAGAAATGCAATAAATACAACGGTAAAATACATCAACTCCCTGTACTTGGTCAGTTTCTTAACAAGAACATTACCCTCAGGCAAATACAGACTGAAAAATAGGATAAGCACTTTGCCCAAAAGGTTAACAAGAAAATTCAACCTCCAATTTTCACTTAAGATCATAAAATGTTATGGAATATTTTCTGTATTCCAGACAATGTTCGAGGAACCACAAAATTTAAAAGATAAGCAAGTGTTAACCACTACTTAAATGAAGTTTATAATTTTGGAAACAGGATAACCTATACAAGTATTTTGAATGTTAAAAAATTATAAGTGCATTAATGCCAGAGAGAAAATAATAACTAATCTGCAAAGTGTTACCAAAGACTAATGTAGTTAAAATAAAGAACATAAACTTTACAGTTAATTACAGGCTTGGCCTCTTATATAATAATGGCCAAAAAATAAACACATCTGAGCTTTGGTTTTATCTGAAAATGGGATACATAACTCAGAAGATAGCTGTAAAAATACAATTAAATAAAATAATATATGGGCAGTGTCTAATATTTTTCCTAATGCAGAGTAGATGCTCAACAATTCTGATCTCTTCCCCTCCCCTTTTATACCTACAAGATTTTCCACAACTATCTTGTAAAATATTTGCGGCTGTATCATTATGCAGCAAAGACTATCGTTGTCACTCAACTAATATTTCTTGAGCATATGTTATGTGCTAGGTGTTCTGGTAAAACGAAGTCCCTGGTCTCAAGAAAAATACATTTTGGTGTGTGGGACAGGGAAGGAGATAAAGTATAGAAAATGTAGATATATATTAAAATAGATACTGTGAAGAAAATAAATGGACATTTGTGATATAAAATAATGATTGATGAGTATTATGATAGATGGATTAAGGAGGAGTGAAAGCCATCCTGAGAAGGTGACATGATAGAGTCCTGAAAAGAGAAAGTTATGTGAAGTTATGGGGTGACAGGATTTTGTGCAGAGAGATCATTAAATGTACAAAGTTGCTGAAGTAGGGACAAGCTTTTCCAAAGAAAGAAAGAAAACTAGAGACTAGAGATTGCTTGAGATTATGATAAAAGATGTCGTAGAGAAGGAGACATTAGGCCAGTTTACATAAGACATTGTAGGCCATGGTCAGAAGGTTTTATACAAGGGAATTAAATGATATGAAGTTCATGTAATATAAATCATTATGAGTTCTGCGTCAAGAATGGATTTTTGAGGACAATAATAGAAGAAAGACATCAGTTCAGAAACTATTTACTGCAATAAGAAAGACATGCAATAATACCAGTACCTAGACGGTAGTATTGGTGATGGGAAAAACTGTATGGATTTGAGATGATTTTTATATGTAAAATCAATAGCACTTTCTGAAAAAATTGGATAAGGGGAATGAGGAAAAAGAGGAATTAAGAAAACTTTGGATTTTGATTTGACTAAAGAAATAGATACTGACTTGGAAAGCACAGTTGGTGGAATTTTGGGGACAGAAGTGAGCTAAATAGAAAATCACAGGGGATAAAGTGGAACCAACTTGTGTAGACTGTATTTTCTAGACATCTCACTGCATGGAAAATTGGGGAAAAATGAAAAAATAGCTACTATGAGATGCGAGACTAAGCAGATTTTTTAAAGCATGAGAGGTAGTGAGATGCTTTTTAAAAAAATGTGTATAAACCAGTAAGATGGAAGCCAATGATATTGTTAAAAGTGAGAAGATTTCAAAGTTCTTCTGAAGGCAAGAGGAAATGAGATCTAGTGCAAAGGTCAGCCTTGAAAAGATGAGGAATGCAACTTTCATAACAGAAGTTTTAAAATAAGTGAAAAATGCAGATTGAATTTTTAGATTTGATGATGAAAAACTAAGCAGGTTTTCTGTCTGCTTTTTTGAAATTTAAGTATAGTTGGTATACAATAATATATTAGTTATATTAGTTTCAGATATGCATAGTGATTCGACATTTTTATACCTTACAATGTGATCACCCCACTAATTCAAGTAATCATCTGTTACCATGTAAATTTACCACAATATTATTTACTCTATTCCCCATCACCTTTTTCACCAAATAAGAACATGCCAACATAGATGCACACATGCAAATGCACAGTGCTGAGAACAATGAAAAACTGAACAGTGTATAAAGTACAATTCCAGTTATATAAACTAAGATATATACACTCAAGGATAAATAGCAAGCTCAGTACAGAGGTTGTCTATGACAAGGGGAGAAAATAGAAATGAAAATAAATATTTTAAAAAGAGAAATGTTATGTGGAACAATGATGACATTACATAATAAACCAAACAATATGATTAGATAATATGATTAATCTATCTAATGCTCTGGCTCTGAGGTCCACAAGGAGAACATGGGAAGGGGCTGATGCATAGTTAAAAAGGGGTGAGCTACATGAATTAAGGTACAGTGGAAGTACCTTTATCCTGAAGTGCAGGATAAGAATAAGGCTCAGATGAGATGCAGACAGCAGCACAGGAATGAGGGTGCCTGGATAATGGATAATTAAATACATTTGGTTTGCTAGAGGAGACAGAGACACAACGAATAACAGTGATTTGAGAAGTCAGTGAGAATTTTATTTTAGCTTTATTTTCTCTAATATGGCATTTCCCAAACTTTTGCATGCATCGAAATCCTCTGGAAGGTTTGTTAATGTCCAGATTGGCAAGTCTCACCTTCAGAATTTCAGACTCAGTAGATTTGAGGTGAAGTCTGAAAATTTTCACTTCTGATGACTTCCCAGGCATTGTTAAACTGCTGCTGCTCTGGGGAAACACTGTTTTAATACTTCAAAGCCAGAAAGCTTCAGTTTGGGGTGCTTTTTCAAAGCACAGAGTACTGTAAAGGTCTAGGGTGGTCATTATCTTCGGGAGCCCAGAATGTTTCATCATTTACATAACTTCAGTTCTTAGTAAAGTGTTTGTGTATAGAAATATTCAATAAAACCTTGCCAAATGGGTGAACAGATGAATAAATGACCCATTTTATGGATCCGGAAGTGGAGGTTTGTGGAAAGTTAGGGGACTTGTCCAAATTACACTAATAGTTTCCAGTTTCCAAATCCAGTGACTTTCCCAGTGGGTTATCCACAAGAATCAGGGGTGAGAAAGAACCCTGATCAGCTTAGGTAAGAAAGACTTCAATAAATAATGAGCATTAGAGGTGGGTCTTGAAGAAAAAAGAATGAGGGAGTAATGTGAGTTAAAGCTTATAGGGGAAGCTGGGAATCTGAGTGACAATCAAGTAATCTGACAAGTTATATTTTGATGTAGTCCAGTCATTCTTAAAATGTGCACATTGTGAGAAACCCTGCCACATATAGGTCAAAAGAAGATAAAACTGAAAAATGGCTTGACCATGTGGTATACCTTCTTAAATACGAGACTGAAGAGTTTGTGCCTCTTTCTGTAGGCAGTACAGAGCGGATAAAAGTCTTTGTCTAGTGAAGTTACATGATTGGAACTGCTCTTTAGGGTAACAATTTAGACAATAACTTTACTCAAATTTTTGTCTACAGTTGGAAGTAATTAGGTTCTGGGCTTGCTATCTGGATGACCAACACAAAGTCAGCAATGCTTTGGCTTGCTGGTTTTTATATGGCAAACTGCTAACTGGAATACAAATTTTAAGTATTTAAAAAAAAAAATAAGAAAAACTTGTAATAATCACTGCCACAGTACGGTGATAAAATGCCATCCTATAATCAAGTGATTAGTTTCTTTGTTTCTCCGTTGTCTATATGGAAGAAAATGTAAAGATGAGTGGCCAGAGAGAGGGACCACTTGTTTCTAAACTCCCGATGGTTGTTTCTAAGTCGACTTGTAGCAGCATTTGAATAGATGTCAGCTGGTCTCAATAGCATCTTTGCATATTGTTCTTCAAAAAGATCATTTCATTGGAGAAAAGGGCTAGCATAGATTTTAATGGTTCTCTGATGACATTGTAAAATACAAGGTGTTCAGATATGGGAAAGGGTATAAACAAGATTACCTAGTTAAACAAGATTACCTAGTACAAATGTTTAGTTCAGGTGTTATGTAAGCATGTATATCATGGCCAGGGACCAGAGATAATATATAAGTTCATGACAGTTGAATAGCACAAAAATAGAAATTACTGTACCAAAAAAACACCTAAAACTTAACAGGCCTTTCTCTGTCATGCAAGGGCCTTGGGGATGTCTGGGCTTGAGATAGACTTTATGTGGGAATAGGCTTTCCTAATATGTTTCCAGAAGCTCAAATCTACCATCTGGTTGAAGCAGCTGTGAGGAAAACCTTTGTTGTGTTGTTTTGCAATTTGTTTCCGCTAGTGTCAGACAGAAACGCAGGAGGAAAGGGATACAGTACAAATGAAATTAAATTATTTAAAATAAATAGTTGGAATTAGGGCATCAGAAGTGCGTAGGAAATTTCCGACATGCCGGTAAATTCCACAGTGGCACAATAAGGAAGACAGTTCCAGGAATAGTGGACGAAAGAAATGCCACTTTTTGGAATTTTAATTACATAACCAGAATTAAAATAATGGTTCTGATTTTAACTTTGGATCATGACTATAAGGTATGCCCAACATTATATAAAACAATTTAATAGTATCTTAACATTAAAAAGTTCTACTGAAATATATCTTTAATAAGAAATCTGATTTAGAAGTCACTTTTAAATGTATTTTTTGTATCAAAATAATATATGGTTATGAAAGAGAATAAAATAAAAAATATTTTTGAAAACCATCCATAGTCCCACCGTGCAAATCGACTTAATATTTGCCTGTATTGCATGTAGTATCATGTACATCATATCTAGTATTGGTATTATGTGACATTGAACACAAGCTCCATTAGGGCAGAGATTAATTTTTATCTTTAGTTTTATTTATTGCTGTATCTTTAATGTCGAGATTATTATCTACTTTATAAGTTCAATAAATATTTTTTGAATTAATGAACATGTGCCTAATAATTTTTAAATAAAACATATATGATATATGTACTTTAACATTGCACATAGGTCACCTTAAATCCTCATTTCTTTCATTGATATTAAGTCATTTGCTAGTAAATAATTGTAATGGCTACATTACATTCATCTTATGAATGTATGACAAAATTTGCTTAGGAAATTTTGCATCATTTCCTTAGGATTTAACCTTAGAAGTAAAATATAAGACAATGGGTATGAATATTTTCATACATCTTGATATATAGTTCAAAACAACCCTACAAATGTTTATAACTATTTATGCCAGTAGTTTTACAATTTATTCTCTCTCTCCAAGCCTGTAATCTTTTATTTTTAAAAAATATAAATTTAATAGATATAAATGATGTCTCCCTGAAACTTTAAAACTTTTTATTTGATTACCAGTCAGATTGAACATTTTTATTATTTGTATACTTATTCATATTATTTGTAAATAATTTTTCATATACCTTACCCATTTGTGGGCTGTTTTTCTTTTTCATACTAATTTTTGAGAACATTCTCTATATTAACAACATTAAACCATTGGCTCTCATATATGATAGACATTGCTTTTAAATTTTTAATTTGTTTATTTATTTTATTTCTGGTTTTAATATAAATTGATTTTCATATTTGATTTAGCAACATCTAGCAATCTTTTCATTTCATAGCAACATTTCTTTTTTGTTGTTGATTTCTTTGCATATATGCTTAATAATTTCTTTGTTATAATTGGATCCATTTTTATCTCCTATATTATTTAACAATTAATAATTAATATGGTATTTATTTTTGTGGAATAAGATGACTCTAATACATATTTTGTTCCAAATACTTAACCAATTATCATAGATTCATTGACTAGATGTTATGGACTTTTGATAGGATTTTTTAATGGAACTTTTATTTCTTTTCACTAATTTATTGTTTTATTTTTATTCTATTTTCATTATTTATAATTGTTTTTAGTATATTTTAATATTTGGTTAAGTAAATCTTGCTTCATTAGTTACCTTTTCTAAAAAATACATATTTGTCTGCTTTGATAGATAATGGAGTAATTTTAAGTGTCCAAAACTGAGCATTTTAATTGATAGTTTCATTAAATATAAAAATCAATTTTGAGAGTTTTGATATTTTATACATTACTGTGTCTTTCTAACAGGTAAGTGGTAGACGTTTATAGTAAAGTCTTCTTTCATGACTGTTGATAATTTTATACTATTCATATATCTCTGTTTTTGTTTAGTCATATATTTTGCAGTCTGTCTTTATAATGCACTTTACTCGGTATAAAATCATCTTAGTTTCAGTATTTTTTAAAAATTATTCTTTATGATTCTCTTTTATATTAAACTTATGTTTATATGATGTCTTGCTGATATATTAACTTTTAATCTTATTTCACTAGAAATAGATGACTCTCATAAACATCATGCAATATTGTCATAACCATCAAACCAACCTAAGAATCTTTTTTTCTTTTATAAACAATATGGCCCATTTGTATTTATTATTGACATATTTACCTTACTTTGGTTATGTCATCTTATACATTATATTTTTATTTTTCTTTTGCTGATTAATTTATTTTTATCTTTGTTAAATATGTTTTCTCGGCATTTATTTAAAAGTCTGTTATTTTAAGAGGTATGAATTTTATGTCTGTTAGTAGTTATCTTATGTTTCTCATAAAAAATATTAACTGTAATTTTCCATTCAGCTGAACATAAGCTGAAATCATAACTTCTCATTTCTCTTTAAGACACATAATTAAAGATAATTTTGCTTTCATCTGAGCTTAGGGTCATGTTCTTCTCTTTGTGTATGTATACCAATATTAGAATAAGATTGTCATTTATTAAAATTTATATATTATAATTATTGCTTTCTGAATAATTTTGAAATGTAAGATTTAATTTTAAAAATCATGTATAAATAATTATTTTAAATAAATTTGTTTAACATGTTTTATTATTTATTGCATGTCCTTAAATTTCTCATTTTTTATTTTACTTTATATCTGATTTCTTTAAGTATTCAGTTACAAATTATATAGAAGGCAGGGTATCTTCCATGTTCTTGTATATTTGAGAATTTTTTTTCATGTTAAAAGAGAAATTTTATGTCATCTTATTCTACAAAAGTTTTGCCTCAGATTTCTGCATAATATAGCTACATTCTCCTTTATTGGTATTGTGAAGAAAAGTCACATGCCATTGTGGTAATTCACAATCCTTGAGGAGATTTTCATAATCCTTGTATTTCAAATATTTTTTCTGGAAATGTTTAATGAGAGGCCTTTCTCCCAGTTATTTAGTGTAAAATATGGGACAACTATACACTTGCTTACATGGATCTTTTTTAGTACAGAATATTTTCTCCAGTTATATTTTTGATTCTGACCAAAAGTTCTTGCTTCTTCTTCAGGTACATTATCTATACTTACATTTTTATTCTCTGTTGTCCAAATGACTCACTTTCTCAGTACTTGCTTTTAACTTTTTTATCTTTTTGCTTTAAGTTGTAAGATAACTTGCAGGTCTCTACTCCATATGACTGATTAAATTTTCTTCGTTTTCATTTCTGTACTTTACTATCTCCAGTTGTTGCATATTTGTTTCCTGGAAGTATTTCCTATTTATATCCATTTATAGTTTATCCTACTGACTTTTTAATTTAGATTTTGTCTCAACAGTTTATGGCCTTATATTGGCCATATTTTCTTAAATTTTATTGTGAACCCATTTGTTTTCTAAAACTTTTTCCTGTTTTCTAAAGTAGATCTATTTTTCGAGTTTGTTACTCTATTGTTTTAAAATACCTTTTTCAAAAAACAATATGTACATATATTTTTGATTTTAATCTTACTCAAATGAGGCAAGATACTTCCAGACTTAGTACTAACTAATGAACATAAGTGTGGATTACCTGAACCTGAGAGATGATCAGTATTCTCCTATTATTTTTCTAAGATGGGATTCAAATTGTCCAGCACCAACCTAATTCTCTACATTTGGTAGTAATTAATTTATTATTTGATAATTAGTGGAGCGTGTGACACGCTACACTAATAAACTAGCACTGCTCTGGGGTGTCTTTTTATCTCTGTTTGACCTAATGCACTTTACTTGTAGAGACTATATGCTTCTTAAGCTGCAAAGCATGCTTATTGTCAATTTACTGCTCTCTTGGCTTTTGTAATTTGCTAAATCTAGCATATGTAGATAGCTGGGATTGAATAAACGAGGACAGAAACAGTCTTCATGCTTCTCCCCAAAGCAGAGAGCAGGCTTGTAAGCAAACTTGAGTTGGCATAGGCTATGAGTCTCTGAGTTAATGAGAAATACAATAAATTGTCTTAATATTTTTTTAGGCAGTATCCATTCAAAGGCAAAGCTTGGGGATGCTTTTTCCAAATAAAACTTCATTTGCCTTATACTTGGTAAGATTCTTCTAAGATTCTGATATGTGTTTGTCTTTCTTTTTTTGGTGTTAATGTTTGTGAGTTTTTCTTTTTATTTTCATTGTCACTATGGGTTTTTAAGTTTGAACTTGTGATCTGCATGTAGGATCTGCATGTAGAATTAATGCTAAGGTCAATTTAAATATGTCCATATTTTGATGTTTTTAGAAAAATGTAATTCCTATGAATTATTACTTAAGGCATGCAAGATTACATGACTAATAAAAAAAATACATGACTACATTGCCAACAATCTCTAAATTTATGAACAAGATCAACTAATGGTTTGCTAATTAGTAATAGAAAACATAAAAATTACTATCTTAAAATATCTCCAAGTTCTTATATAAATTTATATTTCAAAACTTAATATCAAGGTAATAAAAAGCACTACAATATCCAAAAAGGCATCATGATTATGATCCAAAATTCAGAGACTCAGATGCCTGGAAGGATCAAATACTGTTCAAATGCTTCCCTATGCTCTATCCCCTGCCAATCCATGCTTAATATTCCAACTTTAGTATTAGCTGGGTTTAAATTCTGCTAGGAATTTATTCATCCTAACACTCTGATTTCTGCTAAAACACCTGGGTTAAAGCACTTAAAACTCTCGCCATATATTTAAATCTTCCTTTGAAGTAAATATAGATTCGAGAGAAGAAGGAAGAAGAAAGATTGAAGAGTGGGGCTATATCGCCAGAATGAAAGTTGATGCTATTATTAGAGAAAAACAGATAACACAGAAGATAAAGACTGAGTACTAAAAGTAAGCTTTACTCACATTAGTTTTGCTTAGAGTTAACCTTTACTTGACTCTCCATTAGTCTACAAATGATCTCTTATCCACTATAATTCATGGTGTGAACTTATTGATAGTGCCCTATGTGGGAGTGAAGTGTTTGATCAAACATTGTTTAGAAGATGAAATTCATTGACCATGTTCAGTATTTGAGTATGATTTTGAGGTTTTGAGATGATCTATTTGCTACAGCTTTCAACATGGCTTTTATTTCTCTGACCCTGACTGTGTGAATAAAAAATATACATGTGTGTATATAAAATATATAAAAATATGTATATATATGTATACACATATACATGTATACATACATACACACACACACACACTCACACACATATATATATATAAAATTTAAAGCAAAGCTCTACAAAGACAAATATTTGTTGATTGAAGAAGTAGATAAATGAATGATAAATGAAGTCAGCAATCATGAAAGGGCAGGATCAAGGCCGTTGGGTTTTAGAAAATGTTGCCTTGTGTAATGACTAGAGTGCTGGAAGAGACATCAGAACTGGATTCTCCTTCCTGGCGTGGGGCTAAATTGCTGTGTAACATTTAGATGAACAGCTTTAGCACCAACTATTATTTCTCTCAACCTAAGTTTTCTCTTTTGTAATCTGAGGGTTGAGAGGGTTTTAATGAATATTACCAGTATACATTTCTCCACAAACTCAAGTAGCAAATATAGTCATAGAAACTTTATTTTTCCCAATTCATTACTTGAAAACTTCATGTATCGTATTACTCAGAAAATATTTGTTTCTTTCTTCTTGTAAATCTTCTATTAACCTCAGGGCTTATGCAATACAGAGCTGGAGAATATTAGTCTCCCCAGTCTGCTGATGCTCTTACTTTGTGTAGCCACATGGTGTCTCGCTTGACAGATGATATCAGGCCACCCTGAGATGCTGCTCCCATGGTCCACATAGCTGGCCCTCCTGCCGTGGCATCTATAGAAAGGGAGGATAATTCCAGTCACTAGAGTCAGCTTGATGAGCTAGCTCTTAGGTTACAACAGTTAGTGCTCAACTCTTTGAGTCCTAAACCCAACCGTCTCCCAGTTGCCCAGCATGAGGACATGCTTTGTTTTACTGTTTGCCATCTTTCTAAACCAGAACCACCACTCTCTTTCCTTTGCAGAGTTCACACTTACAAAATGGGCTGACTTTCTTTTAAACCTTCAGAAGAGAAGTGTATGATCATCATATCTGTTGACTATAAGATATACACCTATATTTGACATATATTAATTTGAATTTTAATACATTTAAGTATTGCCCTCCAACTTTCCTCCAGGCTAGGTCTTTTTACACACTCTATAACTACCCAGGAAACTGTCAGACAGTCAAGAAGGCTACCTAGAAGTCCCATGGTGTCAAGGCCTGGAAGTCTCTTTTATCTGGAAAGGGGGAATAGTATCTGAGACCAATTCTGATTAGCTTTCTGGATGCAGCTAGAAGCATATTGGTACAAAGGGGTTAATTGTATTTTATACTCTGACAAATATGATAACAAACCCTTTCCCTAGGCAATGGGGCACTTTGCCAACCTTCTAAGAAAATTAATTCTTGGTGTTTCCAGAGATTCCAAAACCCAACTTTTGGAAGGAGGCCAGCCTCTTTCCAGAGGTGATTTACCATTTTAAGAATTAGAATAGCAATACACAATTGTAATCTATCTCTGGGCTGTGTGAATAAAGAAAAACAAAGCATTGTCCACAGCATTGGCAAGCTATAATATGTCTGAATTCAATTTTGAGTCTCATTGTCAAAGCCAATTTGAGGGAAAATTGTGAAACAGATAGAGACCTACCATTAATACCTTGCCCTTTACCTCTTTGGCTCCCTTTTCCATTTTATCAT
>NW_006436288.1:7972544-7992800 GCF_000325575.1 Pteropus alecto
TGGGTTATCAAGTAATTCCGGCTAAGGCTTTGTAACCAAAATATTGTTTACTGGTGAATACTAAGAAAAAATTATGTATAAGGAGAATTTGCATCGCTGAGGCTTTTGCTAGATCATAGGTGTAACATGTTTGGAGAAGTGTTGCCTAATAGTTCAAGTTGACTTGGTTACAGAAGCCCTAGTAAAGGGGATTTTAGAAAATGTCAGGACTCCAGCTCAGCCTCCCAGCATTGTGACCAGGGACTCTCTGAACATTTGGCCATAGCCTGCCTGACTTCATGTATAACCTTTCCTATCATCATTCTTCCCACAGGAGATAACATGTTATGCTGGACACTTGTGTGTGTGTTGCAGGGTAGGGGATGAGGTAGAGATGGGAAGTTTGACATTTTAGTAACCACCTTCTCCTCTTATTCTTATAGAGGAGGCCCACTCTGTCTCATCACATCCATTTCCACAACACCACTGAGATAGTGAATAAAATGAAGAATCGGGAGCCTTTTCGGAAAACTTATTTCTCTTAAGCAAAATATCATTAGCTATATTTTCCTGTTTTCTTTACCAATGAACATGCCTTTCACTGCCTAATAAGTATTATAAAATTAAAAATATAAGCATATCCAATTGAAACTCACACACATGGTCAATGTTATGTCAAGTAGCTAGATCATTACAACAGAGCTTCCAGAGATGGTAAGCTTCTCCTGATAGTTGGACTATGGTAACATTGCCAGAATATAATTCTAGAAATGCTTCTAAATGCGAGCACATTGATCAGCCCTTCAAATGCATGTGTGTGTGGAGAGGGGTATGTTATTAAATATGGTAGTGCATTTTAAGAGACATTCCCACCATTAATTTATATGACAAAATTTGCAGAGGATGAAAATCATGACACTAATTTTAAGTATGATCGGCCACACAATTTCTACATGTTTTTGTTCTTAATATTAAAATCATTTTCTTTATAGTCAGTTTAGACCAAGAGGAAGAAAAGAGGAAATGACACTAACTCAAACTGCAACCAAGTTGTACAATGTTCCAATCTTATTTCCACTTAAACTTGTGGGATTGGGGGTAGGTTATATTTAAAATCTGTATCTCTAGCATACATTCTAAGTCCTGACTCTTTTTTATTAGTAATGTAGAACTGTTTTCTTTTAGGAGGAGTAAAATAATTGCATAGACTTTCTTCAATTATATTGTACCATATGTTGTAAGATAAGTTACATGAGCATATGTATTTCATTATGAATATGAGCATATCAAGAAGAGAACACAGGATATTTGGACACTTCTACTGTATGCCATCTCTTCTCCAACCCCATCAAAACCCCTGAAGTCTCAGGAAATTTGGATCCTAATCACCTGTGAATCTTCTCACATAAAATTTCCAGTAGTTCCTGAAGTTAATACAACCAAAAATGCCAATAGAACAGACTTTGCTATATTACAGAACATCTGGTTCTGATCCTGGCAAGAGAAAATGAAAAGTAATGGAAACCAACATTTTGCCAGAATATGTTTTTTTCAAGGTTCTTTTTTAGAAATGGGCAGAGATTCAATGGGCATCAATTCCAGGAATTGCTCGTTCCCTCCCCATTTTCGTTTCTATAGCTCTTTCAATTATGCACACACCCAGATTTATATGCAGCCATATCTTCTTTTATTTGTAGAGCAAATCTTCACTTTACTAGAAGTTTCTGATCTATAAGGTGGTACACTTGCAACAGAGTCAACATGATAAATCTTTCAAGTAACAGGGTTAGAGCTACTAATTAGAACGTGTTTTGCATTTACTATTTAAAAAACAAGTTGTGGGTGTTCACGATATGTCAGTGACACTGGCCTCTTTTATTATATTCATATTTCTCAAAGCTTATAAATCCACAAGAGATTTCATGTTTCACAAAAACAATATAGTTCTAAAGACGAAATATGCTATTATGTTTGCTGTTTTAAAAAGGATTTTTTAAAAGTGCTACATTTAAAAACAGGAAAATAATAAGTGCGTGTGTATATATATATGTGTGTGTGTGTGTGTGTGTGTGTGTGTATACGTATACACACACACACACGCATACATTTATATGTATCCTTATTAAGAAATATAAATTAATTTGATATAGAAGAAAACATCACTCTCTTTTGAATCTTTTAATGAAAAGGAATAAATTTGTCCATAGATTTAATATTATAGGAATATTTATCAATAAGCCACATTTCTAGAAAAGTATGAAGAGGTGTAACAAGACATAATAAGGTGTTTGTCTAGGGATGCATTACATTTCCGTGTATTTAAAATTAAAGTCAAAGAACGGTCAGATGTTTGTGACTCTGCTAGGAAAAAAAAGAGTGTTTTCATTTTCCCATCTCTGTATACCCGCTCCTGCCTTGTAATCAAAGTAGATTTCTTGTGAGAAGCAGAATTTTGGACAGAGAAAGATAACTCAGTGGAAACAAAAGGATGATATGAAAGAAATTGTATAAAATATATAGGGAAAATAAGGATTAAGAGAAGCCAGAGATTCAGAAAATTACAACTAAGTCCTTTTAAAGCAATCTGTGTCATTACAAGTATTTTGTAAAATGGATATCATATTCCTATTGTACTTATATAATTTCATTGTTGCATTATTCATGTTACTAAAAATTTCTGATCATTTCAATCCTAATAAATAAAAAAAGCATTCCACTTCAATATTTTTATTCAACTTCTAGATTTAAAAGAATAGATTTGTTGGAGGTCGAGCAAAATATTGGGAAAATAAAAGATTTTGGACCTTTTCAGGTTTTCTTAGAGTATTAGTATAATTCTATGAAATGTGCCCTCCTCTGCGTCTTTCAGCTTTCTGTTAGTAAACTGGATCTATAACTCACAATGCCTCCTTCTTCTCCTCAAAGCTTGTGTTTGTTCAAGGACAACACAATTCTATTTTTTTAAATCGGGAAATTCCCTAGGAATGAAGAAAAATTTGCACTAAATCTTTCAAAACATTAAGTCCTGTGTAACCAAAATTAAACCTACACAAAATATTTTTCAAAGTTTTCAGCACTCCCTGTTATCCTTCCATATGTTCAGTGTTTGTTTTTCGTACTGAACAAATAAAAAGGGGAAGCTCGTGTTAAGAGAAGCATGTTAGAATTACTTTAAAGTGCTGCCTATCTATCAAAGCCATTCCCAGTTTTGCTAGAAACTGGATGCAAAATTTAATTAATATGTATATTCAATATCATGGCATGAAAAACATGCACCCCAAAAGCTTAGGCAGGCCATGATCTGTCAGGTAAATACATGTTTTGATATGTGTCCGAACCCCAAATAAAATTTTGAAACCATTTGGGAAGGTCTCAAGTAAATGTTCTTGATATTTAAAATATGCTCTGCCTTACCATATGTTTGTAGAATTATGAATATTGGCCAGTTTCTCTTTGCGAACAGTTGCAGTGCTAGGACTGACTTTTAGAAAATCCTCACTATAGGAGAGTGTCTCAAGGATCATGTGAATTTTGTGTGTATGAACTATATGAATTTTTAAGTTTTGAAGGATTAGTGGCAAGACTGTGGGGTTGGTTTAAATTTAGAGACTTGGAAGCAAAATTAGTTACAAAGAGAGAAGGTATATTCTGTAAATAGCAACATAATAGGCACTTGGCAGCAACAGGGTCTCTTTCCTTTGGGAGCAACTTGGCCAATTCTTGTGTATCTGGACCACTGGCAAATGGTTGCAAAGTGCTGTGAGATACATGCAGTGAGGAAGAGTGAGTGCTGTGAAAGAAGCCGCAGTGGCAGCTGAAGGCCACCAGCTCTATGTTTTAAGGAGAGCTGAGAGCAGTATGCCATGGAGAATAGAGTAAGAGTTTTAGAACCAAATGAACTAATTGGTTTTACATTGCCATTTTCTAACTGGTACCTCCCGATAAGCTGCTTAACTTCCCAGACCTTTAGGTTCATCATTTGCAAAACGGGGATAATGAAATCTGTCCATACAGGGCTATATTCAGGATGAATGCACTGATAAGTAAAAGCATCTAGCACATATAAATATTTCAATAAAAACTCTTCTCCCTTGGCCTACTTTCCTTGCATGATCTTATTCATGTTTGAGGTTTAAACTGAAGTATATGCTGATAACTTCCAAATCTATACAACAACCCAGACTTCTCTTCAGTGTCTCAGACTCATAGGCCAACCCCCCGTCCACCCCTATCATTTTTCAAATGGGCTAACACAGTAGTTCTCTAAACAGTTTCTCTGACTTCTCCTCTTAAATGCATCCTCCACACATTTGGCAAAGTGATCTAAAATGCAAATCTAACAAGTGTTTCCCTTTTGAAAAACATTCAATCATGCCCCATGATTTATAGCAGGGCTCTGCAATCTATGGCCCAAGGGCCACACACACACACAAAAGAGTGTTCAAGAGTGGTCCGTAAAGCCAAAAAAATTTATTATCTGGACCTTTACAGAAAAAATTTGCCAAACAGGACACACTTCAAGTCTTGACTCTCACCAATTCTTCTGAATCTTATCTGCTGTTCAGTCATGTAGAATCTATAATTCCATGCCACTGTGCTGTGGCACATTGTGTGATATCTGTCACAAATGTCTTTTGTCATATTTTTACCTGGCTAACACCTGCTCATTCTTTAATTTTCACTCTCCTCCTCCTGGAAGCCTTCTTTGAATAACAACTGCCTCATGTATATTAACTAAGCAGAGTTCATGATCCTTTCCTGGATACTCTCAAAATTTATTTTGACTGTCCCCAACAGTACAATTCACATTAAATTATTTTTCTTATATGGGTCATCCTTTCTGACTTCTTTACACGCCTAATAATATCTAATTGGATGCTAGACATTGTGAATTTAACCTTGTTAGGTACGGATATTTTCGTATTGTTATAAATGTTCTTGAGCTTTGTTCTGAGGTACATTTAAGTTACTTGAAAAGAGTTTGGCTATTTTGGGTCTCGGTTTTAAGATTTCTTAAGCTAGACCAGAGCAATCTTTAGTCTAGGGCTAATTTTGGGCCAGTACTGAGTAGTTAGCCTGATGTTCTGTGAATTATGAGATTTTCCACTCTGGGTGGCAGCAAAACAAATTTTTCTCAGTCTTCTGTGAGCTCCACATATTATTCCTTCTAATCCTTTCAGGCAGTTCTTTCACTGGCCTTAGGTAATTCCCTCAGCTACATGAACCGATCGGTACTCATCTGAAGACCGACCGTCCTATATGTCCAGGGCTCTCTCTGTGCAGCACTATTCTTTCCTGCAGTCTGTCATGAGAACTCCATCTGCTCTGGCTCCAAAAACCCTCAACTCCAGCTCCTCAACTCAGAGAACCCACTGACCTCTGACTGGGTTCCTCCTCCCAGCATCATAACAGGAAACTCTCTCTAGGCAGTCAGCTCGGGCAATCTTACAGCTCACCTCATGTATTTCTCATCTTACAGAAATCACTGTCCTTTGTTGCGTGATGTTCAATGTCTTAAGAATCATCGATTTCTAGATTTTTTTTCTTTTTTTTAAAGTTGTTTCGACAAGAGGCTAAGTTCCTGTTACTTCATCTTGATTAGATGTGGAAGTACCATATTACAGTTATTGATTTATGACTATATTTCCTTTACTGAACCATGAGGTCTTTAATAATAGATTGCTGCATTTCTAGCATCTACTACAATTTTGTGTTTTACACATAGTAGTTTCTCAACAGGTTTTTTAAACAAATGATTATGGTAAAAGAAAGGTAAGGGGGAGACAAAATTCAATGGATCTTATGTCTTCTACAGGGACCCCCAGAACACTGTTATTGCCAGAGGTCTCTTTACATACATAGCTGAACTCTCTCTAATACTGATCTTAAAAGAAGGCTACTTACAAAGCCACTTAAAAATGGAAATATATAATACGTGCATTTTGTATCACTGTTAATTAGAGCCCACAAAAATATGGCATTACAATATGAAAATCACACAACATTGTTTGACTTTGTCTGATAATAGTAAGTACTAAGCTCTCCAAATTACAGAGGTCCTATCATTGATAATGATTTGATGGCCTTTGATTATTCAATATACTTTGTGGGAAGACAATTATATGATGTTTAACCAAAGAAATGTTTCCGTTATTGCTTTCATTAAACGTATCATGTAAATTATTACACTAGACATTATTACCTGAGGATCTGACAAAACTGCATTCTTTAGTGGAAGAAAATGATTTGGGATTGAAAATTAATAATATTAAATCCCTATTTTACAAAGAGCTGTCATTAGTGGAGATAGCTTAGAAAACTATTATGTATTGAATTGTATCCCCTCAAAATTCATACATTGAAGTCCTAACCCGCATAACTTCGGAATGTGACCTTATGTGGAAATAGTCATTGCAGATATAATTAGTTTAAGAAGAAATCATACCAGAGTAAGGTGTGCCCCTAATCTGTGATTGATGTCCTTGTTTAAAACAAAACAAAACAAAACAAAACAAAAACATGGAAATTAAGTTTGGATACAGACATGTATACAGGGAGAATGCCATGTGAAGATGAAGGTGGAGATCAGGATAATGCCTTTACAAGTCAAGGAATGTCAAGATTGATAGCGCATCACCAAAAGATAGGCAAGAGGCATGGAACATTTTCCATACAACCCTGAGAAGGAACTAATTCTGTTGACACCTTGATGCTGGAATTCTAGACTGTAGAATTGTGAGACAATATATTTCTCTCATTTAAGCCACTTAGTTTGTAGTACTTTAGTACAGTGGATCTAGCAAACTAATACAAATACTAAGTTTTTTAACTTAAGATGTAAATCGGTTTTCTAGTCCTCCCTAAACAAAAGCACAAAGTTGGAAATTAACATCTCTTGAGTATTTTCCCTGATAATATTATCTCTTTTAAGCACCACATTTCTGTGATGTAGGTCTTCTCATCCTTAATATACACATGAATAAATTGAGAATCTGGTTAAATAACCAGTCCAAACTGTAGAATCAGAGTTCTAAACCTTAGTTTGTCTGATCCAAAGCCCATATTTTTTTCTTTTATACCACAGTGTCCTGCTAACAACAGACACTGAAGAAGCAGGCCAGCTGATGAGTAACCTTGATTCCACCGGCAATCTTAATTCCCATTGCCATGCAAGAGTAATATTTACAATTCTAGGGATTAGGATGTAGGCATTGGGGGAAGGGATAGCCTGCCTACTGAGGGGTCTAAGGCAGGTTATATGGGGCTTTTAACAAGCTTATATAGAAGAATCACAGAATAATTCTTTAGGGTTTTGGAATTAAGCCATTTCATTTTTGTCAAGTGTTTGCTTTCCTTTTGTGACATGGTTTGACTTGCTATTGAACTCTGATGAAGACTAAATTTGTAACCATGGAATATCATATGAAATGTATTAGAAGACGAGTCTCCATGGGTCTCTCATGTTTCTACATATCTTTTTTTTAGGTCTACGTACTAGACTATCATTTTAAGGATGTTTGCATGGGTAACAGCCTGGGAAGATAAAAATTATGTGTCTCTTTAGTACAAAGGTTGGACAGATTTTCTAATAGCCCCTTTAAAAGATTGTGGTTTTCTAAGTGTAGGACTCCTCAGCTGTGGCACAAACCCACTGTACAGCATCCATTGGAGCCCTGTCGAACTTTGAGGACAAAGGGAACAGATATAAACATGAAACTTTGTCTGTCTACTCTGCCATAAGAAATAAGTCCTTCATCTTTAGCCAGAAATTGTATGTCTCCTGCCAGCATCTATGAAACTGTAACAGGCTAACTGTTAGTTTGTCAAAAGAGTAAAATCTCAGACTCTTTAAAGTTCATGACAATTTTGGTGACAAGAATGGGATGTTCACAGAGACATAGCTTTCTGGAAGAAGGACAAAGGCTTTTTGTAGACAGGGTTAGGAGATCTAGAAGCCTTCCCAGAATTCAGTAACAAATGTCACCGAAGTGGTGGATGAGGTGAGAGAATAAGGGTCTTGTCTTTCAGTGAGGCTGAGAGCCAAGATGTAGGAAAGAAGCTGCCTCATGGTGAATTTGTTGTTTATTCTCCTCCAGGCAGGAGGAGGAAGAATCAAGGAGTCTCTAAATCTAATATAGAAATTTGGGTAGAACAAAGACATTAGGCGTTCATTTAGTTGAGCTATGATGTAGTTACTCAAAACCAGAAGTGCCTTGCTTAGTGGCACCAAGAGCAAAAGTGTCTTGCTTTCATAAAGTCAGGTAGACTTCTATCTCTGCCTCTGTCTCTGCCTCTATCTATCTTTGTCTCTCTCTCTCTCTCTATCTCTGCCTCTGCCTCTGTCTCTATCTCTATTTCTGTCTGTCTATTTCTATCTGTATCTCTGTATTATCTCTACCTCTATCTGTATCTGTATCTGTATCTGTATCTCTATTTCTATCTCTATCTTTATCTCTATGTCTCTCTATCTCTATTTCTCCAACCCTGTTCCCTCACTCTCTCATTCTAACTAGATCCAACCTTGGCTACTAACTGAGTATGTTGGGCAACATCAGAGATGGGGAGGACTTTATCTTCTCTGGCTATGGCTCTGTTAGAAACAAGAGCTCAGTCTTCATTCTATATAAATCCAGAGGAGAAGGGAGTGCCCAGATCCCAGTGATGGGTTTTGGGCAGGGATTACAATGGAAGAGACAAGCAAACAAGATCTGCTGAGTGGGGCCCTTTAGTCACTTCAAAGTATTGTTTGTGTTGCTTCTACAAATTGGTGTGCTATATGCTGTAGTTTGTCATATATGTGCCAAAAAAAATTACCCCAATCTAGGAAGAGCTGCAGGTAGAAACATGCTAGTGGGACAAATTCCACTGCCACTTGCCACTAAAGGGGCTTCAGGATTGAATATGAGTATTATTCTTCCCTCTGATATCCAAAGCTTTCACTATTAGAGATAGTATCCAGTCTTTTGGCAAGTCAGAAGTCTCATACTTCTGCCAACAGGGGTCGCTGATAAACCCTGATAAATGTCAGATTGCCAAGTAAATCTTGGGGACTATAAGGATGGATTCATAATGCTCAGTCTATTCAGCAGCAAAAGAACTACTGCTGCTTCTTTGGCCCCTCATCATCAAAAAGGAGGTACAGCACCTTATTGGACCCATTAGGTATTGGAAATGGTACATTCTCGGAATTGGTGCTTCTGACAATTGTGTCTTCCAGCAAAGGGAGGCATCCTCCACCTGGAAGTAGCACTGGGGTTTTAAATTTGCGGCCTCCCTGACTTGTCGACCAGGAATACACCTTTGGAAAGGCAGTTATGAGTTTTCTACTAAACACATCAAAACTTAATATCTGATCCATGATGCTCTTGTGACTTTCTGATTTGACATCCCATCTTAATTTGGACTCAGTGACTAACAAAGTGGGAAGGGCTCAAAAAGCATGTTTGTCAATGGGAATGATATATTCAAGAATATACCCTGACTGGCTGCAGTGGCATCTCAGTTTCACATGAAAAAGTGTCAGCTATTCTCTGGGAAAACTTTATCCCTACCTCCTCCACAGGAAACGAAACCACTTGCCAGTGGGTACCTTGATTCTCACAGACTTCAAGATGCCTGGGCGTGGTTCATCAATGTTGACACTTTTTCAAGTTATTAATCAGCTGACTCCAGACATAAGAATCCTTGAAATTAACCTGTTTCATGTCTTTGGCATTTTAGACCATTGATAACATACCTTTTATCACAAAAACTACCTCTTCCCTTAGGCCATACACCTTAGCAATGCAATTTGGTCATTGAATGCAGCCATCCCCAGAAAAGGATAAATCTCTTTCACCTTCACATTATTTTAAGGGTAAAAATCACTGGGGGAGTCAAACAAATTTAATTTAAAAATTCAGGATTCTATCTTGAACATTATTGCAGACGATATGCCTTTCTTTTCCCTAACAGTAACCCCAGGCTAGCCTGGTTGATAAATCTAATAAATGGCTGCCTGGACAGAAGAGAGCCTATGAGAATAAAACACAATTTCCACGTGGCTATGACCATGATTTGTTTGACATTCCCTTTAACCTTACCTCTATCAGAGGCAGCAAGGGATGGCATGAGCGTCTGTGCCTCCTACACAAAATACTTACTAACCCTTCCAGATGTTGACTCTGCCCCATTTTCCCTCATTTAACAGGGCAGATTGATGTCATCTAGTTTGTGTTATGAACAAATAGGACAGATTGGACTGGCTCCTCTCAAGCAGCCCCTGCAGCAAGTATTAGACCCAATTATTCAAATTGAACTAGGAATCATAAGATCCTCTAGTCAGACAAGAGGCCACATAGGAGGCACTGCCAATCAGTGCTGCCAACTGATATAAGTCTCACCGAATGCGCCAACACTTGTGAACACATTTTTTTTTTTTTCAAGAGGAGCACCATACATACCCTCAGAATTGTACTTCTTTTCAGAGGACAGACATTCATTTGCTTAACTGTGAAATGCAAATCCATTGTATACACAGCACCCATTCAGGACTACCTCCACATCTTCCCCACAAGACTGATATAAACATCAAACTGATGTTTGATGTTTACATCTACTTACTGTGCCATGAGTAATAAAGTCCTGACCCAGGAGTCTTCTGTCTTCTGCCAGCATCTATGTGAAACTGGCAGACTGATTTCTCAGTCACAAGCAGGGTAAAACCTTAGCTCCTTTAGTCACCAATTAGGTACCATCGAGAACTGGACATAATCACTCCTTCTGACTATGAGGTTAAATACGCACAACAGCGAACAAATGGAAATAGTGTCCATGGAAAAGTAATAAGCTGACCCAGAAGGTAAAAGTTAGTTGCATGAGCCAGTTACTCACTCCTTTGCCTTTTCTAGTGGTACATTGCTTTCTTTTCTTTAATTGGTATGGCTTTCTAAAGAGTTTCCTATGATCAGTTGGCTGGGAGTGAAGAAACCTCAAGCCTAGTTTATTAGCTTTTCTTGATATGTTAACATAAGCTGAAGTGGACTGCTGTGGTATACAGCTCCATTCAGCATGACTCTGAAATCTTCCCAGTGGGGAGGATTTCTTCACTTTAAAAGGAAGGAAGAATAAACCAAGGTCAGGTTCTACAGTGATTCCTGGCTAATGACAGTCTGGCTGAGTCTTTCGTTTATGTGTAGATGTTCTGAAAATGGGGCCAGAACATGAGAATAGTCATATTTCATGTGATTGCTCAACAAAAGACCTCTATTGCAGAAGATATTCTTGATCATCAGGCAGATAGATAGTCTGCTCTGTGAATGATTGCACTACTTTTGTGGAAGAACTTTTCTAGTTGAAGAACTTTTCTAGTTAGTTCAGGGTTTGATCAATGGGTTTATAAGCAAAGGGCTCACGGTGTGAAGGATGGAAGCTATTACTGAACAAACAGTCTACACCTTTTTAACTGTCTTAGTTTGCTGGGGCTATTGTAAAAAATGCCATAGACTGAGTGGCTTAAACAACATTTATTTCTCATAGCTCTAGAGGCTGGAAGTCCAAAATCAGGGTGCCAGCAAGGTCAGGTTCTGATGAGAGCTGGCTTCCTGGCTTGTAAACTCCTTACTGCATCTTCACATGGCCAAGTGAGAGCTCTGTTCTCTTTGTTCCCTTATATGAACACCAATCTCATCCTGGGGGCTCATCCAGATTCAATTACCTCCCAAAGACCTCTCTTCCAAATACCACCATATTGCAGATTAGGACCTAAAGATTAGGATATAAATCTTGGAAGGACAAAAACATTCAGTTCATGGCACTAAGATTAACCTGGCTACTTCCAATACTAAATGACCCAATATTAGGGACCGATCTGACTCCATTATGGAACTGTATTGCAAGGACTAGTTAGCTACCAGATGACAGGTTTAATTATGTTGAACTTCTTCTATCATAAAAGGAGAAGTAACTTGTACTCATTGGATTAGACAGTATTCAAGATTTTGTTTTCACTCTCCTTTCTTGTCGTATATCTGCCAGTAATGTCTTCAGTGAACTTACTGAATACTTTTTTATACTATCTTGGTAAAAGAACAAAATGCAACTTCAAATTGAGTAAGACCTGATAAGCATGAGATTTAGTAGATTTATCATAGATGCTATCTCCAAGATACTCCTGGCTTTATAGACTATCCAGGATGATGTATTTCTCAAAAATTATGTTATCTCCCATAATTTTTCCCTTATATATCTTAATTTGTTGTATACTAGAATCTGCATTTTGTAGGTCAGTCATTGTTTCAACAGGCAACAATGATCTACATGTTTTATAGACGCTATTGATACCCCTAAATTCTCAATAACTTTTGAAATCTGATATTCTTTTGTCTAGCTTATCTTAATTTTATTCAGATACCTTACCAAACTTTCCTTTTAGTCATGATATAATACATTAAAAACCAACTTCTTCAAATAATTTCATTACAGTATATTTAGTTGATTCAACAAATATTTTTTGAGCTCTTACAATTTTTGAGCATTACTTTATAATTAAGGGAATGGAAAGATGCATAAGGCAAAGTCCTATCCATTCACAATTATATCATTAACAATTATAGAAAGTTCCACTATTCATTTAGTAAAGGCTTCTCTCATACCTCTAAAATCTTTAAGTCTGCAGGAAATGCTGAAAGACCCATAGTTAGAATAATGTTCTTCAGGGTAGCAAAAAAAAGACAATGTAGCCTAAGATATTCTAGCACCAATAGACTACCTTTCCCAATGAACCACCTACATGCAGTTAAATATAGATATTAAGCCATAAAGTCATATTTGGTTTAATTTAGTGTTCTTTATGTTTCTTACTGAGAGCCTTATAAGCTGTTCAGATTCAGCTCTGAGAAGTTTGAATGCTGGTGTCTCTAAGAGATTAAAATTTTTAACTTTGCATTTCTATTTTGTTTAATAAGCACTTTTCATAAACCATTATTTCAACTCTTTGCTCAAGAAAAGTAAGTTTTGTTATAACATTTTACCTAATTTTGGAAGACATTTTTTAAAAAACTAGTCTCCAACAGGCAAGGAAATTATCATCTACTGCAACATAAACTAGAATGAAGTTAAAAATAGTAAAACTTATTCCACAAACTGGCATTTTCTTTATAATTCTTCCCAATGTTTTTCTTTTTTTAAAGGAATTTGTGTTATAATTTTTCAAAATCTTCACAAAAATGATATAACTGCTGCACAGCTAGGATATAATAACTGCACAGCAAGGATTTCCAAGCATCTTGCCCTTAGTTCAATATCCTTTTTTTTCTTGCTCCCTGAGAGAAAGTTATTGTACAATAATTACACACCTTGTTATACCTTATTACTTTAGTATTGTACATTCTTCTCTGTTACTTATTAGCAAAGAGGATGGAAGGCAACACAGGACTAACAGCAAGTATTGACAGGAGTAAATCCATAATAATTTCTGGCTTCAAACAGAAGCACTGATATGATTAATATAATTAGATTAAACTGATGAGAATAAAATATATAGGCAATATATTCAAGTTCCTCCAGATTTCTTCTTCTTTTCCAGAATGCAAACACTTTTAATAGGAAAGAGTTGAGAAAAGTCATGTTTAGGGGAGAGAGAGAGAGACAGAGAGACAGAGAAATGGAAGCTAGAGCTATGAATCAGGGGGAGGACTTTATTTCTCACTCCATTTCTAACTTCCTTACTATCAAAATTCTGGTTTTCACCCAAGCAGAAAATCATAACAATAATATGTGCCATCTATTGTTGTCCTCTTCACCTCCCAATTTTTAGTTCTCTCTTCTATATTTCAGTTAGTTAATGATCAATAGTTAAAAGATGCCATCTCAACTTCCACTATAATAATTCAAAAATTATTCAGTATTATCAGATAAATGCTAGCATACGATTTCAGGTGATCAATAGGTAGGATAAAATAGGAACTGACTTATTTAAATATTTATTGACTGCCCACTATTAACCAGGCAATGGTTCAGGCCACACATTTATTGGTGAGAAAGATAAATTTAAAGCCATGTAATTATGAAGTTTATAGTCTGGGAAGAGATAAATGCTGAACAAGAAATTAAGGTGAAGGAAAAAGTGCTGAGTGAGAGAGTGTAAAAGGGATCTAAAATACTCTGTAGTGGGACTGATTTGTCTAGAGAAAGTGAAGAAAGGCTTCCTGGTAGAAGAGAACTTTAAACTAATTACTGTAGCCTGATAGAAGTTAGTGAAAATGTCTTGGGATGGGAAAAGGAAGTTGATAGAAATTAGAAAAGAATTCCACAAAGTAAACATTTGCAAAGTCCTGGCCCTGAAGAAAAGACTACTGTAGTCTGTGAACTAAAAGAGGGTTAAAATATAGAGAGCATTGAGAACAAGTTGGGCATTCTTTTTAAAGGAATTTCTTAAATCTCTGTCCTAATCTTCATTTATGCTGTTTCTGTAACTTCAATGGGCCATGGCTTTTATAATGACCTACAGGAAAAAGGTTTACAATTATATTTCAGTCGATCAGACATCTCTGAATTCTAATTGTTATATACTAGAGTTTATTCAAGGTCTTCAACTGATTGCCTCAAAAGCACCTTAAATTCCATATGTACAAAGTCAGACTCATCATCCCTTCCTGAAATTTATCCTATTTTAGTGTTCCTTGTCTTTCCATTATCTTGTCTTATAAACCAGAAAATTAAGAGACATTATGAACAATTATCTCCATCTTCTTCCCTTACCACATCCAATCTATAATCGAACATCTTAATCTTACTTTTTACCTATCTCTTTGAGTAGGTCCATTTATCTCTACCTCCACTGCCACCTTAGACTAATTAATCATCAGCTCACCTCTGAACTATAGAAAACCACTCTCTGGTTTTCTTGCATGCATTTTCTAGTCATTCCATATTTATTCTTCATACTGCAACTTTGAACTTATTCCATACATTATAGATTTCTTACTTCTGCTTAGAATGGAGCAAGCTGGAAAGAAAATCACTTTCACCACTACAAAAACAAAAAAAACAAAAACAAAAATACTGGACAGAAAAAAAATCTTCACATTCACATATATTCTTGAATTCCTTATATAGCAAAGGTCATAGGACAGGCAACTAATCTGAAATCCGTGGAAGACAGGTGCTTACAAGGAGAGATGGGATGCTAATACTACCTTACTAGAAGCAGAAGTTACAGAGCAGTGGTAAGAATGATTCAGCTAAAATTTTTAAGAAGTTAGTAAAAACTGAGTGTGAGCTAACAAGAGCATAGAACTCCTAAGGGTACAGACACATGAGGGCAAAAAGCTTCTAGAGAGCATCACTTACAGTGCTGTGGGAAAAGAGAAACAGCAGGCACTGTGAGAAAGATGAACACCAAGCCCACCCCCACCCCATCTTTCTCCCTTATCTTCTTTACAGAACAAAGGTCTTTAAAGTGCCGTGAGAAGGGCAACAAACAATAGCTCCCTTAGGGCACTGTTAAAAATTCATTCCAACAAAGGATTGGCTAGGTTGTATTTTTATTCTTGGTGGGAGTATTAAAAACTAGATATATGATTATAATAGACTTCTAGTTAAAATGAACTATTTCTGATTTGTAGAAGTATGCTCTAAAAATACAAATTCTTTCTTCCTAAACTTAAAAAATAACTCATTGCAGCTGGGGGAGGGCAACAGAAAAATAAAGCCCTCTTCTCTTGGGGTAGTGGCAAAATACATGCTGTGCCAAGAAGTAAAGCTGGGAAAAGGGCAGGAGCACTGAGAAAGCTGTCTAACGTAAATTCAGGAATAAAGTACTTGTTAAGACTGACGCTTCATCAGAAAAATAGAGAATAACTCCATACTTACCCCCACCACTAGGCTAGCAGTTTTAGAGTAACAAGGAACAGCAGTATACAGGTATAAGAGGGACAAGGGAGTAAACCCTCTCTAATAGAACAAATGAGACATGTACAACTAAGATTAGAATAGATATTAAGAAAAATTCTTTGGCAAACCAGCTCCCACACTAAACATACAGTAACGATAGAGAAATTTAAAATTAGTTGTATACTTAGAATAACCATAGCAGTGACAGGTCCCAAGTCCTTCTCAACTCTCAAAAAACAGACTAACTCTCACTCTCATGGCCTAGAACAAGGAGAGGCATGGCTAGTTATAGCCATAAAATCTCAGCCTCTGCTATCCTGCAATGACATTCAAATTTCAACAATAATAACAAAAACCTGAGGCATATAAAAAATTCAGGAAAAAAAAAAAAACCACAATGGCAAAAGACAAAGCAATCTCCTTGATTTGAACCAGATTCAGACATGATACAGATGCTGAAACTATCAAGACAAAACATTTTTAATAACTATAGTTAATATTTTAAATGCTTTAATGGAAAAGGTGAGGGGCCTTAAGTTAAATGAGATAAATTATTTCAGCTTAGAGATAAAAATATTTTAAAAAATCAATGAAAATGTTATAAATAAAAATAATTAACAGAGGTGAAAATTTCTTTCAATGAGTACATAAGTAGACTCAATATGCCCAAAGAAAGAATAAGAGAAAAAGATAGCAGAAATACATTCTTTGATGTATTGCATTTGAGGATTTCTTTATTGAAATAGTTTAACCTTCTGCTATTACTGCTAAAAAAGTGATTGTAATATTTAAGAAGGAGCTGATAATGATTGCACTAGGTAAGAGTAGTGGTGAAGACTGGAGTCTCCCTTTAAATCTACTGAGAATGTGGATGATAGAGCCATTTAATAAAAGCAGAAATATTGCAGCAGCAGCAAGAGGAGGAGGAAGAAGAGAAGGCAGAACTTCCAGAATGCAGTATAAAAAGCTCTTCAGAGTCTTTCCCCAGAAAAAGAATTTAACTTGTGAAAAAAAATTTTTTTTAATTATTAAGAGACTCCAGATATTGTTGTAAGGGCATACAATAAATAGAGAAACAATCGTTTAAGACGATCTACTAGCTCTGAGAAAAGCAAGTCTGAGGCATGGCCATTTCCTTAACAACTTTCCCCAGGTCTATACTAGGAAAGCGCTGTTCCAGGCATTCTACCCCAGGCAGGTACAGCCAAGAAGATGGGGCTCCCTGTCCTCCCATCTCCAAGTTTCAAGCTATAGTTTTACCCTACAAGAGTCAGGCCAATAGCATTTTCTCCCCAATTCCAACCCAGCCTTGTGTTTCAGAAGTCTGTTGTAGGCAAGTATAGTAGAGGACTGGGTCTCCATTTCTTCTCCAAGTATGGCAGGATGAAACACTAGGTCCACATTTGCTCTGTCTCAGCTTGCTCCAGTTCAATGCCTGGAGGGGCAAGCCAAGAAAACTAAGGGCAAGCCACTACTTCAGGGCCCATTCAGAGAGTGGGCGTATCACTCCAGCAAAAGGATGCTTTCTTCTCCCACATCTGATGCAGTGCTTACAAGGATTCTGCCCAGTGGAAAAGGCAAACCATAAGACTAATAATTCTAGAGCTCTAGAGAAGGGAACCAACTTTATTTGGAACAGAGCAAGGAAAAGCCATGAAAAAAGGCATTGTCTAACAATGAACAGCTAGGTAAAGAGCGATTAGAAGAAGCTGATAGCTCCATGATACTAGCAAAACAGTAGACCAGCCAAAAGTTTAATAGAGAGAACCAGGAAAAGAAATAACCAAGAAGAGCCCTCTTGGAGTCAACTCTGGAGAATGAAAACATTATGTAAATGCACTAGGCTGTATCCGCTCAGAATCAGAGAAGGACATGGAGAAGACTTGAAAGTTTTCCCCAAGCCACACGCAGCCCCATCGATATATGACAGAAGCCTCACTGGCATAAATAGCTTAAGTAAAATCTCTGGCCAAACACTGACTGAATAATAAACTACTCTAGCCAATGGGTGTCTCCTAGAAGTACAGGATTAAAAAGAAAATCACACTCATCCCTGGTGGTGTGAAAGACTATGTGAATACCCAAGGGTGTGCTTTCTCAAAAAAGAAAAATAACCTCTAAGCTACTAGTCCCTAACTGAACATGGAAAACAAAACAAAACAAAACAAACAAAAAGAATTCCTCAATCTCTGTTAGCAGCCTGAAAACTATACATACATTTACAGCAAAGAATTAAAATCTAACTGGGAAAATGAATTTAGGCATGACCTTACACATAATTTACTTATATTTACATAGGGAGACCTTAGATTTGAAACTAAAAAAAATGTTACTGGAAATAAAGAGGTCCAGTTCATAAGTTAAAAGGGTTAATCTGTTAGGAATATATAGCAACTATCTAAACACAAACACACTAACATCAGCTGCAGAATACATGAAGCAAAAGCTAATAGAATTGAAGGGAGAAATAGAGAATTCAACAATAACAGTTGGGGACTTTAATATCTCACTGTCAATAATGGATAGAGCAACTAAGCAGATCAACAAGGAAATTGAAGACTTGAATAACTATAAACCAACTAGATCTACCAGACATCTATAGGACATTCCATGTAGCAATAGCAGAACTCATATTCTTCTTAATTGCACATGGAATATTCTCCAAGATAGATCATATGGTAGGCTATGAAACAAGCCTCAATAAATTCCAAAAAAATTGAAATTATACTCAAGATACTCTCTAACCAAAATAGAATAAAATTAGAAATCAATAACAAAAGGAAATTTTGAAAATTCACAAATGTGGAATTTAACACAATCCTAAATAGCAATTGGGTCACAGAGAATCAGAGAGAAACTAGAAAATACTTTTATATGAATAGAAATGAGAACACAATATGCCAAAATTTATAGAATGCAGCTAAAGCAATGCTTAGAGGAAAACTGAAAGCTGAAAATGCCTTTTTCTAGTTTCTCTAAAAAAAAAAAAAATCTTAAATAAGTAGCATAATGTTCTACCTTGACAAACTAGAAAAAACAACACAGACTAAACTTAAACCAAGAAGAAAAGAGATAATAAAGGGTAAAATGAAAATAGATGAAATAGAGAATATAAAACTAGTAGTGAATATCAAAACCAAAAGTTAATTCTTTGAAAATATCAACAAAATTGAAAACCTTTAGCGATGTTGACCAAGAGAAAAAGAGAAAAGATTCATAAGTAAACTCAAAGATGACAAAAAGTACATCACTACGATCCCTACAGAAATTAAAGAAAAGATTATAAGAGAAAAGAAATAATTGAATAATTGTATGCCAACAAACTAGATAACTTAGATGAAATGGACAAATTCCTGGAAAGACATGGTCTACTCAAGAAAATCAAGAAGAAATAGAGAGCCTGAATACACCTATAACAAGTATACAATTAATCATTTTACAAAAAACTTCCCATAAAGAAAACTCCCAAGGCCAGATGGTTTCACTGGTGAATTCTACCAAACATTTAAAGAAACTCTTTGAATAAATAGAGGAGAGAATATTTCTCAACTCACATACTGAGACCAGTATTAACCTGATATCAAAACCAGACAAAGATATCACAAGAAAACGATAGACCAATATTCCTTATGAATGTAAACACAAAAGTCCACAAAAAATTCTAGCAAACCAATATTTAGAAACATGTAAAAAGAATTACAGGTATCCTCTCACGTTTCAAAAGTTCGCATTACACCAGTTTGCTTTAATGAAAGACTTGCATTAGAATCTGTTTTCTCTAACTGAAAGAAATCTGAAGGATTTTTGTTTTTATTAAAAAAGGTGAAAAGCAAAAACAGCATTTAGCATTTGTTTTGCAGTGAGGTATTACAGAAGCAGCATGCACAGCCAGCAGTGAGAGTGGCACCTTTACACTCCTTTCCCAGAACTACACTCAGCATGTCAGCATCAAGCATATCTTTGAAATAGGTGAGCATCTGTGCTTTTTATCTCTATTTATTTTGTGCATCCACCAGCAAGTTCTGTACTAAGGTATCAAAAAGGACCTAAGAGATCTTGTAAAGGTGTTATACTTTTTGTAAAACTGGAAGTAATTAAGCATATTTGGTATGATTTGGTAGGTTATTTTGGGGGGCCCAGGAATGCTCAAAATTTTTTTCATATATATTAATGGTAATCGCTTCTTTGCTTTATGTCATTTCAGCTTATGAAAGGTTTCATAGGAATGCTCTACTTTTGGATAGCAGAGGAAACCTGTATAAATTATGACTAAGTGAGATTTATTCCAGAATGCAAGGTTGGTACAAAAATCAATCAATGTAATACACCATAAAATATCATAAAGTACCATGACATCTAATCATTTCAATAGATGCATAAAAAGTATTTGACAAAATCTAACAC
>NW_006436288.1:7992840-8017976 GCF_000325575.1 Pteropus alecto
GAAAAAATACCTAATAAAGGGCATATATAAAAAACCCATAGCTAACATCATATTTAATGATGAAAAACTGAGAGCTTCCCTCTTAAATTCAGAAACAAGACAGGAATGTCTGCTTTTGACAATTCTATTCAAAATTGTGCTACATGGTCTAGCCAGGGCAATTAGGCAATAAAAATAAATAAATGGTACCAGATTGGAAAGTAAAAAGTAAAGTAATCTCTCTTTGCAGATGACATAATCTTATATATAGAAAATCCTAAGAAAATCACTAAAAAACTATTAAAACTCATAAACAAGTTCAACAAGCCTAGAAGATCAACATACAAAAGTAAATTACATTTCTATACTCTAGCAAATAACATTCCAAACATAACATAAAGAAAATAATTTCATTTGCAATCATATCAAAGACAATAAAATACTTTAAGTATAAATTTAAAGACAGATGTGTAACATTTGTAGACTTTAAACTACAAAACATTGTGAGAAGAAATTAAAGAAAATCTAAAACAAATGAAGACATCCCCAAATTTATCTACAGATTCAATGCCTATCAGAATCCCAGCTAACTTTGTCGCAAAAATTGACGATGTGTTCCTAAAATTTACATGAAAATGCCAGGAACTCAAACATGCCAAAACAAAGGACAAAAAAACACAAAGTTGAAGGATTCACATTTCCTAACTTCAAAACTTACCGCAAAGTTATAGCAATCAAAACAGTATGGTACTGGCATAAGGAGGGATGTATAAACCAATGGAATAGAGATCTCAGAAATAAACCCTTGCATTTATGAAGGGTGTTAAGATCATTCAACGGGAATAGAACAGTCAATAAACAGTGCAAAAAAACTGAATATCCACATGCCACAAAGTGAGTTTCACATTTACTCATACAAAAATCCATTTAGATACCATAAATGCATCAAAGATTTAAATGTAAGAGCTAAAACTATAAAACTCAAGAAAAAAGGAAAGTAATTTTTGTGACCTTAAGTTAGGCAATTGTCTCTTAGATAAGACACCAGAATCACAAGTGACAAAAGAAATATATTGGACTACATTAAAATTAAAGCCTTTTTTGCTGTAAACTATACAATCAAAAGGTGGAAAAAACAATCCCCAAACAGGAGAAAATATTTGCAAATTGCATATATGATGAAAGACTTGTATGTAGAATATATTTAAAAAAAACAATTCAACAATAAAAAGACAAATAACCCAACCAAAAATTTTATTAACTATATTTCTAGCTTCTATAAACTTGATATTTTAACATATTCCCTAAGTACATATGCTGGACATGCCTTATCCTAGACAACGTGATTATATGCCTGAGTCACTTATCTTTCTCATCACCACCTGGGACTCTTTTTCCTAGAGGTGTAATTTTTAAACACATATCAATCAGTCCAGAGTATACACCTTCAACTACCTCCTTTGTCAGACTGTCAAACTTCAGGCCACTATCTATCTGCCCTAATCATCCTGGTACCAACAACTAGAGACAGCCCCAATTTCCTAGACCTGCTTAAATTATTCAGACTAGCCAATCGTAAACTTGCTCGCCCTACCTTATCTGTTCCTTCCTGTGGAAACTGCAATAAAGGCTCATAGTTACCTCCTATCTCCTCTCTGCCTCGTAACTGACTTTGGTGCTTCTTTGTGTGCCCCCTCCCAGCATAGCATGTCCCCTCTTCTTGAGAACTGTAAGTGATAAACTGTCTTTTTAATGACAATTATCTCCTGATCTGTAGGAATTACTATATCTCAAAATTTTAATAGTACGGTATATTTTAAAACAAAAAATGGGCCAAGAATTTGAGTTGATGTATCTCTAAGAAGATATACAAATGGCCAATAAACACATAAAAGAATGCTCAACATAATTAACCATTAGGGAAATGCAATTCAGAACCACAACGAGGTACCACCTCATATCCACTAAGATGTATGTGATCAAAAAGACAAGCAGTAACAGGTGTGCCCATGGATGTGAAGAAATTGAACCCCTCATACATTGCAGGTGGGAATGTAAAATGGTGTAGGCACCAGGGAGAATGGTTTGGCAGTTCCTCAAAATATTAATCATGTGACTTGGTAAACACATTTCTATATACCTACCCCCAAAAAATGAAAACACACATACACACAAAAATTTGTGCACAAATGTTCATAGTGGCATTATTCATAATAGCTGAAAGGTAGAAGCAATCCAAATGTCTATCAACTGATAAATGGTTAAACAAAATGTGTTATATCTATATAATGGGATATTATTCAGCTACAAAAAGAAATAAAATGCTACAACCATATGAATGAACCTTAAATGCATTATTCTAAGTGAAAGAAGCCAGTCATAAAAGACCATATATTATACGATTCCATTTACATAAAATGTCCAGAACAGGCAAATTTACATAGAGATAGAAAGTAGATTAATGGTTGCCTAGGGTTGTGGGGTAGAGTGGGAAGTGACTGCTTATGAGTATGAAGTTCGTTTTAGGGAAGAAAATATAAAATTAGATTATGGTGATGGTTGTACAATCTAATTTTTAGTGAGCTTACTAAAAAATAATGAGTTGTACTCTTTAAGTGGATGAATTGTATAATATGTAAATTACACCTCACTAAAGCTGTTAAAAAATATTAGAGATTCCTTTAACATCCAAGTGAAGATGCCAAGTTTCTAGCTGTAAATATTAATTTGATAGGCACTTGCACATAAGGGAATAGATATGAGCCATCAAAGTGGCAAGAAGTTAAAAACACAAGCTTAGTTGACTTTCTTCACTTTGCTAATTCATCAAAGTGAGTTTTTCCCCAAACCTTGAAGGTCTTCCTCAATGCTTCTAATGAGTACATTTTTATTGTATTTATTATAATTGCAGTTGCTATTACATGTTCATTGTTAATAGCTTACTTTTTTGTAGGCTTTGCTATTTCAGTTGGCTTTAAAAGTGTCTTTATGGTATTATAAAGCTGAGCAAGATGATTACCCATTTGCAGACGATGTGCTTATTTGGGGAGTAGAGGAAAGAAAAGCAGAAAAGAAGAGAAGAGAGAGAGTGATAGAAATAGTGATAACTTAATATCTCTACTAACATTCTTTATTAGGGTTTTCTATGCTTTGGCAACCAACCAATAAGTAAGATATCTGGCAATTGATGCTGAGGCAAGGGGAAAATGGAGTCATCCAAATCATTAGTAACTTTAGTTACAAATTTCAAACATAATCATTTCTCTTTTTTTCATTTATGACAGTTTATAAATGTGTAATTGTATCTAAGAGGGGATCAGACATTAAGTAATTTGATTTTTATAATAATGGGGAAGCTAGTATTTTGCATTCATTTATGGCATATTGTTTTCTCAAGGACAGTTTTCAAGAGCAATGGATGCATCTGAAATGTCAGCCGAGTACACAGTAGCAGGTCCTCAGAGGGGTGCTTTCTTCTCAGTAAAAGTACTGAAGACCTTTTGAATAGAATTTCAACTGTGCTTTAATTAACTTGCCTGAAGAGCACAAGTATAATTCAGATGAAGTCTAGCAAAGTTGTTTAGGTATGCGTTTGAAAGAGTGGCTGATAATGGAAAAGGGGAAACCAACAAGACCGGGACCGATGAATTTCACTTAAGGCCGCTAGAAAGTTAACTACTAACTGTATTGTTGTGGAGCATCTCACAATTTCAAAGAAATTTCCACGCTTAGTTATTTGGGAATGATTTCTCACATTTCAGCTTTATGTTTTTTTTTTCTGTCCTCATCCAGCTCCCCTGAATAGTGTGCAGAGATTATGTGGAAGCACTCGAGTATATTTTTAAACTTAGACATCCCGAAATAGGTTAGACATTTGTAATGTAATGGCAAATCGGAATTTTTAAAAGAGGTAGACAGATAGGTATGATTTTAAAAGCACTTGGTATATTTATATTAAAAGAGAAATAAACTACTGTTCTTGTAAGAGAAAGTATAAAGAATAAAGCTTAACAATTCAATGAGGCACACAGGAAACAGGAGTCTTTCATGAAGGGAACACTATTACACCAGAATACTGGGAGGCGTATATATAGAATTCTCAATTTTATCTAAAAGGACAAATGTCTTTAAAAATTTGGAAATGCTGATTTCAATAAATTACCTCTTGATTTATGAGTATTGTAAATTTGAATTTTCACAGATCTTTTTCCCTTTAAGCAGATGTATGCATAACATAAATGTATGCATATTTTAATCACAATAATTTGAGAAATTAAAAAAATTAATTTAAAACAAAATTATCTGTTTTTCATAAAACATTGTCTATGATATATGTTATGATGCCATGAATCAAAAAGAACCATAAGTATCTGTCCTATTCAACTGTTTACATCTGGTCAGAACAATACTTTAAGTAATTCAGATGGGGCAGACTCTAATTAATGAAGAATCTTTAGAGAAAATACACTTCAACCGTGACTAATGGCCTCCACTACATAAAAATTCTCCTCATACTTAAGTGAAATCACAGTTGATAGTCTGCATTTGCAATTCATTTTTTTATCTCCTCATAGAAGATATAAATGTATTTATTGGCCACAATCTTTCGAATAACACCTATATTATATATCATATTTTGTTTTAAAGATTTAGTATTAAGGAAGCACAAAAAATCCTATTAAAACCTCAGTGGCTTTGGGAAAATACACATGGGTTCAAATCTAGGTTCTTTACTTATAAAATGTGTTAATATTACTCAACCTCTTGGTAATAAATGGGAGTATTCAGATCTATCTCAGCGTTATTCCAAGGAGTAAATGAGACAAAGCAAATAAAGTGTCTGATACATCATAAGCAGGCATAAATGATAGCTCTTATCAATAGTATGAATCAAAATTGACGAGGACTTCATTGACTCTCTCTGCTCCCTCTCTTCTCATATTTTAGAAACTAAAACCCACAAAGTTAGATAATTTTTATCTAAAGACATCTAGCTCATGGATGACAGTCTGTATTAGAACCTAGGCCTCCGGATTTTCCCTTTCATCAGCCTCTAAGGACTTCCCATTTCACACAGGAAAAATTCCAAATTCCTTAGCAAGTCACAAGAATCCTAGGTGAGCCCTACCTACCTGTCCACACTCATTTCCTGAAGTTCAGCCCACCGTCCTCACACCTCAGTTTGCAGAATTACCCTAATATCTCATGGGATTTCGAAATATTTGAGAACTCCCAGAACTCCTGCCCTTCCCTCTTCCATGTCACACTAAGTTCTTTACAGCCTTCTATCACAGCCCTGTAACTATTCTGCATTGACTTCTTTTTATGTCTGCATCTGTCCACTAGAAGACGAGTTCTTGTGGAAAAGCAGTACAGGTGGTGGCACTTCTGTTTCTGCTTCTTTTTCCCTTCTTGAGATAATTTCAATGGAGAAATGCAGGACAGTTTGGAAGTGATCACTTTTGGCGTGAATATTCAACAGCTGGGAGTGTTCCAGTAAGGTCCTCTGAACAAATATGTATCTCTTAAACATTATGGGAGGTAGGGGGCCTGTGTAAGGTATTCAAATAAACTTTTGAGTGGAGTTGGATGATGAATATTTGCTCTCTTAGGAATAAAATGATCCTATGTATATATTATGCTCAACTGGGGATTTCCTCTGCTATTTGTTTACTTCTCATCATATTTATACTTATTCTAACTGTTATTGCTTTACTTTTATCTTTAATAAACACACTGTGTATGTTTTTAAAACTTTCTTGTGTCTGTAATTGAAAAAGTATACTTTTTACTTGGCAACTTGTACAGTAGCATGCTCTAAATTTGTGACCTATTATATATAAGTCAGACCTACTTGGTAGCTGATCTACACAGCTTTGTTTACTTTTAGGAAGGCCTCTTTTTTGTTCTTCAAATCTCTCTCTCTCTCTCTCTCTCTCTCTCTCTCTCCACACACACGCAGACACACACACAGACACACACAGAGACACACACACACACACACACACACACGTCTTGGTTAATATCTCCCTCTTCACTCTGTTGCAGAGCTTGTGAGCTGCTACAGAGTGAGTGACAGGAAAAAGAAAAAACTAACAAAGACTGAAAGAAAGTATGACATGGAGATATAAAAACAGGAAAAAAAAACTTTAAGCAAGAATGAAATGAGTGAGTGGCAGGACTGAATTATGAGATGTTGGCATAGATCCAAAAAACTGTCCAAAAACAAAGACCAAAATAATATAAATGTTTGGCTGTGAATTAAAGGAGGAAGGAAAATCAAGGATATGTCAAATGTATATCAAAGGGGCCCTGTCACCCCAAAAGGCAGATGGACAAACATCCACAACCTCTAAGTTTGTATAATTGAGTTTGTCTGTGTGTGGTATGCACACAATTGTGCTTAACTTTCAGGCAATTAGTACAAATGAAAAATAGTGAATTTAGGTTATTAAAACATTCGCAAAGATGTGTCCTGCTCAGATACTTTTTTTCATGGGGCAATTGTTAGGTCTTCACTCAGGACCTAAATTAAGCAAGCTAATCATTTGGTGCCCTTTCCAAATAATCTTTAAGCAATTTTCTTTTAAATTGATTTAGTGAGGAGGGAGAGATGCCAATTTTCTATTAATAAATATTGTATTCACATATAAATTTGCTTACTAATTTGCTTTCAGTGACTGAAGTAAAAAGGCAAAGTCTTTTCTAATTCTTGAAGTTTACATTCCACTTTCAATTTTCTTTTCTATACCAGGTATGTTTGGGAAGCAGCTCAGTAAAATGTTTAAAATTTAGATAATGAGGAAAATCTTTTGTTCCCGATAAATAGCACCATGCAATCATTATTTTGTTTCAGAACTTTAACCATTGGTGACTGCCAAGTTCAGGTGATTGTCTACAAACTAGCTTCAGAGCTGGCTGGCAAGGAGTGTATTTTTTTTTTTTTTTTAATAAATTTCCATTCAGGGCATCACCACTTCGGTGGGAGCAGAACCAATATTCATTTTGCCAATAATATAAGGAATTGCTCATGGAAACCTGAGTTTTTTGGCACCATATATTTGATTTATTCCACTGAAGTTTTAGAGCTTCTTACAGATTAGCACCCCTGGTGAGAACCAGCTGGCCCTTAATCCAGTTTGTCCCTCACTCAGAGGGCATTTGCTATTCACCATTGTGCTGGACTTCTTAGCACATGAGACAAGGAAAAGGAGGTGTAAGAACTGGAAAGTGAAAAAACAAAATTGTCATTATTCTCAGATGCTATGATTAGCTAAAGACAAAAAATCAAAATGAATCTATACAAACAAATACAGAGTTTAGCAAGGTTGTAGGATCAATATTGTTCCTACACACCCTCAACAAACAAGGATAAAAACCAATAATATGTTTCCATTCTGAAAGCAACAATGTAACTAGGAATAAGTTTATCAAAATATATATGTCCTTTGTGCAGAAATTTAGAAAAATTATTGAAAGACATCAAAGAAGATACACCTAAATAAAGTGGATTATGCGTAAGGATGTGAATATGTGATACTTTAACAGTGTACATTATCTCCAAATTAATCTGTAAGTATAATATAACTTCAAACAAAATCCCAACGTTTTAAATGAGAATTTACTGATTCTTAAATTCTTATGAATAGTAGATCAAGAAGAGACAGTGATTTCAAAGAAAAAGACTAAGAAGTTAGCGCTAATTCTAAGAATCATAGAATATATTATGAAATTATGGTAATTAAAACCGTGTTGTGTTTCAACAGAGACAAAAAAGATAATTGAGCTAAATTTAAAAGCTGTGGAAGAGCCCCACGTATAAATGGGGACAGGATTTATGATAGGAAGGGCATTATATATCAGTAAGAGAGAAGATGAAATAATAAATGGTGAAATTGTACAGTTATTTGTCCATCATAATAAAAAATTAAAATTACATTTCTCTTTTTTACAATTCTCTAAAATACATTCCAGATTGATGAATACCTAGATGTGAAGAGTAAAACTTTAAAACATTTAAAAGAAAATGTATAGCCTTAGCATATGACCTAGAATAGAGACTAACTTTTGAAAAAGATACAAAAAGCATAAATCACAAAGAAGAGCATTGATAAATTTGATGGCATTACAATAAAAGTATTTTTATGACAAAAAAGAAACAGGCTGAAAGAAGATATGTGCATACAACCAACAATGATTAGTGTTCAGAATAAATTTAAAAATGAATGTATAAATCATAAGGATAAGACAACCAACCAAAAAGAAGAATCTGAAACACATATGGACATTCATTCAATTGACAACCAACATTTGGAAAGTCCTCAAGTTCAATGTTCATCAGGCACAGTGAGGAGAATGGATTTGCTCACTGCATTTTCATTCTTCCCTTCCTTTTTGGAAAGTGGGGAAATATAAACATGCATTTCTAGACACTCTAGCTATGAGGATTCCAGATGGAGATTAGGTCCTGTCTCTTAGGTGTACTCACAAGAGTCACAAGGCAGAGAGAAGAGGGGACCGTTCTACCTGTCCCATCTAGTTGTTTTTAAAAGCAGGCACACATGGTGGAAAGAAATGTAATCTTCCCTGCAACAGCTTTCCAGTGTCCATTCTCTAGCTGTCCAGGTTGAGAGAATGATTTGCAGCAGTTGCAGCAGTAGAGGGGACTTTTGGGTTATGACTTTCTGGTCACTGATAGGCAACTATGGATTTCAACTCATGATTTCCAGAATTAGCCTCAGAATAGGTAGTTACCTAAAAAGGCAATTCTGCTTTGCTCCAATATTACTCTAGGGGACTAACCTAAAAGCTGGCCATTCCTCAACCCTTCCAATCATTTCGTAAGCTCCCAATCTCTCTATTACATCTCTTCCTTCTCAATATACTTAGAGAGTTTTATTTTTCCTGCACTGAATATTGATTGATACAACAATTAAATGCTAATTAAAATTATGTCCTTTTCACAGCCTTCCTATTGGCAAAATTTTTATAATTTTTGTTATTAATAATAACCATACACAGCAAAGTTCAGGCCCAATTATCTTTTAGGCCCAGAAAATGAATGTTCATTTCAGTTTTTACTCCAGGATGACTGTGGGAAATTTTAATTTATTTCAAAAAAAAATCCTACACCCCCCAAAATCCTGAATTTTTTACACTGCTAGGTTTTCTGATGTTGAACTACATTTACATTCCAGGATGAACCACATTTGGTCAATACACTACTCTTGGAATGGACTGCTGTATTAACTTTACATGTATAATTTTATATCTATCTCCATAATGAAATTAACCACCAATTGATCTTTACTGTGACATTTTTGCTTGGTTTTATATCAAAAATTACTAATCTCAAGAAATTAGTTGTAAATTTTACCATCATTTTTATACAGTAGAACAAATTATAAGAGGTAGGAATGATCTGTTCCTTGTGGGTGTTTAGTAGATCTCCTATAAGCCACCTTTGTTTAATGTCTTTTATAGGAGGATGTCTTTACCACCATTTTGCTTTCTTTTACTATAATTGATTCATTTGAAACTTTTTTTTATTAATTTATATCTCCCTAATTTTTTATCTAGACTTCCAAATTTTAAGTAAATTTGTTTACAATAGTCTCCCATAGATTTTAATAACTCTATTCTCTCTGTAGTTATTTCTTCTTTCTTATTCCTAATGTTATTTATATTTTTTCTTGATTAATTTTTCAGGGTTTTTTCTACTTAGTCCTTTTAAGGAGTGATCTTCTGAAGTTGTTGGTTATCACCATCAGTTTTAGTATTCTATTTCACTATTTCTGTTTCATATTTACCACCATTCATTTTATTTGGATTTATTTTGTTTTCCTTCTGACAGTATCTTGAGCTGAACACTTGAGTTATTTTTTAGTCTTTATAATTTGTTAAAGGTCTTTTTATATGGTGTTTCCATGGTCATTTGGTTATAAATGTTTATTATTTTTATTTAGGTTTTCTTCTTTATCAGGAAATTATTTATAAATGTGACTTTTAGTTTCCAAATGTAGAGGCTCAGTGATTTGTTAATGAGTTTCCTGAAAAAGACGTGAAGTTTTACATATCATTCTTACTTGAATAAAATTTCCTTTTGTTATATAGTTTGTAATCATAACGTGGTCATATAATATTAATAATGTCAATGTTCCATAATTTATATAATCATCCTTCTAGCCTTACGCTTTAGCTTATATTTTAATTTTAAATTGTTAAAGTTAATGCTTTAATAATTTCAGATACAACATTTTTTTTTTCTTCTGGGAAAAATGAAGTTGGATATTGATAAGGGAAAACCTGGGAATGTAGATCTTCAGTAGGGAAAAGATTTAAGACTGTATCATAATGCAGGATTAAATGGGGGAATGAATGCCACCAGCACCATTAAAAGAATAATGTTCTCTCTCTCAAATAAAGAGAAAATTAAGGGAATTAAGTATCATCAAATTTAATAAGTCATAATGATAACTTAATCCATGAATGCAAATCAAGTTTCACAAATCTATAGTCCTCATGCCTATGAAAATGGCTTCTTGGTTTCTCTTGGATTTTTAACACAGGCTTGAGTGACCAGTTGTTGCTGTTTTCAAGGCTTCAGCATTTAGGATGATTTTCCCCAGGTATTTTGCACCTCATCAAAGAGTCAGGACAATGAGGCATGGATCCCACAACTTTGAGAGACCCCTTCACTTCTGCCATTTCCTAAGGCCGAGTGTGAAACCTTTCTTTCTCCTCAGCGCATTTTCACTTCTTCTAATTCCCTACCTTTGAAGTTTTTTTTTTTAAATTAATATGTCAAGTTTTTGTTTGGTTGGTTTTTGTTTTTGTTGTTAACATTCAAGCCTTTACAACTAAATAACGCATGTTTCTTCTTCCAGAGAGGAAGACGTTTTATTCTTCCTCAACAGCCAAAAAACCAAAATTCATGTTAGCTTTTGTTTACCCTCAGTAACTACTTTCGATATACCCATCAAGAAGTCTCTCCAAAGTCACCTTTCTGAGTGTCTCAGTGAAAATGTAAAGACAACCTACGTCCTTGTTAAAGTCAAACCAGGGATATTTTGTTAATGTTCTTTGCCTGAAAAGAATCTCTTCCTCACCTCCCTCTGTTCTGTGTAACTTTGCCCAGCTCTAACCTGGAGCTTTGCCCAACGTTTACAGTCATATGTGGCAGAGACCATGGATTTTAAATAATGTTTCCCTTCATAAGGGAACTGAGAAAACAACACCATTGCAGCAGTTTGAATGTGCTGTTTGTACAGGTAATATTAGCATTATCCTGGGAGGGAATTTGAAACATGGTGGTCTCCTGAGTCACTCAAGTTAAAGTTTTAGCAGATTCAACGTTAAAAGTGATTTGGGAACTATTAAGAGAGTACAGAAGTGCTGCTGTTCTCAAGGCTTCCCTGTTTTTGGTGACTTTCTCTTTGTCTCCAAAATCATGTGTTGTTCTTGATTTCTATAAAGATGTAAAAATAATTTTAAAAAAGAGATATCTAAATGAAAAAAGAACAAACTAGATTAAAAAATAAAGATGATTAAAATAAAGTTGACACCAGAAAAAAAACAAGAACATAACAATGGAATAAACTAGAATAATTAAAAGTAGTTAGTATTTTAAATAGTTGAGAAATAAAACAAAATAAAAAAATAGCAAAATTATAAAAACATAAAACCTTATTCCAGAATCAAATCAAACCATAAATTTTTGAAAAATGTTAAAAAAGACACATATTAACAATTTAAAATTGATAGTGCTAGTTAAAGGAAAAATGAAATTACAGACTAAAAGATAGAGAACTAAAAATAAATTGAGTAGTAAAATATTTTGTTAAAAAACAAAAGTTTGTTTTCAACACTCACAGTCTCTTTATGTACTTCCTGCCTGTTTTCCATTTCCTTGGTTATAATGTTTCTTCTTGGTTGGCAATGTCTTGGTGAGGAAAAGACCACTGTCCTCTCATCTTTTCATTACACATGCTTTTCAACCTTTCCAGGGATCTTGTCAGGCCCAGTTACACAAAGGAATTTGTCACATTGACTCTCCAGTTTGCAGACATGTCTGAAAAAACAAAGTTTTTCTTCAAATTGAGGACCCCAGCCTGCTGCCACTACTTTTTCATCTCCTTGACTCCCACCAACTTTTGGATTCTGTATGAAAGTAGAAAAGGCAAGTCCTTAGGTGCTCCTTGGGAGACAAACCGTGTGACATTGCCAAGAGGAATTGGCCACTGAGAATGCCAGTGCTGATTCCTGTGCCCCCATCTTCTTTCCCTCCTTGAGTTTCTAGGAATGCAGTGAGTTTTGAGGGGTGTATGTTTGCAAAGGACCTCTGAGAAATGGCTTAGTATTAAGGGCTGATTCTGCACACTAAATAGAGTGCCCTGGAGTTGACTGCAGCCCTGAATTAGTCCTGCGGCTCCACCATAGGCCCAGTCACACTCAGGTGAAGGCTGCTGAGTTAGCTGGTATCCATCAATGGCTTCTCCCCTAAAAGTATGCAAGGAAACACAAAATCTAAATAAATAATACAAACAAAGCCTCAGAACAAATTCCTCTGAGCTCCTTCTCCTCCCCTATTGCTGTGCCCAGATATCTCCTAGACAGAAATTTTGGAGTCACCACACACTTCGGTAAAGCAGTGACACCAACCATGGTGGCAACGGCATAGCTGCGTTCAGGGGACCTCAGCACAGTGCTCATGTCAGAGGCTGGACTGATTCGGTGTTCTGAAGTGGCCTCATTTTTCTTGTTAAAGGAACCAGCAACAGCTGGAGGACAATATGCATATCTACATATTGGTACTAGGTGAGAAAATGAAGAGTAGACATGTAACTTTGTTCACAAGTATACGTGAGACATCATCCTAGGACCCCCAAGAAATAAATGGGGAAGTGTACAGAGCAGGGCCTTGAAAAGCAGTCGTATTTGGAGCATGGTTAGAAAGAACCAGGGAAATACTCCTACCTATCTCATTTTTACTCAAAGTTGACTGTGGCTCAGGAAAATATATGAAGGCGTAAAGAAAGTCACTTAAAATGACAGCTGCCTGAAGTCTTCAACTGAGATGAAGTCTGACATAAATTGCACATTCTATATCAATTCCTCAGCCCATGATTCTCTAATGCTTCTTAAGATTTTCTTCCTTAGGGAATCACTCTTTGCCACGATATAATATCATCTTTTCCTTACCAGTTTGAAAAGAAAAAGGAATGTCTTACTTATACATTACTTGGAGACGGTCTGAAAGATCATATCAAAAATGATCAGGTTTGTTAGCATGAGCAATTAGAAAATGTTAAAGGAATCAGAGTAACATGTCCTTGAGAAAAGGAAAGTAAGGATGCATTCATAAAAAGTTCAGGTATATCCATTTTTGTCCTGAATGAGAGCGTTTGATAAAATAAAAGGAGTACAGAGAGAGGAAGTGAAGGAATGTTAATACAGCTGGGGTGTGCCTAGAAGGATGTTTTTTCCTAGTAAACAGTGGAAAAATAATCAAAGTATCAACAGAGCAAAAAAGTGTAGGTGCTGCAATTCATCTTTAAAAAATAAAATTAAAACTCTACTTTAAATTCAAACTCAAAATTTAGAAAGCAGTTTAAATAATATTTGAAATTTGGGGAAAGTATTATGTATTACTACAGATTAAGTAAGGGTATGGATTATTTGTGCTTTTTTGATCCTGCAAGAGGTACTATAGAGAAAGATCTAGAACAGCAAAAGGCAATATCTTGGTCAAAGAAAGGAAGAAATATTACTAAACTTATTGCAGAGAAAATCATTTGATATATTAGAAAAAATATATGAATACAGTATCTGGAAAATAAAAAGAATTCCTGAACTGACATAAAGTTCAGAAGCCTGAGGCTTAGCAAGCCTGTCTAACTTCTTTTTAATATAAAAGAGAAAGAAACGGTCACAGAATTTCTTCCTTAGGCAATTATATATTTCACATGACTTGTTAGGCAGCTGTCAGTGTCAGTAATGACACTATGAAAATGAAAATCTTAAATTAAAAAAAAAGGTCCTGTTTATATTGATAAAAAAAAATCTCTACCAACCAACTAAAAGAAGCACAATAATGAGAAAATATATGAATAGCAAACCAAATACATGGTTCTTTATTAATCCTCAATTTTCCCAAGAAAATTCTGATAGAAATGAATCTGAATTTGTAGTAGAAGATAAGAGATAATATCAGATATGAGTCAAAAGGAGATGACTTATTTGCCCTCCAGGTTCTTTATAACAGTAAATGTGAGTTCACTAATAAAAGTTTACAGCAGCACTTGACAATGCTTTCATGTCATTTTACACATGTATTAGGCAAGAAATGACATCAAATGACAGGCTTGGAAGAGATGGTCTGAATCAAGCCCTTGCCTTCCCAGACATGTGAATTTTTTCATTAGCTAAGTTTGTCCATCCTGGTTTTAAAGATTGCCATTGTTACAACTCTGATTTTTCCCAATGGTGCAATCCTACTTTACAAATTCTCCCTTTAGTTTAACTGAAGTATTTACGTATGTAAATCAACCACATTTTCTTGATTAGACACAGGCTCGTCTTTGTAGTTTCCCTTTATTTTTCTTTCTCTGGAGAAATAGTGCCAATTCCTGTAAGCTTTCTTCAAAATCCCTTTACCTTTTCTTTGTCCTTTTCTAGACCATCTCAACATTCATAGAATCTTGTGGTTTGGAAACTTAGATTTTTTTTACACACACAAAAAAATGACACACAACTGTGAAAGGGCTCAGGGCAATATTAATAAGGCAAATAGCTTTCCACAGTTATGCATTTGGGTTTTGTTTCTTCAAGTGTGCTACGTTGCTAGTCAAATTGAGCTATCCTAAAATAGCCTGGATAATATTCATGATGGATGGTTAATAAATCAGAATACCTGGGGAAGAAGATCCTTTTGAAAATAAATATTCATATTAGCTCAAATATATAACGCTGAAATAGAAATTAGTTCATGAGATACTTTCTTATATGTATACACAGAAGCAAACATTAATGAAAACCACTATTAACTCTAATAATTAGAGTGAAAAAAGAAATAAAACAAATGTTCTTCTTTCCCCTTGTGGTTTTTAAATTCTTTCCTTCTCTCTCCAGATATTTCTCTCTTCAGAGTCCATAGCCTATCACTGAAGCACTGTCAAAGGCAGTGGTCAAACTCAGCTCAGAGCGCCCACCAAGGCCCTGCTTTTCTCCCTTACCTATGCTATGCTGAGGTAGAATGGCAAATTGGCACCAAACAGTTGACTAGCTTCAAGGTGGGAAATAACCATATGTTGTAGACATTTACTCATGTTACAGTATAACAAAATTTTGGAGCAAACAAAGATTGAACTTTAATTTCGTAACAAGCAGCATCTATCTAGTCTCTTTTTAGTCCCTGGGCTTTAGGCCATGCCCTCCATTTGGCCAATGTCAGTTTGTCCACTGCCCCCTTATACCATGCTTCACATTGTGAGCCTGTGACCCTCATATCCGGTGCACTGGCCTTTCTTTAGTTTGCCAACATCACTCATCTGATTCTTTTACATAAAAACCTCTTTAAGCACACTTCTATGATATGACTTTTTTTCCTCATTAAATAAAAGTGAAGATTCTTCTCAATGAATGACATAGGGTAACTCTGTATATCCAAATCTATTGTACATTATAACTCTTCATATTTTTCCCGTTTGCTTTATGACTTAATTTTAGCATATAATCTACAGCCTATTTTCATCTATTTTCAGTTGTAAACTTTGAAGAGCAGCAAGGAGCATGTCTGTGAACTGCTCTGTATGGTGTCCAGAACAGGACTACACAGAGGTCAATGTCGACTGAATGTTCATTAATGATAGTGTCCAGGAGGTTCTGCCTTCCCAGTTCGCTCTCTTATTGAACTGTCCACTAGTGAAAGAGCATTGAGGAAAACGTTTTTGTTAGAGTCTAATCAGAATGCCTCAGTACTGTTTCACTCTTTGTGCCATGCCCTACAGTGGCTCTGGCATTTGAGTGAGGGGCAAAGGAGGAAGAATACCAATGTTTTACATAGGCGATGATATAGAAGGTTTAGGACTTAGTGTTTTATTGGTATAGAGGTACATTTCTATTTGAATCACACTAAACAATCTTCTAAAAAAGGCCTTCCTTTTTTTCTTCCTTCCTTCTTTCCTTCCTTCTCTTTCTTTCTTCCACCCTTCTTTCTCTCCTTTCTTCCTTTTTTTAATTCTTTTTTTCTAGACCCATTCAGCTTTGAACAATTGCATGTAGAAGATTTTATATCACAAAGACATAATTACGTTGTGAATTTAAAAAATAACAGTTTGGTTCAGGTTTCTATAAAAAATGTTTTTTACATTGTTATTTCAAATGCTTTTCTTCACCTTACCTTAAAAGCTCTTTCACAGAAGCATTTGGCTTTTTATCATCTATCTGTTTAGCCATCGCTCCTTGGTATATGCATACGTGAGTTAACGGAAACAACCCTTTTTGTTTCTCTTGAAGATATCTAAGTAAAGTTTCAAGTAGCCAATTAGCTTTTGACCTAAGCTTTGTTGGCTGCAGAAAGCCTGAATCCCAGGAACATTTGGTTCTCAAGGCATTTGGATCTCATAAGAAAGACTCGGTGCCAGCACCAATCAGAATGGCTGCCAGTTGTTATTCTTCTTCACAACTGGCGGCCATTTCCAGCACTGTTACGGAGCCGTGATCAATCTCTGCACCTGTCTATCAGTGGATGTTCATAGAGAGAACTGTGTGGGCTGCATCTGCAGATACCACATGTAACCAAAAGGAAGAAAGGAGGAGGGAGAGTATAAACTCCAAATATGAAAAGCAAGAAAGGCTACAGGGAGAAGAAAAACAAAAAAAATATGTAACAGTTACGTATGTGTCATGATATAAAGTCAGAAGAAAAGAGGAAAACAATGATCTATAATAAGATGTTTATTGTTAGAATGCAGTTTCTACCCCAAGCATGAGCTTAGTCCTCAATTTAACCCTCGAACAGGTTATCTCAATATTTCATAGATATGTCTTGTCTTTGCAATAATACTTGAAGTTTCTTATCAAGAGAGAAAATCTGAGAATCTTATATTTATATATTCTATACCCTATATTGTTAGAATCCTTCTGTGCCTATAGTTATGTGTTAGTGTGTAAGAACTTGTCAAATTGATTGTTTTCTATGTAGTTTGCATTTTCTAGGGATGTTTTTGTTAGGTTTTTTGGTTTGTTTTTTGTTTGTTTGTTTCTGCAAATCTGTAATTAACTTCTTTCTTACAAACAAGGAAACTGATTAATCATTTTGAAAATTAATAGAAAAGATTGCCATGAGCCTTTATGCAGGAGTCCATAAAGTGATGACTATATTTACATGTATTTTATGTTTGTGAATGTTATAATTCTTTCTTGAGACCTGGAATAGGCAATTCTAAATGGTATATCAGACTTAATTTAAAGGTATTGCTTTTTTTTTTAATATTTACACATACATTTATTTGTGTCTTTCATACATTTAGTGCAAACTGCAATGAATGATTCTTGAAGCTCTTTAATTCTATGTTGAAAACCAAGTTCACATTACATGAAATTTCTGTTTAATTGCCCTGCAATGAACTTAGCTCCTCAGTGCTTCTCTCTGAGTGAACTTAGAATGCCTTATATAGTCAATCAATAAAGTTACCAATTTAATGTCCCTGGTCTCATTTCATAATGTTGTTTTATAACTATTCTCTTACAACTTTTGTGTCCAAAAAAATTCTTTTCAATAAATGGATTCATATTAGTTTAAAAATGAAAGAGAAAAAGGCACTTCCAAAATCTTAAACTTCACAAGATGTTTGATGTAGTTGAAAGATCAAACAGTCTAAAGAGTGAAAACAAAAATATTTCAAATTTAACAAGACATTAAAAAATACTACACATGTCCAGGTTTCTCAATCTCTCCCAATACCAGTTAAATCAAATCAAGCAATAGACATTTGGGGCAGGGTGGGGGGCGGGGAGGGGAGTGTATACGTTTAGGAAAAATTATCTATATCTATGTTTATCTTTTCATCTATATTTCTTGAGATCATGACCCCATGGATTTCTAAAGAGAAAAGAAAAGTACAGGAAAAAAATGTTCTGGAATTATTGCAAATAGAATATTCAGATTGCATGTAGATAAATGACTCGATTTAACTCACAATATCTGTATACTGTCCTCTAAAAATCCAGGCTCAGATAAATATTAACCTCAAGTCAGCCCACAGCCCAGTTCTTCATTTCATAAAACTTGGTCCAAAAGGATGGTAAGTTTATATCTTCCAAAGTTAAGCTATAAATTTCTTCTGCAGAAACAACATTTGCTTTTTTCAAGTCTACCAAAGCCTGATGCAAATGGAAGCAAAATTTTCCTTAGTAAAATCTCGCCACCTATAGCATGTTCTGATGTTTTTTTAATGAAAAAGAAACCCAGCCTTCTGAAGACTGAAAAAAAAAATGAATAAAGCAATATTGAGAATTTCAAAAAATATGTGGATTTAAGTTAAAGATAGAGCTGTCTTTTTTTCTAGAACATTCTTTAGGTTCTATAGGGGGAAAATTGAGGGAAAGCAAAAGGTAACCTTAATTAGATATCATTTTAAGAGACATATCAATAGTTATGTTTTGGAATTCAATCTTTTCATCTAAGTAGTAACAGAGACAGGAGTCACCCCATAAAATTAAAAATCTCACAATTCATTTGCTGTTCATTAAATGCTCCAAGCTATAGTCCTGAAACAATACAGCTCCACCATCACTCCTGTCAGTAATCTAAAGAGTAGAGAAAGCTTCTGGGCAATTTAGTGAAGTGGTAAAGTTGGTTTTCTGCACTCTCCAGGACTTTCTGTGCACACACTTCCCTCTTCGTGATCAATATTACAGTATTATTTATGGGCAGTCCAGTGATCCAGACATTGCTTTTAATCTTCCTCAAGGAGTGCTCCCCCTATCAAAACTTGTTTGTTTTATATCTAAGTCCCATAGAATTCTACTGGAAAACAAAAATAAACTAAGAAATTACTGGATTTAAAATTTGACTGGTTCTATATAGTTTTATTTGATGCTCTTCTGGATAACCTATCTATTAAAATAATAAGAGAATAAGTACCGTGGAGATTTTAGGCATGATGATAAGTCAAGTGAGGAGGTATTTGGGGCAAGAGTTTCAGTGCCTATTAAATCAAATAAAGGCAACTATTCTTCTAAGAAGTCACACTTTTTGCATGGATGCTGGGCCTGGAGGAAGGGCAAGACTTACCAAACCTCACCACTTCTTGCCTATTGCTTTTGCTGCTATTCCAAGTCCTTATATAACAGCAACAGCCCAAGTTAGCTAGCCTACCAATCTTAGAGTTTAGAGGTGGAAATAAACACCACGAAAACATTAAGATCAAAATATCACTAACAAGTTGTTCACCTTCCCCTGGCTTTGATTCCAATCCTCTAAGCATGAGTTTCTGCCTTCCTGCTTTGCCTTCTGAATACTTTAGCTTCACTTTTATCACCTGAACTGGTTTGCTGGCAATTTTCCTCAGAGGTTTGCTAAAAAGTAGAAGATGAAAGAGCCAATGATTTACTTTTAGACTTTTTATGTCTTTAATGAGGAAAAGGGAGTTTTGTACAACATCACAGGTCCATATCCTGACAGCGAGGAAGCATATCTCCATAAAAAAAAAACTGCTGAAGAGAATTCTAGAAAATAAGGTAAGGAATAGAAGAGACAGTCACTTTTACTGTAATGTTACACATGCTATTTTCTTGCAGTTTAGTAGTGACATGTGGAAATAAGGCCACAAAGTACGATTTCATGAAGACGCCATAACAACTTATAAGCCAAGTCAACTTCTGCAATGACTACCACATCTCTACGTTTTAGTGTCAATGAAATATGAGATTATCAAGTTGCCTTTTATTATAAAATGAGTTTGTTTGGTAAGAAGTTAATTCTCAATGTAGGAAGTACAAAGGAGAGAAGCCCTAATGGAATTAGTCACTCACTAAATTTCAATAGAATACCTACTTTGTACAATAAATATGACATTTGAGTATTTATAATGAGTGCTTGTTGCCTTCAACAATTTTCATTTTAGGAAAATCTCATTTAAAAAGTATGATTATTGAAGACGTGTTATGTACATTCTACATTCTATCCTCCATACCTGGCACAGTTCTTGCAACCTAGTATATATTCGTAAAATATCTGGGGTAAAAATAAACTAATTAATGTGGTAACAACTTAAGAAGAGTGTCAAGTACCTGGGAAAGGCATATGAATTGGTGAAGGGTCTCTAGGTGGGGACTGATGAAGATGACTAAGAATCTTATGTTCAACATATCTATTATCTTCAAATTGTTTATTAAGATTCATTTTTTAAACCATCTATTTAAAGTAAATAGAACTAATTTCAAATGCTTTTGTTGAATTGCTTTTTAAAGCATTTTTAGGTTACTTATTTTCAAATTCCACTTTATACTTAAAAGATAAGTCAACAAATCAGAAATTTTCTATTATATGATAATAAAAGATCATAATCTAAATATCAAATATTTGAAAGAAATTTAAGAATAGAAAGCAATTAAAAAAATAACCTAAAAATTATGAATCGAGTTTTTGGATCCTGTTATTCTCTACCTTTAAAAATGTGATGACTCTTCTCTTACAGAATAAAATCAATGTCTTAGCTTAGTATTTAATTCCCTATACAGTCTGATACCATCATTCAACACCAAACTCAAAAACTACTTCTATAGAGTCTTCCTCGATTCTCCCAGAGAATTAATTTTCTCCACCCTCCTTGGCATAGCTACTTCTTTAAGTCTTGTAAATCTTTTACAAGACTTAATATAATACCCTACCTTGTATTAGAACGTTCAATGCTGTCTCCACTTTTTATTTCTATTACAGCAACTAATACATACAAAATGGCCAAGAAATATTTGTTTAATAACAGCAACTTGGAGATGAGTAGATATAAAACATTTTTAAAGGTACAAATACATAAAAATCTACCTATTGATTGTCTGCGTTAATGGTATATAGAGTTTGGATTACTGCAATGAAGACACTACATCGTTCAACCATTCTTTCAGGGAAGGCTCTTTAGAAATTTACAAACCAAACTGATTGCAATATAACACTGTTTTGTTTTCGCTTTCTGATAAAGAAACTAACAAGAAAAAAAAATGGTCATATGGCATCTAAAAGCTTCAGGAAGTAATAATAGTGGACCAGAATAACCTACAAACTGAGCCATAAGCCTCTGATTACCTAAAAATGTTGTCAGACTGTAGTACAGAGACACATCTGGATGAGGTGAAAGCAGAAAATTGTAGAAAAAACACTTGAATAGGATCACTACAGAAAGGAAGTGACAAGAAGGAAGCTCTACTTTATCATTTTCTCCCTTATATCTCGAGAGTTCATGTTTTGAGCAAGAGTGATTTCTGTAATAATCAATAAAACAGGTACTAACTATTGAGCCCCTGCTGTGTGGCAAGTCCTGTTAGATTTCAAAATAACTGAAAGGTTTGGCTGCGAGGAAGATGTCATTTAGGTTCCATGAAAGATAACAGGGGAGTATGATTTATTGAAAGCAATTCTGTAATCAGAATTACTTCTTTTATTAAGCATAACTAAACTAAATATAGCTGCATTTGGCAAACCCTAATATGGAATAAAGTTTCATTGATTCCTAAGAGGACAAAGAGAGAAAGTGTGAGAATGAACTCTTGGATAATATTTAAGTGACACCTAATACCAAAACATTCTCTTAATTTTTACTATAAACCTCTTTTCCAATCAAAACACTACAAAAGTTATTAAAATATTTAAATTGCTAGATTTTGGCATTGACTTATCCCTATTCCACCGGCAGCTTTTCCACTTTATGCCTCCATTTTTACCTACATAAAATGAGGATAACATCTGCCAAACTACATTATAGCGTTATAGTGAGACCAAACAAATATACGTATGAGAGTAATAAATTTTAAAAACACATGAACAATTATCATCACTTATATTGTAATATATTATTTAAAAGTACTAATGACCCCAAAAAGGAACTATATAACAAGGCAAAAAATGTAATTTAGAAATTATTTAATTATTTTTCACTTTGTCTAGAAATAACATTACAAAGAAAGTGAAATATAACTATGTCTATAGCTCTTATGGGTTAGAAAAATGAGCTTCATCCTGGCTCTAAATTATGAATCAGGCCATTTAAATACTAGTTCAATTACTTGGAGAAGGGAGAAAAAAGCCTTTTCCCTTTGGCTTCCCATTACATATGAAAGGGAGGTATATGGTAAGGATTCCCATTATATATGGAAGTTAATATTAATTTTAGATGACTTCCAGAAAGTCATACCCTATGCACCTTTGAAGGAAATAATAGAGACATAAAATGTTGAAAAATTCACTTTACCAGAGGAAAACTAACCTTGGGCTGAGGAAAGTATTGATTGTGTTTACATATCACTAGAAAAGGCTGCTGAATTTTTTTAAAAATCAGGTAAAACAGGTGCTTAGTATTGTTAAAGGAAAAACAAAAAGATTTTTTTTTTTTTTTTTTTTTAGTTGGACTGATTAATTGCTTTGTTTCATTTTGCGGTTGCTTCTTAATCCCGTCTATTAGTCCTGGAAGCATAAATTGAGTGAACTTGCCTGAGAAGGATAAAAGTAGTGTGGTTGAGGGGTATGGCTGAGGCTCTCCTCTCAGCACATTCTGTGATGTCACCCTGCAGGGAACAGGAACCAGCTGGGTCTGTGTGATATTGAAAAAGCAAGACTATTGCACTGTTACAAAAGATGGGAAGAAAGACAAGGAATTGCCCGAGAACTGTCTTCAATAAATTTATGTGGAAATATAAAAGGACACCATTTAAGAAAAGGAGGAAGTACTGTAAATTTTAAGGAGAGGTGATCCTCCTCCTTCTTGAATAGCAATTGTTATGTTAATTATACATTTAGTGCAGTCAAAAAAAAAAGATTCAATAATCTATCATGAATTGAGAAACTGTTGACATTATCTCTTTTCCCATTGGGAAGGTTTTGTTTATTGTTGGTTTTAAACTTTTGTGTCTACTTTACAAGTTAATAAACGTGTAAAGATTAGATAATATCTATAAATGTCTTGAGATTCTCCAATATAATACAAATATCATTACAAGATACATAATATACACCAAAGGAAATGGGTAAATGAAGGCAAAAAGAAATCTTTTGGGGGAGAGGATACTTAATCTCAAAGTCTTAACTTTAGAATAATAGTTACCTTTTATCTAAATTTATTCTTCCTGGCTACAGGATAGGTAATTCAGAAAAATTGAAATGAGTTTTGAAGATGACGCCTTCATTGATCTTGATGATTTAGGGAGGTTGGCTCATCCCTCCTTTCATGCAGGATTATCTTTAATGATTTCCAGGGAACCCAAGTGTATCCATGCAGTGGCTCCCTAAATCGTTTGCTTTACAAAATAACCAGCCAGAGTTCTTGGGATGGACAATGAAAGAGGCAGAGACATTAAGATTCTCCAACGCACTAATTGATTTAGCAGCAGTTTAAAACAATGTTGAGCATTGTCAGATATGTTCCTTTGAGGTATTAAATCAAGTTTCCCAAGATGGATTGCATGCTAACCACATACTATCTAAAAATCTCAAGGGCTGTTTATTGTTCTGCAATTTATGATCGCCTTGTTAGAAGATTGCACATCAGCTTCCCTCGAGCCTAGGAAGAAACAGAGACAAATAGCATGCAAACTATATTGAACAATTCATTATATTATATTGTAGAAGCCTAAGCACAGTGTGGAGATAACCCTTTTATGCACACTGCCTTATTGAACAGTAATCACTCTGTAATGCTTTAGATATTTAAATCATATTTATAATAACACATATTAATGTAACATCCCTCATAAAGTTCTCAAGGCATTTTATGAGGTATATAAACCATGGAAAAATACAAAATTTTAAAATGCAGATATACCTACCCTGGGGTTTTTGAAGCAACCTAATGAGGAATATATACAAAATCCCAGGCTGACAGTTTAACTATTTAAGTAGCATATAGAATAACTCAAACACATTTTAGTATATTGCTGGTTACGAATTCATTCTTTATCTAAATATTTGGCCAGGTTGTATAAGTGCTTATTTTCAGTTTTACTGTTTTGGGTAGGAAGAAAGATTAAAAATGTTTAGAACATTTTCAATCGAAGCTTTCAAATTCACATGCCTGAAAATCAATCACTGATTTGGGTTTATGTATTCTGTAAAATTACATTATTAGAGCAGTGAGGTTAATTTTAAAACAAATGAAGGTATTTATCTTGGCATGGCATGCCTAGATATGGTACAGTGCTGTGCATCTATGTGTCTGGTAGATAATTCAATAATTAGTTGTTGACTGATTAATCTGTTTATCCTCAAAGAAAGAAAGTGAAGAGTCTTGGCGTTTTACAAGGGTATTCTATCCTTCTCACAAGATAGGAGTCTAAATCAATATAGTTGCTTTACTTGAATTTTTCTTTTAGTTTTTTACTATTTAATGGTTACAAATAGAACTTCGAAAAAGTTTGTAATCAACCTAACTACGTACATGGCCATATTTAATGCTCTGGGTTACCCCTCCCCAGCATTTTCTTATTCATAACATTCAAAGCAGAAATAATATGAGCTAAAGAATATTCTCATTTATAATTACACTGCTTTCATATGAATGAGATATATAGTGTTTCATTTTCTAAAATCTAACATGTTCAGGAATTAGATGGAAGAAAATAAGAAGAGCAGAACTTTCTGACTGTAGGCCAGTCATACCATTAGTAGTTATGCCATCAACTGCAGCCTTTCACTTCTTTCTTTCTTTTTTTTTGCTTTTGGTTTGATTCTATCATGTACATACTTTATTTAGTGGCTAGGAACATATCAAATGAGCCAGGAAAGGAATGGAATAAACTCAGAATAACCAACTCCCCAGTTGTTCAGTAGTTGTTTCAGGGTCAGAAACCTTTCTCGACAACATCGTCTGCAACACATTAATACAATTTAGAATGTTTCACATGAAGGACACATTATAGTGTGAATAAATGGTTTCCTTTTTGTTTGG
>NW_006436288.1:8018026-8046937 GCF_000325575.1 Pteropus alecto
CAGTGGCATCCTGCAGACTATCTGGTTTTGTGTTCTTAATTTTTAAGAAAGCCGTTAAATCCAGAAGTCTGCTCACTAGTATTGCCATACTCTGGTTAAGTTGCAGTGCATAAAAACTCTTTTGATGAAAATAGGGCTTTCTGAAAATACAACTAAGCTCAGGTCTAACTGTAAAAGAAAGACTCTTAGAATAGATGAGTTGCTCTACTATTTTAACCAGAACTATCTAGATGCCTTATGTCAAATTTTCTTAAATTCTGAACTCATCTTTGAAGCCAAAGCATAAAGCAACAGGAAAGATTCAATATATTTTCAGAAGTCCTGTAACTTAAGCAATCCAAATTCACTTCTGATCATCATTTTTATATAATCGCTGGGAATGACTACCTATTGCATTTATCGTGACTCACTCAACAACTATTTATTGTGCGAGATTCTGTGCTAGGTGTTGAGAATTCAACAATGAACAGAGAAATCTCTGACTGCGTAGGTTTTCCAGTCTAAGCATTTTTAGCTTCCAGATGGTTAGATGATTGGGGAGGGGGTGTATGTATAATCCTTAAACAACATGGGTATGAATTGCATGGGTCCACTTATACATAGATTTTTTTTTTCAATAAGTACATATGGTACTGTAAATGTATTTTCCCTTTTTTATGATATCCTCTTTTCTAGCTTACTTTATTGTAAGAATACAATATATAATACATATAACATACAGAATATGTGTTAATGGAATGTTTATGTTATCGGTAAGGCTTCCAGTCAATAGTAGATTATTAGTAGTTAAGTTTTGGGGGAGTCAAAATTTATATATGGATTTTTGACTGGACAGGAGTCAGCACCCCTAACCCTTATGTTTTTCAAAGGTTAACTGTATACATAGCCTCTAAAATATTTTTATGCCTGTTTACTTCAGTAAATCTGCTAGAAGCCTGGCATAGGCTTTCTTATTTTAAAACAATTGATAAACTTCCTCATACACTTGTAATTGAGAACACTTCAAATAATGTTACTTGAATTAGAAGGAGTGACATTTTATTAAGTACTTTTCTTACATATATATGTTAAGGGTACTAGAACTGCTAAAGTTCTGTGGAAGTCTCCTGGTAGATTTCAAGAGTTCTGGCTTTCTCCACTGCCAATGATGCTCTTATCTCTTCAAAAGCATCCCCCAACAACCACTACAGACTCATGATTGTTCAGAGAGACTTCAGATATAGGCTTTCATCTGGTACTCTGTTTCTGAAGTACACTCCAGAGAAGTTATGCATGATAGGATGTTCTTAGAATGACTGTTGATTAACAAATTAACTCCCAATCTGTCTCCACACTGTAACTTTTATTGAAAGGCTCTTATTTGCATCTTTGGATCAACCCAGAGTTAGTCTCTTTCCTTTATCACATGACAGCTTTTAAAATATTGTAACTAAATTGTAATGTTCCTAATCATGTCTCTATGAAACCAAATCCATTGGCTCTTAAGAAAACATGCATCACTTGATGTGGTTCCAAGATTTCCCAACGTATTAGTCACTTGCTTTTTCTCTTCTCCAATGCAGGTAACTTTACATTCTTCTATTTTGACAGGATATTATTAATGAAATTTCTGATGTAGAGAGAATCTTCCATATTGCTATTTTGCCTATGAACCTGGAACCTTTCCACAAATTTCCTAAAATAATTTGGTCAATATTTATAAAATGTTATATAGTAGTGTTTAAAGTGTGGACCCTGGAATTAGACCTCCTATCTTCAAATCTGATCTCTACTGACTACTAACTCTGTAACCTTGAACCAACTGATTAACTTAAGGCTCTTTCTGAAGTTGCAAAATGGGGATGATAAGAAAACTACCTAGTTCATTTGGTTGTTATGAGAGAATCACAATATATAAAGTAATAAACACCCACATAGGAACTAAAATACAGTAAACACTGTAAAAACTGTTAGTACTTTTATTAATACCGAGAATACTTCCAGAAGTGGCAAGTAACATGATACCTAATTCAGGTAATCAAGTTTCTATTTTGGCTTTGGGTCATTGAAATACTGAAATATCTGTTTTTTTAGACATGATGTCTAAAATGATGCAGGTCTTATAAGTCCTTGGTGAAATCAGATTATGATTTACTTTGGCACTTGTAAGCTCTACCTGTGTTAAACTCTGAACACTATAGCTCATTCCAAAGGTTATAGCATAATTATTAAAAATGCCATTGTCTCAAAGGTATACTGTTCTGATTCAAATGTCTTATACCTAGTTTTTTAAAAATAATACTGAGAGAGTTTTAGAAACACAATTTTTCTCAAACTATCCTTTGAGTTTAAAGTGAAGAATATGGCAGTTATTCATATTTAGTAGATGGGAAAACTAAGGAATTGAATGTTTAAGTGAGCTGTGAAAAACCCCTCTGCCACTTAAAAATAGAATGAATATTATAAAAAATATGTTTTCTGTTTCCTGTGGAGTCTGAGTACTATTTCTCTAAAGACTATTTTGAATAAGAAGTCATATATTTCTCATAAATCCTGAAAGATTAACTTATAGAGGAAATGAGCAAAACATCAGGTAAAGAAACAAAGTAATTGGCATTGGTTAAAGCTTAAAGGAAATGAGACACAGGCTGCCAAAAATACAAAAAAATAAACGACATAAAAATAGTTAAACAAGGAATATTAATATATCACCAGTAAGAACAAACACAAAGTGAAAACTGAGTGTGAAATTAGTGTGACTTTGAAGTGGCCAAAATATTAAACTCATTTTTTAAAAATCTTTTTTAATATAAAAGAAGACATTGGGCTGCCAAGTCATGAAATCTTGCAAAAATATATTTCCACCAGAAGCCTGTTTGTCAAATACATTTTCACTTGAACATAGACCAGCATGTCCAGGTGACGGGGATCCACGAGTAATAATATAAATGACAGTGAAACCTCTAAGCTTTTTAAAACTATGTTAGAAGTCTCATCTAGTCGCAGCATATTTTCAGAAGTATCTTCTTGGCTGATATTTCCCTTATCAATCTCTCATTATAAATATTTAGGTAGAGGATCTACTTGGGCTCACTTACTGAGTTTCTAAATAAAAAAGCTAGAAGGTTTAAGTAACCCAGAGACCTCACTGTTCTAGATATTTAGAAAGCCATAATATAGCAATTTTGTATATTCATAACATGACTTATGTTAGATTTAGTCTTTGTTCTTTTTAACATCCAATACCACTATTCCTTTAACTAATCTAATTTTCCAGTTCAGTCAAAAGAACCAGTTATTTTTTTATGTGGACACGTAATCAGGTGTTGCTTAATTTTGAGGTTCTTAGAGGACTCATTATTTGAGCCTGGATTGACAGCAAATCTAGAATAGAAGAACCAGAAAAGTTGTGTTTGTATCAGTGAAGTAAATTCAAGAATGGAGATAATCTAAGCAAATGTTACTTTTACTTCATTTTCCCCACAGATAGAATTACCTGAATAAATTAGAGCAAAAATTAGTCAGAGGTGCAGTGTTTAAAAAGAAACCGAATTACTTTCCTTAGTTTGGAAGGCATCTGATTTCTCCTATTTCTGTCCCTTCAGTTTCCAGCGCAAAGAAAGCTCCAACCATGTAGAAAGAAAAACAACAGGCATCGCACTCAAAGAGAGCAATATCCACAGTAGGTGAAGGAAGTCAGAGAAGCCTTGGAGAAGTTAGTGTCCACCCAGTTATTCTTCTCCTGGCTCCGTCCTGGATTGAAAACGTCTTAATGAAAACATCTTAAAGAAAACGTGTCCTCAGCTGAGTATGGAGAAAGTTTGCCAAAGCAAGTACTGTGCATAAGACCTGTACGCATTGTTAGCAAGGCGATACTATTTAGTGAGAAGCACACCCCTGCCACTTGCATGATGTGCAACTTGAAAGAATTCCTAAATCTCTCTAAATCTCCATTTCCTCTGTAAAATGATTAAAATATCACTTGTTGCACACCTTGCAGCGTTCAGGGGAGAATCAAAGGAGATGATGTTTGTAAAAGTGATTTGCAATGGTGAGAATAAATGGCTCATTATATTTTCTCTACCAATCTGTCCTCAACCTTTGTTTATTTCTCTTTCTCTATACATAAGATGATGTTGCTTCATGTGGCATAATCTGAATATGAGACCCAACACTCAGGTAATAGATAAATTAATTCCATTCTTTTCTTCTCACTCAAGAAAGCATAGCATAATTCAGGTGAAACAGGAGTAATGTTATCAGAGAAAAAAACCCCCTGAATTTCTATAAATGTATTTTAAAAGCTAAATAATTTTCAAATGTGTGCACTTGTGTTTAGTAAAATCATCTGTGGCATATCTCACAGTAGATTACAATTCATCAAGAGATCCAGACTGGTAGAAAGCCATGTTTGCATTCACTTAGAGAAAGACGGCATGCTTACAGATCAGAGTGTCACATACTCTCTTTGTTTTGGCATCTTGAGGTGGTATTCGTAACATTCTTTATTGACTCAAGGGGTGAAGAGCAGCAGAGGTCACAGTGGCAGTAGCAAAGACAGCATCCCCACAGGCAGCTAACACTGATTCCTAAGGTGGTCAGTGATTGCCCAGGCATGACAATCTTGCAAGTGTCATTACTGGTTGAATAAGTGATAGCATGTTAGAGAAAGCAAGGATGGATAACAGGCTTGTGTATGTCAGATTGTAGATACCACTAGAGCTCTCACAAAGGGCATCAGTCATAAGAAGGGGACAAATCACAGAGGCTTTCACCCATGACTTTCCACATTATTTCCCCAACACTTCTTCACTTCCCATCAATTCCAAAGAAAATGACTATTTTAGATCCTAACCCAAATTGAGTTTTTCCCCCCTTGCATCTTGTTGTTGTATTTTTTTCCTGTCTAGTCATAATATGCACCAAAAACAACATGTGAGGACAACTTTTACTTAGGATGTACCTCGTGGCTTGAGCACATGGTCCATTATAGAGCTGCTAGCAGTCAGAGGTTGGCACTTACTTAATGGAATAACAGATAGAGAGCAAGAATAATAGCTCCCTTGTCTCTCAGTCTATTAATAGTGGAGCCATTAATATTGTAAAATGACTGGTAATAAGAATATTTTAAGGGGGAAAAGCCTTTGCAATAAATGGACTTTTATAGCTAAAATAGTTATTAGAACATAAGACCAATTCTTAAGAAAATAGAACACCAGTTTACTGGATACACGTATATTTGTTATTTGTTATTATTGTTTGTTTACTATGTTATTCTTCCTTTCTAAAAAGATATTTAGTCATTTCCCTCTTAGCATCAATGTCCAAAAAATACATGGCAACTCATGACCTAGGAATATATTTATATAACATCACAAACATTTTCCATGGCAACAAGCCCTGTCAAGCTGTCAGATGCTACAAGACAGACTTCTGAACAGTTCTCAAACAAATATAATTCTAATATAGAAATGAATAAGAATCTTGCTGTTCTAGAGTGATATCTAATATTGAACTTACAGGCATATAGGACTATAAACCTAAATCAATTAATCGATAAAAATTAAAAGGAGGTGATTTACTTTAAAGATGCATGCTAGATAAATATTGCTTCCTTGAGAGTTGATATGTTGCCATTTTCTAAACTTCTCTTTCTCAAACAGTTGTATATTTTCAGAAGATTGTGACTGTTGTCTTGAAGTTATGGTGACTCCTCTCAAGCAATCCTATTTCATGAACAGTTAAAATTCAATAAAAATTTTAGACTTTCAACAGTCAATGTGAACACTGCTGCCATTGAAAGTTCCCTTTGAGAATTATTGAGACTTAAAATTGAAGTAATAAGAAAGACAAAATTTTGACTTTTTCAGTCCACCTCTCTATACTTTCTGACAGCCCAGAAAGTCACAGAGTAAAACAGATGTTTGATATAAAATTGCAGTCTAGTTCTTTGGTAGCAAGATATAGATGGATAGATGATAGATAAAAGGATGGAAGGATGGATGGATGGATGGAAGAATGGATAGATCTATCGCAGAGTGAAATAACAGATAACTGTTATTAATCTCAGGATAATAGAGTATGTTACAGTCAGAAAGTTACTTGTTATGCAAATTTTGCAGCTGAGCAAACAGGGGGCAAAGAAGTCTATTTATTCACTCTGCATTTTTTACTAAGGTTTTGTGAAAGTTAAGAATAAAATCTATTAGTATGAATCCCTTCCCTAGAAGACTTTAGTTCTAGAGTTCAGCAAACCTGGAAAATTTGTCCTGGTTCTGCTATTGTTTCGAGTAGTTATTATTATGAACATACCACCCTAAAACTTAGTGACTTAAGAAAAATCAGATCTCATATGATTCTGTAGTTTGGCCAGATTCAGTTTAGCCAGTCTCAAAGGTGATCACCCATGTGCTACACCAATCTGGGAGGATGGGGGTTGGTCACCTGGGATTAGGACACTGACTCAACTGGGCTTTCCCTCTCTCTGTGATATCTCAGGGCACCTCCCTCTCCATGTGGCCTCTTCATCTAGTCTCTCCTACAGAATAACCAGACTTCTTAATGGAGATTAGGGATTCTAAGAGCATAAAAACAGAAGCTATCAAGACATCATTTATGGCTTAGTCTTGAAAATAGTACAGTGTCACTATTCATTATAGTGAATCTTAGATTGGGGAAGAGGCTGCACAAGTGTGGTTCATTGAAGGTCACCAAGGTAACAGGCTACTTAATCATAAGTAATGTGACCTAAAGAATTGTTTCCTCAGCTGTCAAATTAAAAGATTGTATTAGATTAAAGTCTACCTTTCACAGTCCAAAGTTCCCTGAGCCATTCAATACCATATAATATTTCAGGAAAATGAACTCCAAAACCCATACAATCTTTGGCTTATTTTCAAATCCACACTGAACAATCTTCAAGTCAAATAGACTCAGCAGGCAGTTCAAACTGAGTATGTCTTAATCATGACCTTGCTTTTATATCTCCTCCATCCCTATAGTCCATATTCAGTTGATGGCACTCTGTACTCTCAGTTGTCCTTGTCAGAAAACTGGAAATCATTCTTCACTCCTTTCGTCAATAACAAATACCAATCACTAAGTCATAACAATACTATGAGGAAAGTACTATTATCATCTCCATTTTTCAGGAGAGGAAAATAAGACACAGAGAGGTTATAACCTGCTCAATATCACAGAACTAGTCAGTGCAGAAACCCAGGCTGTTAATCATGGTACTATAACAAGAACAATGACCCCTGGCTCCCAAAAGTGTGAAAAGAACTTATTCTTAAAGATTACAAAGGCTTGGAGTTTTTTAAAGTATAATATATACCCTTGAATTATTTGTGTAATAGATAATTTGTAAATTTGTAAATTTTTCAATAATGCCGTAATTTTAGGAAGATGGTTTTAAGGAAAGGATAAGTTGTTCTCCTATCATATGGAAGGCTATAATTTAAATTCTGCTTTATGAGTGAGGAAGACTAAAATGTTCATATTAAAAGACTCAGCCCAGGGAAGCTGGCACTGAAATCGTGTGTAGAAACTGCTAGCAATGAGTAATTAATAATTAATTAACTGAAGGAATGGACATATGGCACAGGTTAAAATTATTCAGAAGGCCATGATTCTGAGGTCAGATTCTCAGTAAAAGGATTAATCTGTTACTTTGTGTCTATTTTAGTCAAAACTTCTACAGAGAAGTGAGAAATATTAGGCAAAGATCATGTGCTACAAATTTTAAATACTTTCGAGACTATTTTTAATACAATGTTTGTGTTGGGGGGTACAAGATAAGGTCTTTGAGACACTTGAAGTATATATAAAGGCTTTTCTTGAAATAAGGGAAACTATTCATGGGAATGTTTCTTCTCCTGAGAGTGAAATAAATTAAAAAATTACTATTTAAAGCATGTAAATAATCCCCTACCCCCAACTTTTTCAAATTACTCGTTATGGTCTTGAATATTTTTTCCACTAATTTTCACTGCAAAAAAGTAAAACACCACACTGGCAAGGATATGGATATTTTCTTTGAAACCACTGAATAGTTACAGTTTGGCCCATCGCACTGCCCGCCCCCGCCCCCGCCACCCCCTTGTCTTCTGGCTGCCGTTTAACTGTACCCTGGAGGGATAATCTCTTGGGACTGGGAAGGAATTTCTTCCGTCTTTGGTGGTTCCTGAGGACATACATTAAAGAAATTAAGAAAGGAGTTCACACAGACCTAATAAACACTGATTCTAAACAGTCTCCACAAATTCACGTGTGTTCATTTCACTTAAAGATTGGTTCATTTGGTTAGTAAACATTCCTCTGATCTGCCCTCTTTCCATGGTTCCCAATTTCATCCAGGCTTAATATAAACTACCATGTAGTTTGTATTCTCTCCTACTGCATCCTAGCCTTCTGGCAATTCATAAGTCTCCTATCTCTAAATTCATCTTTTGATTGCTATTAAATGCTTATAAATTTATATGTCAAGAATACACATTAGCATCAGTGAAAAAGAAGAGACATAGAAATGTCAATTCCTCCCACTACTCCAAATTAAATGTGGAGCCTTTTTCCCCCACATGAGTCCATGCCATGAAGGGAGAGCAGAAAAGGTGTATTAGGATGCTTTGGTCTGAGGCCCAGCACAAATTGTCCACTTTGCTATCCTACCCTAAGTGACCCATTCAGAGTCCTTTTCTTATAACAGCTCTGGCCCCATCCCAGGGAAACCATATCAATCTTACTTCTATATGACGCCAAATTCGGTTGTGTTTTAACTTATATCTTGAGATATAAGTTTCTTGGGTTTATTTTTGGAAAAATGGAAATACTTAAGGAATATATTTCACCCAAATTCTGAGGCTCAAGTAGGAGTTAATACATTGGTTGTAGAATTGGTTGAAAATGACTTCAGAGAATTTAAGTCCAAATTCTAATAATTCTTTCTCCTAAAGATCCCTCAAAATCCATTCTCTCTTATCTTTCTTCACAGCCACTGCCTCTGTGTCTGTGGCATCATCTCTAAGTGATGCCAGAGTAATTTTACTGACATAAATCTGACCAAAGTATTTCCTGGCTTAGAAATCTCCACTGACTTGCCATTCCCTGTTGGATGAAATCTAAACAAAGCAGCATGGGCTTTCCAGTCTGTTCCAACCTCTGTTACCAGTCTCATCTCTATCCATTTCCTTCTATCTCATGTTCAGACAGGCCAGACATCTCATCATTGCCCCAAAAGCATCATATTCTTTCATATCTCTCAACCTTTGCACAAAATGTAATTTCTGTCTATATGCCTGCCTCTCCTTCTCCTCCCAGTGAACTCCTGCTTATCTTTAAAGACCCAAATTAAATGATACTTTCTGTGGAAACTTTCCCAGTACTTACAGGGAGAGTTAGTGTATAGCTACTGTATGCTTCAATATTACCTTATACAAATATCTACTAGAGCACTTACCACACTCCTTTTATCTCTCCCTACTGAGCATCGAGCATGGAGGTGGTATCTCATACATCTTTCAGTCTAGATTAATGTCTGGTATAGAGAAAGCACTTTAGATATTCATTCATTCATTCATTCATTGAATAAATGTGATGTTAGTGCTGGTTTACTATTAAAAACATATTAAATATGGTTCCTCCTACCGTAAATCATAATGTAGGTGAGGAGAGAGAAACTAGACAGACACACAAATGAAGGTACAGTTACTGTCTCTGGTATGTGCTTTGATGGGAAAGAACAGAGAACAAGAAAGACAATAAGGAATGGATAGACGAGCTAATTTAGATGGGGAGAGAGGTAGGGAAAAAATCTCTGAGAGTGTGGCATTTAAGTTGGGCTCCGAAAGATGAGTAGAAAGTAACCAAAAAACAAGTGAGAAAAAGCATGTGTGGAGGTCTCCAAACAGAAACAAGCTTGTGAAGGGAATTGGAAATAGGTCAGTATAGTAACATGGAGTGAGCGAGGCGGATAGAATGCGGAGAGGCCTGAGGGACAGGCAAGGCCAAATCACAAGCAGTTTGGATTTTACTGGAAATTCATTGGGAAGCCATTGAAGGGTTAATGACTGTTGAAAGTAAGTTCCAGAAACAGAGAGCACATTACCTTTGGAGTAACAAGAGGCTTTTTTCCTCAGGGATCCTGGATGAGGGATTAATTGAGCTAATGCTAGGATGGAGAGCTCAGAGGATGGAAGAGTTTGTCATTCATCCTTACAGAACACAGTTATTGACATTTCCCCTTGGAACAAGCTGACTATTTGTCGCCAAGAGCTACAGTTTCAACTGTTTGAAAAGTTATGAGATCACTCCCTTATGACTGAGAAAAACATGAAGTATGCCCTCAAAGGAGTAATGTTCTGATCAAGGACCAGGCCACAAGTGCTGAATAACAAGTGTGTAACTAGCAGCACACAAGACACCTTCACTTAGATTCTAAAAGTCACTTCTAACTCAATCTGCCTAAAACTGAACTACCCATCCCAGTTTTCCACCTTCACATCACCACCTATGTCCATCTAGCCCCTCCCAGTGTTCCTTATCTCAATGCCTGCCATGCTCATCAATCTCAGACATCAGCACTGACACCTTTTTCTCCCTTGCTATCCAGAACCAATCCATCACCAAGTTCTGCTTCTTTTACTTCCTAAACATCTCTCAAATCTGTCAACATTTCTCCATCTCCACCACCATCACACAGTTCAAGTTATTGTCTCTTGTCTGGACCTCAGTAATATTCCACTAATAGATAGCCCTTGTTAATTCTTTAGCCCTCAAGCTTATTCCTTATAGAGCAGTCAGAGAGAGCTTTTAAAATACAAATTGGCAAATTGTGGAAGAAAAAAAAAAACCCCTCTTGTGACTTTGGATGCTCTTATCTACCTGGTCTAGATTCTGCCTGCTCTTGCTTTTGCATACTTCTTGAGTTTAACCCTGTGTTGTTTCCCCTACTATCTGTGAGCCTGCCCCACTGGCTGTCTTTTGGTTATGTGAGGGCATCATGCTCTTATCTTTCCACCAAACTTTTATACATGAAGTTCGATCTATTTGAAAAGACTTATTCACTCTGCCTTACTAACACATACATGTTCTTCATAGGTTAGCTGAACCATCACTTTACTAAAAAAACCTTCTCTCACCTCCTTAACTATTGCAAATCTTCCTATAATACATTGTCAGGGACACATGTCCCCGTCTTGTGCAGCCCTCATGATAGTGGATGTTTTGACCCAGGTTTCTCTTTCCTGCTCTACTATAAGCTCAAAGAACAGGAATCATCTTATCTGCCTTAATTCTTAATTTTATGATGAATGCCTAGCATGTAGTAGGTACTCAAAAATATCAAATGAATAGTAAGTTCATGTTCCAGACTTCTGTCTGGATGATCTGAAGTGATCCTCCTCCCTACTCTACTTCACCAGCCCCTAAAACAGTTTGTATTACAGAGTCTCTGAGACTTCCCAGTAAGTCTGGAAGGAACTAAAACTCCCTTCCCCCTCAATTTTCCTTTTAACCCATTAACAACTTATACTGTTTTCCTGTACTAAGTACCAGGTAATTCTTCTGCCTCTACTGGGTTCACATGACTAACTTATTTTCTCTTGCAGCAACCTGCAATCAGTTCTTCCCATGCCTACTCTTGCCCTATTCTTATTGGTCCCTAATTCCTTATAATGTATCTAGAATTATCTTTTTACAGTGAAATCTAAATGGCTCCTCAATTTGCGCTCAGGTTAAAGTCCAAACTAATTCTGAGGTCTTTTATGAGTTGGTCCTATCTGTTCAACCCCATGTCTCCAAAACTTCCCCCACTACAGATCCCCAACTCACCTTGCTCTCACTCACTGTGGGGCCTAATTTATGCCTGCCCTTCTCTCTGCATGGGTTCTCTTCTCTGGTCCATTTTCTACACTTATCATAGACCTCAACTTAGAAGCTACCTCTGCTAGACCTTCCTGATCCCCCAAGCTTTGGGTTAGGCAATGTCAGAACAACTTCTTCAATAATACAGCTTCTTTCATACTGTATTGGAGTTTCTATGTAAGACAGGTGGTCTTGGCTTAATTTGGTTGGGTAAATTAGATAAAATAATATCACTGGTAGCCTTGTAGGACATCTTTATGTATGAGTTGAGGATGAGTGACTTTCTGCTAGAAAAATGAGAAAAGAAGGGTGCACAAAAGCTTAAACAAGAGTAGAATATTAAGGGGCATGGGTGTTATAGAACTCAGTTTACTATAGGATTCATGTCTGAGTTTTGAGGCCCGAAGGCAAGATCACTTTATGACTTTTTGGGCTCTAGACACATTTGCCTCCATGGGCCCCTTTTTATACACACACATACACACACATACACACACACACACACATACACACACACACACACACACAGACAGAGACAGAGACAAAGACAGAGAGAAAGAGAAATATGTTGGAATAGGTTGACATAAAAACAAATATATTAATATTATATGATAAAACATTATTAACAGTTTTTCTTCTGACTTTAAAAGAAATTAGAGAATTTAATGGGCTCTGAAAGTACCCTGGGCCCTAGGTTCCATGCCTACTAGATAAGTCAAGCCTGACTGTTACTCAGTGCTGGTTTGGCACCAGAGTGTTTTGTAGCTCTTAAATGCCGTGGACAGAGTAGTGGTTACAGAAGGAGTGTGACATCAATGGGAGGAAGCAGATGCTCCAAATCTGCTTGGATACTAGAGATGCCAAAGGGAGACTGGGCCATGAATATGTTCTTAAAGCCATGTGAGATGCTCTCTTATGAGCCCCAGAAATAGAAAAGGGTTAATTTGCATAATCATCAAGGTCCCAACAAGAAACAGATGGCATAGTCAAACAGAAGAGTGCATTGAAAGTTTATTTACAAAGGTAGTATTTACAAAGGTGTGGGCATAGTAGAAGCAGAAGGTAGAGGGCATGGAAACTGTTGACTTATTCCACATGGATCAAGCTCCAAGGCAGAGAGCAGGATAGACAACGATGGATAATGGCTCTGCAGGAACAATGGAAATCTGTTCATTTAATACTAATACAATCACATTTGTATTTACAGGCTAGAGTTATTTAGGTTAAGTCCATTTATTGTTTATATCCATCATTAGACTGAAACTTAATGACTGTGGAGACTATGTCAGACAGTATATGGCTGTATCTTTAGCACCTTGCATGTGGTCTGGCACATAGTATATGCTTAATAAATATTTGTTAAATAGATAGATAAATGAATGAATGAGCAAATAAAAAATAATTTCTGAGATTTTCTCTACTATAGGGTGTCAGAAGATGACTGAAAAAGAGAATATGTTTTCCAAATGGAGACCCAACTGCTTAGTAGAAATCACAGAGTGCCTGAGGGAGCAAAATGTCTCCAAAACAAAGCATCTATGGCAGAGACAACCTGGAAGTCATCTCAGGATGGTGCCTCAGGCTCTAAGGATTCTAAAATGGAGCAGTTGCCTCAGGTAATTGAAGATGATTATTTAATACTCCCAGTTGTATATTAAGAAACTACAGTACTTATAGTTAATGTGGTGTCTATTTCAGGTCTTCTGTTATTTATGCTTTCTACCTGCTCTTTCTGGCAAACAGGTCTGTATTAGAGACCCTGGAATGTCCAATAGATTATATTTTGTAGATTTTATGGTTGGATGTAAGGAGCATGTGATAGTATCTTTCCCCTTCAACCCCACACTAAGCCAAGTTCTTCATGTTTTCTTATCAACTTGGTTTGCCCATCATATTAGCACATCCCGATATTATCCCTGAAAGTCCCACATTCTAGAAAATTCCTCCAGCTCAGTCAGACTGAGAACGTACTCGCTATTACCTTGGCATATGAGTTACTGATGTATCATTTCTCAAAATATGATTGATAAATACAATTATTGCTGCACACTTTTTGATTTTGTTTAGCGGAGTTTGCATTTTTCTTATGTTATTGTCTTAGAGACTATATTCAATATTTAATTATTAAAAAAGTTTCTAAATAATACTATATGAATAACAATAATGATATTCCTGGTATTTATTTCAATTTTTCAATATATTATTGTCATCCACGATCAGGAAGTTGAAAAAAGAGAGGACATCACATGAATTGTAATTTTTATTATTTATCCCATTTTTTTCGTGGTATAGAAGCAGCGTCCAAGGCTATCCCTTGGTTTCTCAAGGAGTATACTAGGCTTTGAATAGAATTGCTCCAATCAGATTTGCTTACAAAATGCAAGGTGGACAAAACAACTTTAAATTTTCCCTGTAACTTTCATATGCATCAGAAAAAATAAGTAACAAATGATATATATGCTTTCCTTTTTCCAAAGATTACTGGTGGGTGGAATCCTCAAACTCAAAGAAAAGGAAAACCATATGTACGTAAGATAGACTTTGTGTTAAAAGTGGATTTCTTTTCCTGTAATGAATTGTTCTACACTTTACGGAAATAATTTTTTTTTTTTAAGTTTCTCTAAGATATAGCTTCACAGCTTGCCCACTGAGTGGATATGCTGTGAAAGAAAGTAGTGAGAACTTGAGCAATGTTTAAGTTGCTTATGCGAAATGAAATGTGCCACACTGATGTAGGTATTCACATGTGAATTAACTTCCTTGAGTCCTTTAACTAACTGCTGGATTATCTGTCCTGCTCATTACAAACTCCATTCCAAGAAATGCTGAGGCAGCAGAGCCTGCTGTGCACTGAGTGAGCTGGTGCTATTTTCCCTGGATCTCTGTTTGGGTAAATCTAGCAGAATGTCTTGGGCATAAGCCAGTGTGAGTCTTTGATCTAGAATATATCTAAATGCTAAATGCTCTTCTGAATTTCTATTCTAACTGTGAGCAGTGTTCTTTATTATTATTTCTAAAATTTTGTGTGTAATGCACATCAAATAACCACCTTCCTTGAAACCCCATGAGCAGCTCCAGCTCAGTGATAGAATGAGCATGAGAAGTTATTCATTAAGATAAATAAGGAGAAATTATTTTGATATTTTTGTTCTCACATAGAGGATAAAAACTTATTAATCAATACTTGAATTGTGATTATTATAATATTAATAATAAATAACATTATTGGTTCCTCACTCTTTACTCTTAAGGCACTAAATAGTTTGCATGCATTGCTTCATTTAATCCTATGAGGCGAATATGATGATCATTCCCATTTTGTAGATAAGTAAACTGAGCCATAGAAAAATTGAGTCACGAAAGGTCACACAGCTAGTAAGAAATAGCAACAAGTCATGGATAGAACTGACAGAACTGACTCTCTTTAAAGCTACCCTCTATTCAAATAAATAAGTAGCAAAACTCCAGTAAAACCAGAATTTTTTTTTAAGTTTAGCTGCTAAATCAAGCAAAGGTAAGAAACAGTCTAAAAGAGAGTACTTTTGAATAATTGAGGGCAATTTTCTAGGCATCCCTCAGGCCATAAGCTGTGCCTTTCTCATAAATGAGAAAGGTTCAACAACATAACTTCTATTTCATTCTTGGAGGGAATATAAAGTATCTGATAGTCAAATATTTTACATAGACTATTATGTGACCATGTTCACATTGGAAAAAATACCTTTCTCCATAATTACCTGTATCCACATTGCTTTGCTCAGGCTCAAATAAGACCTATTTAAATTTGGAATAATACAAATTGGAATAATGTTGAAGAAGTTTATATAGCACAAGCAGAAGTTCTCTGCATTTTAAAGTGTTTTTTTTTTTTTTTTATGTCTTTTCCTGTTTTCTTCCCTTTCTGAACAGGTCAAGCCTAAAGCCATTAGGCGTGTCAGAACAAGGTAGATGTCCTGAGGTGATTGGAATGTGGGAGCCATGGTAGTTAGAGTAAGATGTTAGATCCCAAATGTGGTGATGAGGGCTTGCAGTTGGGAGTGGCCTAATACTGAATATTGGACACCAAGCAGGGTGAAAAAGATATCTATGCCTGGGAGTCACCTGGCATGATGTTTCAGAGACCAAATAGGGTCAAGTCACCCTAGCATGGCACAGGATGAGGAAGGCATGCATGTGGTCAATGGGAGTGTGGGGAGCGGGCACTGGCAGCAAAGAGGAAAGATTGGTTTAATACAGAGGACTGACCAAAAAAAAGAAACATGTGAATAATAAGGGAATCAGGTTTCTCATTGTTGAGAAAAGGTGTTAAAAATATTGAAAGTAAGATACAAGAATAAGTTCTGTGGTTTAAGATTAGAATTGGAAGTATCTGTGTGAATACATGAGATGGGTAGATAGATGATAGATGATAGGTAAGTAGATGGATGGATGGATAGGTGGGTGGGTGGGTAGACAGACGGATGGATGGACTAATGGACGAATAGATAGATTGATGATAGGTAGATAGATAGATATATGTCTATATACCCCAAAATATATATGTATGTATATATATGTACATACATACATACATACATACATACATACATACATTCTCTAGGTTTCTCTGCTGCGAAGATCCAGAAAAGGCACATCTTATAGCAGTGAACATACTTATATTCCAGATCTTGGATTCTAAATTTCATTCTCCACTAAGTGGACTAAGGATCTTTTAAAAAATGATTTATTCCAGGGCTATGGCAAAATAAATAAAAGATAAGTCTGGAACATTTTGTGCCAAAAATCAAGGAAGTACTCAAAAAATGATGGAGACATGTCAAAAGGACGTAGAGGACAACCAGTTTGAAGGGACTGCTATTGCTCAAATACAGGACAATTTGACATCAAAATAAATAGTGCTTGTAACAAATTAATTGAATAAAATTGAAAACCTTTAGTCCAAACAGTTACAAATTAATGACTAAATTGAAGTGATATAAACGAATACGTTTAAAGTTTAATGAATTTGCGACAACATGGATGGACCTCGAGATAATCATTCTCATTGAAAAAAGCTAGACAGAAAAAGTTGAAAATCACATGATATCACTTATATGTGGGATATAAATCTAAAAGCAACAAACAAACAGGACAAACAAACAGAGACTCAGGGACATGTACCATGGACAAGTGCTTACCAGAGGGTAGGGGTTGTGGGAGGAGGAGAGAGGTAGATGGGGTAAAGAGAGTCAAATATAGGGTGTAGAGGGAGGATGAAGTAGTAAAGGTGATCAAATATATGGTAGCTAAAGATAACTGGACTTTAGATGGTAAACACACAATAGAATATATAGATGTCAAATTATAACGTACACCTGAAAATTATATAATTATATTAACCAATGTTACCCCAATAAACTTAATAAAAAAATAAAAAAATAAAAAATAAAATTTAATGAGAAATGAGCTCTTTAACATAGTTTTAAGGTACCTAGACACAAAAGTACATGTTAAGTAAAAAGGAAAAAAATAACTTTAAAGTACAGAAACCTGGCAGACACCACCTTAGACAAGTGATCTAAATGAACAATGTCAATAGTGGACCCATCAAACTCATGCACCATTAGATAGCATGCAATAAAAACATAGCATCACTTTTGTGATTTTCTTGTAAAACAGAAATTCCCAACCCCCGGGCCACAGACCAGTACTGGTCCGTGGCCTGTTAGGAACCAGGCCGCACAGCACGGGGTGAGCAGCAGGCAAGCAATTTAAACTTCGTTTGTTTTTGCAGCTGCTCCCCAGTGCTAGCATCACCACCTCAGCTCCATCTAAGATCATCAGGCAGATTCTCATAGGAGCATCAGTGTTTGTGCCAAAGAGGTGGGGGACTACTGTTGTAAAAGTTACATAAACCATTTCTAATCATGAGAAATATCAGATAAGCTCACTTTGAGAGTAGTCTATCTTACCTTTCATCTCCAAAAGTATAAAGGGCATGAAAGTTAAAACTGAGGAACTGTTTCAGAATGAAGAAACTAAAGAGAAGTGACAAATAAATACAATGCGAGATTCTGGGTTGAATTATTTTGTTATAGAGAATATTACTGAGATAACTGGAAAATCTTGAATGGGGTCTGAGGATTAAATGGCAACAATACATCAGTGTCAATTTCCTGATTTTGATGGTTGCATTGTGGTTTAGTAGGAGAATGTCATTATTTGTAGGAAATACACACGAAGGAATTCAAAGGTAGTGGGGCTTAGGTCAACAACTTACTCTTCGATGGCTTTGGAAAAAGAAATAATCTTTGTACTATATGTGCAACTTTTTGTAAGTTTGTGAGTCTTTCGAAATTCAATAATTTAATTAAAAATAAATCTTTCATTATAGTCGTCTCTTCAATTAATATGTCAGCTCTGACACAGGATTATCATCAACTTAAGATATGGATATCATAGTACACAGAAGCAGATAAGAGTATGAGGCTAAAGAAAGAAAAAAGACCTCAAACAAAATCCCAACAGACACTACTCGGGACGCTCTGAACTAAGAGTTTTTCTACTAACACCTTAACATTTAGTGATTTATAGTTACAGGTATTTATCCTATAAGAATATAGTTAAACTATTCAAAATTTAATAGTGAAGGTTTATTCTTCTCAATTTATTCCTTTTCTTGATTTTTTGAAGTCCTGTATCTAGAAGATGTCAAATTGCAGGGATTCAGTGGTCCTTGTTCTTTGGGCGAGCAACCAATAACCTGCTTTCACAGGAGTTTAAGTGAAATATAATTCTAGACAGGAGTTTAAGTGAAATATAATTCTATTCATTTGGGAAAGAAAAAGCAATTGACTTCCAACAAAGTCTACTTTTAATAGTGGAAAAAGCACAATATCCATCTCATCTAAAGACACTATATATATTTAGAAGTAAAATAGAGTTGAGAGGCTCTTAAGTTACCCAATTCTGCCAAATTTAAATTGAAAAAGTAAAAAACTTTGCAAATTTTCCATTTTCAATTTGCAAATATTTATAAATTTAAGTAAATTCAAAGTTTATTTGCCTTCATTTCTTTTCATTTTTAAAAATATAAACATCGATATGTTTTCAGAAATATGATAATTAAAAGTGTAGACATATGAAATCACTGATATCCATATCCATAGTTTAATTTGGTGTTTTTTATACTAAAAGAAAAAAATTAGGTCCAATGTAATTTAATCTGCAATGAAGGATATAATGAAATACCTATTGGATTTTTTTCACTTTTATGTGGTTGATTAATAAGAATAAGCGAACATTCCCCTTTAAAAGAAACTGCATTTTAAAGGAAACTAATAATTTTTTCCGCATGGAACTCAAATGCAGAATACTAATTTCACCAAAGGTGCTAGCTAGTTGTAGTTCCGCCTCCCCCATTTTTAACCTATAAGTGACTTTCCTTGGCATTATTCACATAGTTCCAAGTATCTATATTTATAATTTTAACAGATACTTCATAAATATGGAATCAGGCTATTATCCTGATAATGTGCCACTTTTCTATAAATACAGAGATAGGGTAATTACTGCTAGAACTATTTGATAAAATTCAAAAATAGATAAATAATGAATAAGTCTTCCATTCAGTCATTAAAATTCAGAAAACAAAACAAAATATATTTAGCCATTATCCTTTTGATGAATTTGGCTCTCTGCCTTCAAATCACTACCAATTTCAGCTGGCATATAAGGAGCATTTTATGAATACTGCCCAGTGTGTGATGAACTGAACTAGAGACACTAGTCAATAACAACCCATTAGCATTATCCAAATGAAGAAGCAAATTAAGCATGAATTTTTTTAAACAATATAAAAGTTGACATGCAAAACAGAAAAATCTAAGAAATTTTAAGTGAAGTTCAGCATGTCGTATAATTTGAGTTATGCTTTGAAACTGGGAGACAAAATTATTTATAAATATATGACTATTAGATATATATATATCCATGTAAATATATGTCAGTTTCTATAAATTCTTATACAAGTATTGCAGGATGGTATGATATTTATAACTATAGTATGACATGGCCACTAAAAAAGCGAGTATATTCTCAGGTTGTATTAGTTTATGTGAATGAATCTCACTCTATATAGTCCTCAAACCCTTATGTAGAGTATTGTGGTCAACCATTTATTCTAGAAATATTAATTTTATTCTTATTATGTTCAAGGCCTTTGTTTATTCAATACATGTCTCAACAAACATTTATTGGTTACCCACCTAATATGGAGTAGCAACTGTGATAATTCTTGTAATACAATAATGAATAAGAGATTTTCTGGTTGCCCAAATAAATAGTTTAAAAACCACAATAAGGTTATGATGGCGTTAACCACTGCATGTTACAGGAACATAAAAAAGAGCAGCCAACTAGCTTTTGAGGGGTCAAGGAAGGATTTCCAGTGAAGAGATCTCTTTCTCCAAAAAAGCTTTTCTGGACTGCTTGGTGCATGTCAGATTCTGGGACTCTTCTTTCCTTGAGACCAGACCTTGTAGTTTGAAATTTTATGTCTGTCGGGAGGTTTCTGTTTTCCAGTTAGTCTCCTTCATTGAATTTGAAGCACAAAGACCACATCTATTTTGTATATCATTGTCTTCTCTTTTCCTTGGAACCTAGCATTTATTTAACAGATGATAGAGTGAAGGGGGTGATATCTAAGTTTAAACTCCAAGGACAAGTAGAAGTGTGTTTAGTAAAGAAGAAAAGGGATTCATTTCCAACATGTAGTCCAAAGACACTAAGGTGAGAAAAATCATAGCAGATTTAGGAGATAAGGTGAAACTAGTACAGCTAAAAATGGTAATTGGGAATCAGATGAGGGTAGGGGAAGGGGCATAAGGAAGGAAATAGATGCAAGAGTTGAGGCTGAAGAAGTGAGCAGGAGTTAGAGGCTAGATCCAGGAGAGCCTTGAGAAATAATTAAGATCTGCCATAATATGCAATTACTTGTTGCATACTTGTTGTCAATCACATGTTACTAGAATTTAAGCATCTTAATGACAAGAATTTTTTGTGCCATATTCCCATCCTGAGACAATAGTTCTCCATGATTATTTGTGAAAAGGAAGAAAAGAAGGAAAAATGGAAGGAAAGAAAAGGACAAAGGAGGAAGGGAAGAAAGAATTAGGAATTGGGTCTTAAAATTTTCAAGGTGAAAAGGGGACAGTATTCCAGGAAAAAGACTTGTCTTATTCTTAGGGCAGTGATTATATGGACAGAAAAATTAAGTACATTCAGAAGAGGGCAATAAAGATGATAAAGGGATACAAAGTGTGCCTATGGAATCTAGATCTGTTTAATTTAAAGAAGATAGTTCTTGGTGTAGGTGTGGGAAATAGACTATAATGGAAATAGACCAATGAGTAAAAGCTTGATTTAAGCATATTTCAAAAGAAATTCTAGACGTTAATGCCATCCATATTAGAACATTAGAATTGACTACATTATGACATATTAAATGACTACAGAGAGTGGTGGACTAGGTAGGCTCAATAATCATTAGGAATGTTTCAGGGGAGATTCCCACATTGTGTAGCAAGTTTAAAAGGCATCTGAGGTTCCTTCCATTTAAATTAGAATGGAATGAATCATGCTAATAAATCTGCCTGCTCTGATTTAATCAATAGAATTAGGACACCAATTCTGAGGTAGCATTAATAGTTTACAACAGTTTTTCCTATCACCTTTTTTTTTTGCATCAATAAAGCAGAAAAATAAACAAATACCTATAAAGAGTGATAAATTATTTCAGAATAGTTTTCCACCTAAAGGAGTGCATCAAAATCTCCCAGGATATGAGTGAATTCATATATAGTATGTGGTTTGAAAAAAAAAATCTTAGCTGGTTCTGATATGTTCATTGACTTGGAAGTGTCTCTTCCACATTTACTCATTTGCCTAAATCAAGAATATCCATTTTTGATTCAAAGATCATCCTTTTCTAATGAATTGAAGCTCTTGATATTTAGAATGAAGAGAGCTTCAGCCTCCTAAACTGTTCCTTGTTTTTTTTCACTTTGAATAAGATTAGAAAAGGAACTGACAGTAATAATGCATAGAAAAGTTTTTCTGAAATCACTTTATTTTTAGAACTAAACTATTATTCAAAAAAAAAAGCTGAATGTGATTTAAAGTATTAAAAAAAGACTAATAATTATTTTAGAGGAATTAAGAAAGTTTACTGTTCATTTGTTTGTATTTTAGAATCAGAAAGAAAGAAATGGAGAGGAGGGAAAAAATGAAAATAACAAAATTATTTCAAGAAAAGATAGGAAAACCTGAATAGTTTTATAAATATTAAATCAAATGAATAAAAAACAAAATATTTTTCCATAAAAGAAAAGAATATCAGACCTGGAGTTTTTGCAAGAATAAGTTCTACTAAACAGTCAAGGAACAAATTATTCTAATTTATACTATAAAGTATCCTAAAGTAAAGAAAAAGCATGAAACCTACCTCATTTGAGGAGCCCGACAAATACAGACAAAGATCATATGAAAAAGAAACACTATGCTTTAAACTATGATAAAAAAAAGTGCTAAAAAACATTAGCAAATCAAATATAACAATGTATAAAAAAAGGTAACATCTCATGACCAAACTGGTCATATCCTGGATATGTAACATTGCTTTAACATTAGAAATTCACCAGATTAAAGGAGAAAAGTCATATAATTATCTCAATAGATGCAGAAAAAATATTAGATATAATTCAACATCTATTCTTTAATATTTTTTTTAATCTTAGCAAACTAAAAAAAGAAAGAAATATTTTAACCTGAAAAAGAATATCTACAAATAATATATAGAAATCATCGCATTTCATTGCAAAAAGGTGAAATCATTATTTTGAACTTAGGGACAAGAGTTCTTGCATTCTTCAATTTTATTAACATTGTCTTAGAGGTCTAGACAATGTAGTAAGGCAAGAACAGTAAATAAAATAAAACAGATATGGAAAAAAAAAAAGAAAAGTGTGGTTATGTAGACCTGATGTGAGTCAGGACAAAGAAATCCAAAAGAACCGTTACAAGAATTCATAGAAAGCTTACCGGTGTTGTTTGATATAAATTTTAACACCTATCTCTATATATCGGCGATCAACCATTAGAAAATGTAACCTTTAAAAACAGACATAATTTGTAATAGTTGGCAGTAGCATTAAAAAAGAACATCTTTCACAATCAATCTAACAAAAGATGTACAGTTTTAAAACGTGATCCCAAAGTTCTTTGACAATTCTCCCATCACAGGGTAGGCGCATCTCCTTGAATCTGGGTGCTGTAACTGCTTTACCAATAAAATCTAGTGGGAATGATACTGGGACAGTTTCCAGACACAAGTCCTAAAGAAATTGGTATTTTCACTTCTTATTACTTAGAATACTGTTAGGACTCAATCACATTACTGTGAGGTACTCCATCATACAGCCCTTGTGGAGAGACCCTTGCAGAGGCCCTGAGAGTAGAGGAAGAAAGATGCAGGGTGATCTCTATCTCCCAGGCACTCAAATCCTCCCTTCCCACAGTCCCCCACCCCATTCCAGCCTTCACCACCATCTCACTGCAATCACAGAGAGAGATTTTGGATCAGAACTGCCCGAATGAGCCCTTCCCTTTCAAAAACCCTGACCACAGACACCATAAAAGGTAATGAGATGATTTTTGTTGTTTTTGAGTCACTAAGTTTTGGAATTATGTATTATATCAACAATAGACAACCAGAATAATCTCTGTGGAGAAACTGCTAAATTTTGCTGAATAACTTTAAAAATATAAATGAGGATATGAATTTAATGCAATTCCATCAAAACCTCAAAGATCATGGTGGAACTTATTAAGAATAAGATGGAATCTCCTTTTCATATAGCAACAATTATTTTGAAGTTACTGTCATTAGATCAGTGTGGAATTGGAGCAGAGTTTAACAAATTAACTAAGGAAACAATTTTGGAGAACAATTCTCTGAATGTTGTCTTATTCTTTAGTAGTTGTTAGTTGTTCTTCTTGCGATGGGGAGTAGTGTCAGAAACGATCTATGTCGCCATCTTGGTGACATTACTCCCTGAAAAATTCAATATTAATAAGTCAAGTTAAAGATAGCATAGCAATTCCACTGTTGCTTTATATTCTAAAGAAACTCTTACAGATGGACAGCAGGAGGCATGCACAGGAATGTAGCACCGTGTGAAATACCAAAATCTGGAAATAACTCAAATCCATCAATGGTAGAATGGTTAAATATGCTGTGGAAATCAAATATTAGAAAATATACACCAGTAGAAAAATCAAGAATCTGGATCTACTGTAGACCATATGCAGTATGAGACTATTTATACAAAATTTTAAATCACACAAAACAATTTTATGCTTTATTTATGAATAGATATGTGATAAAAACAAATAAAATCCATAGGATTGCTAATACAGAACTGAGAATCGTGATTTCCTTGGGTTGTGGTATTGAATGACAGTGAGGAGGGGTACCTAAATGTTACAACTCTAGGCCTGCTATCAAGTTTAATGTCCACAGACCTGTTCAATGTATTATTCATTATTTCTTTATTTTGTCTGAATTAGTCCATAAATATTTTTAAATTTTTAGGTTGGATATTATCTGCTTAAAAAATTTACAATCTCTTGTGTATGTGTGGATGCCAAGTTAGGGTATAGACTATGTAATTTAAATTATGAATGTTGATTTTACAAGGAAGTCAGATCATAGTTTTAAGGAATACGTTCTGTGTTTTAGAGAGAGATCAAAGGTTGACATTCTAATCTTAACTAAAAGTGGACCTGTTAGCTTATGATTCTACTTCAAAAGTGTCCTTTCCAGATGGTAGCAATGAAAATGTCTGAATCTTGAATAAGGAGGAATTAATTTTTAATAATCTCTTATAGATAGGTAAGATTAAGGCAATAATAGGAAGGTTAAAAGATCAGGATCTTTGCCTTGATTCTCAATTCTGCAACTGTGAAAGTAATTGAAAATATAACTGAAAACAACCTCAGGGTCGAAATGATGCATCTGTTTGCTGTTTTAAGATTCAAGATTCGTGTATGCCAACTCACTTTTGACTATTTATACCTGGTCTATCTACCTTAGATAAGATACAGGAATCCAAGGTCGTATAGGTTTGTCTTCACAAGCTTTCTAGTCTTTGTTTTCTTTTATGTGAATAAAGATGTTTAAAATATTAAGCTGATATATATATGTTGGTTATTTTTGTTATTGGGCAGAATGAGATCAGATGAGGACTAATCTAAGGAGCAGAGTTATCAGCTGGTAAGAATTTATAGAGTAAATTAAAAATAAGTTACATCGAGAGTTAATTCCTTTTGATGATATCTTAGATACTTTGTGGAATTGACGTGTGATTCTGTTAAGAACACTGAGATAGAATTTTTTGTATCATGGCCTACATGAAGGGCCAGCTATCATGCCAAATACTTTCACTCTTTGTTTTGCACTTTAATTGACAGAGCTCAGGTTGGAGAAAGACAAGACATTCATCCGGGAAAAGATTAAGTGCAGGTCAGTCATGAAATCCCTACCTTGTTAACCTCCCAGACTAGCCATCTCTTTAGTCAAATAATGTTCTCCCTACAACTTTCTATGGATTACATAAACATCTTTTTGTCTTATTTATAAATTCTCATGGTAATATTGTCTTTTTTGTGTACATATAACATTTTCCTCTTCTGGAATCATAACATTAGTTACAGAATTTTATAGACACATTAGGCCTTTTTTTTTTTGCCTGCTTTTTCATCATAATATCTCCATGTGACATTGTTTGGCATTTGCTCATGTAGTAGTTTTCCATACAATTTTTATTATTTTATCCAGATCCCTAAATATTTTGACAAGTTAAGCTGCTCTGATTCATTTGCAACCACCTCAGCTCTGAGAAAGAATGCCTTCAATTAAGATAATAACAAGTGAACAATTCAAGGAAAATATTACAGAAAAACAAGAAAGGAATGCATAATGTCATTGTCTCTGCCTCATTGTTAAACACTGCAGCTTTTCCCCACAGACATGTAACTTTGGGTTTCCACTTTTGCTATTAAAGATGCAAGAGTCTTTATCAAGTACTATGCTGTAACTGCCTTTAAAACAAAATGTCCTATGTGAGCAAAGTTACAGCCAAGAAAAAATTTACCTTGTATGTTGTTAAGATTCCATAAATGTAAGATTTCAGGATTAGGAATGACCATGTTTTAATAAATTGCATGCCTAGGTGCTAGCTGTCCCATTCCACAGGCTGTACAGTCAAAAGCGGTCCACTCACACGGGTTTGTTCCCATTAAAATGAAACACAGTTTGTGGCAGCGTGATCAACTGCAGCAAAACGAAAGCTTGTCATTTACACCACCAGTAAAATGAGAGTGCCACGAAAAACTAGTTATTAGCTATTGAAATATGGTTCCATGGGAAAGCATGATCACTGAGCAGTAAGATCATCACATTTCAGTTGAGATGTTTTTAAGGAGCATGTAAATCCTCAGTCAAGTGTTAACACATATCCTCTTAGGGTTTTTTCTCCTTCTAACAAAACATGCATGAAAATTTTTTTATAATTTAAAATAATGGTGAAATATGTAGATAAGTGAAACTTGTGATAAAACCTAAAAATTCTTCCCCCAATTATTAATGCACAGATAGAACTTCAGAGAAAAAGAGTTACAATTTACTTTAAAAGTGAAATTGAAGCTCATAAGAACATATTGGATCAAACTCACGCTTCGGCAAGCCTAATAGTCTATATGTTATCACACCAAAAGCTACCTAATGATTGCCATCAAGGATGTCATCTTAAAAATCAAGACTTTCATTTCACATGACTAAATTAATAATGTATATATCAATAATTATGTATTGATATACCTTTTTAGTCTCTTTAAAATATTCAGCTCTTCTACTTTTCACTGCTAACAACTATTTTAGAAAATGTTGGGGTTATGCTCATATATCATCATGTTTATTGTTGAAATATAATACATTTTGTTCCATTTGAACATAAAAGAGCTTTTAGACTAAATCGTTTAATAGTCTGTCCCTTTTCTTGGATTGCCTTTACTCTGCATAGCTTAAACAGTATAGACGTGAAATGTGAAAAGTAAAATGTACGACTGCTCTAGTCAAGAGAGAGATTAGATCACGTAACATAAGAAGCATCCAAAAGTTTATGAGAATTGGTTTTATTGTCGTACTCAGACTGAAAGTTATGTTTTTCCAAGGAGTCAGAAGAAACTATAAAATTACTATATGAAGAAGAGAAAGAAATGCAAAGAGTGGGAAGAGGAGAAATAAGTTTGCTATACCAGAAAAAGCAGAGTAAAGGAGAGAAAGTGATTCAAAAGAAAGATAGTCCACAGTCTTTAAAGATGGAGGTGACTAATGAAGATGGAGGCGACTAATGAAGATGGAGGCAAAGAAAAGTATTACATTTAAACATTAAAAAACATAATTATGGTGGGGGGAGATCAGGCATCCAATTTTTGGAAGGAAAACTATATATTGGAAAAATGATAGAATTTAAAGAAATATCAGAAATCAGCAACGTGCTTAGTTTTCATATCTTTCTTGGTAACTCTGATTACTGAAAACTATATAAAAAACTTTTTTTCTCCCCTAAGAGTTTCTATGTTGAAAATGTAGCTCCAATGGCTCCTGTCTCTTTGCCACTCTCCATCCATTTCTCTCACCTGGTTGGATGTGTCCAACTAGCATTTCCTCCCCTGGTTACGGGTTCCTGAGGTTAGATGGGGAATCCCTAAGCCATAGAACCTAGGAAATCTGGCAAGGAAAACACAGATCCTTCCTTCTTCTTCTTACCCTCATCAGAATCCCAAAAACATTTACCCATATTAGGTGGTCATAAACAAACTTAAAGAGAATATTTTTTAAAAGGTTCAGGGTAAAATTTAGATTTCAGTAGATTGAGAATAAATTGGATGGTAAGTAAATAGTGGCAACAGCTATAAGAATTTTTCTGAGAAATATATTGCTAAGGAGAAAGGTGAGGCAACAGTTCAAGGGTTATCAGTTATCATAGCAAGAGGACATGGTAATGAGATGCTAACTAGAGAATTCTGTGTATGGCTTGTGTGTTTTCTGTGCATAAACCATTTATACTTTATTGATTAATGTTTCTGATAAAAATAATTCTGTGTGGTTATGCTGGTGAAGAAGCCTATCACTGTTTTAAAATATTTTTTATTGTCTATAATCTATGATTATCAATGAGATAGTCATGATTGTTTAAGCAAACAAACATTTAAAACATCCCATACCCTATTTACAGACATTAAAAGTCTTTTATTCACAAAGTAAAAATTATAACATTCTAGTTAGATTTATAAAATTTGACTCTATTAATAATAAACAATCCTTTTTCTTGCTTAATAGAAGAAAAACATACTGAATAATAGACTTCGGAAATGGTCATTTTGGTTTCACTTTATTCTCAAAATTATTAGCATAGGAAAATATAAATATAGCATTGTCATTTTGAGTGAGATCTTTTTTTCTATATAGCCTTCACCTTGTTATGATAATGGCTTTGTTAAATGAAAGAGTTGGCATACTTGAAGGGGGTGGTAAAAATTCAAAAGAGAAATACTTAGAGCAAAAATATTAAATGCTTCCTTTGACAGGTTTTCCCATAGCAAAGATGAGGGAGAGACTTTATTCAGAAGGTTAACCAGGAGGCTTCGAATGGTCTTCTTTGGCCAGCATTGAGCTAGTTACCTATCTGCTTCCCTCCTCCCCCCACACCCCCCAAAAAACCCCTTTACCTTTACCTTGTGCTATGTAGAAACTAATGTTAGATAATACCTAATTTTTAATGTTAAGTGGCATTTGATGTTGTTACTAGTATCTCGTGGAAAGAAAGGGACAGGAGGTCAGAAACAGTTGCCTGGGAAGTACTCTTAAACTGTTTCTTATGCAGCAGGAAAGGTGAACAAAGAGAAACCCTGTAGCCACCATTTCCTTATCTTTCATAAGAATAAAGAAAAAAGGAAAAGATTTAACAT
>NW_006436288.1:8047119-8070532 GCF_000325575.1 Pteropus alecto
CAGCAGGAAACTCAACTTTACAGTTTCAGAACAGCATAATTGGGTATTTTATATTAGTCTATCATATCCAAGCATTTCAAAAATAAAACAGGAACAGCTTTTAATGCAATCTGTGTTTACTAATATGAGCTAATAAAATCTCATAATATTATTTTGTATTGCGCTAATGGGTATTGCATTATAGGATATTAGTTAAATCACCCATTATTTCAGCATTTGATGTGATACGCATAGTAGAAGCATGCATAGCATACTATGAGAGAATTGGTGGGAACAAATAGGGTGCAGAAGTAAAAAACAGACTTTTTAAAATAGGTTTTGAAAATAGATTGTCAAAAGAAGGAGGGAGAGATGGAGTAATGATGCAAATAGGGCTTTCAGTTATGAAAGACCTTAGAGGAAGTGAAGGATAGTTTCTGGGATTGCTTGCAGGTTGCTTTAGTAAGTAGACATATTCAGAGATAATGGTGGTTTGATTGATGACAGCTTTATATCCTGAACTTGACCCTTCTTAAGTCTGCCATCTTCCCTTTATTTCCTCCAATTTGAATATATGCACTTTGGTGCTGAGATGGTGTCAACCCCAAGATCAGATGAACAATAAGTAATGAAATGGGGATTTTCATCTAAGGTGTTAGATACAGAACCATTATGCCACACTGCCTTCTTATCATAGCTCTTTTTTAAGCCACAACATATAACTTTGTGCTAAATCAGACACTATTACATAGTAGGGCTACTATGGATATAGATTAATGGAAACACCACAGGTTCCTGTGCACCAAGAATAAGTATTAAGATTAGAAATAAATAATGGTCTGAAGTCTGAAAGGCTTCATCTACTTCATGCATCACTGTGATGAGTGATTATAGATTCATGTGAGTGGGGCATGTATATAAAATATTTGCTAAGAGGATGGATCTCGAAATCAGAAATAGACTTTTTCAATCCCAATTTAACCTTTTCTAGATGTGTGATCTTGAAAAATCAATCAAAATTTTTGTCACTTGGTTTTCCTGAATGTATTTTAATAGGATTAAATAAAATTATAACATATTTATTCTGTGCCAGAAGTATAATAAATTCTTATTAAATAGACATAATAATCAATTTGAGGGACATAATAATAATAACTGGAGAGACCACATGTGATGGTTAATTTCATATGTTAACTGGGCTAAAGGATGCTAGCTAGCTGGTAAAACATTATCTAAAAGTGTGTCTGTGACGCTGTTTCCTGAAGAGATTAGAGTTTTGAATCAGTAGACTAAGTAAAGAAGATCCCCCTCATCAGTGTGACTGGACATCATCCGATGCATTAAGGGCATGAATAGAACGAAATAGAGGAGGGAGGGCAAATTCGCTCTTTGCTTAAGTTGGGGCCTCCATTTTTTTCTTGCCATCAGACATGATGCTCCTGGTTCTCAGTCTTTTAGACTTAAACAGGGACTTACTCCACTGACCCCTCTAATTCTTGGGCCTTTGGACTAGGACTAGGACTAGGACTAGGACTAGGACTAGGACTAGGACTAGGACTAGGACTAACATCATTGGTTGCCTTAGCTCTCAGGCCTTTGGACTTGGACTAAATCTCAACACCAACTTTCCTACTTCTCCAGCTCTCAGACAGAAGACTGTGGGCCTTCTGACCTCCTAATATCCTACTGGTTCTGTTTCCCTGGAGAACACTGACTCATACGCCATACATCCTGGTTTTCCTAGAACAGTCCTATTCACACTTGTTATCTCAGGAAAATTATTCACATGCTCTCTTTTACTTTCAAAAGTATCATGGTTTGGACAATAAATTATTTTATTCTTTGATGGTAGCTATGCTTAGGATATGCTACTAGTGTTTTTCTTAAATATTCTTAATTCATTTAATTCTTACAACCCTTGCAGAATAGGTACTATTATTATACAATTTTATAGATAAGAAAACTAGTGAAGTAACATGGGGAATTGAATTCAGACTTTATCATGTACTGCCTAAAATTTTATTATTTAACTATTTATTTACTTGAGTGACATTAGCACTATAATTGCTTTAAAATACCAAAATAAAGGGTAGAGATAAAAAGAGAAGAGAAATAACAAAGAATTCCTTGTTGTCAGTGTTTTAACTATGCATTATTTTTCATTACAGTTTCTGAAGAGCTGAGTCCATTTGAAGTAAATTCTGTATGAGGCCAAATTAATCACATACCCTAAAATATGTCTGATTTTCTACATTCTACATTCTATAATTCTTCCACAATCATTAATTCTTCTCTTTTTCTTTATGACATTTATAAAATGCCATAAACAGTGATACTTTATAAAGTACCACACAATTTGGCTTTGTCTATTGCTCATGATTAGATTTAGGCTATATATTTTGGGAAGAAATTCTACATGAGTGATCTACCTTCTCAAGACATTATCCCAGGAGTCAGAACATAGTATATTGTCTCAGTATTTTTTATGTTCACTTTATTAACTTGGCTTAAGGTAGCATCTATCAATTTGTTCCAACCGAAATGTACATTTATTTTTCTTTGTAATTAATACATGATAGTTGATCAATACTTGAGACTATCTAAAAAACCCATTACTTAAAACCATTCTCCCATTGTTTGAGAAGAATTTGGTGATTCCTCCCAGAATCAATTATTCTATGGTCGTAAATAATTATTTCCTAACTCTATTATTCCTTCAACAAGTATTGGATGTCATTCCATCATTAAGAAAATCTATCCCAGCTATCTTTTTCTCCTTTCCTGCCTTTATTTGATTTTTTAAAAGTTCAATGTGCTATAATCCATTACTGATTATTCATTTTGCTACTCAAACTAACCCGTATTTGTCCAGTGGGAGTCCCATTGAGCAATCTCCTATGTCCTTTTAATGAGCTCCCTCTCAATTTCTTTCTGAGCATTTTCTTGTTTTTTGGTGCAACAAGGTGTTTCAAACTCAACTTGTCCTCTCTTTTACTTAGCTTTGTAATCAGTCATTTTTTCAAGGTGCCCTTGTTCCTTTAGAGAGGAAGGGTATTTTGAAGCCAATATTTGAGCATTAAGTGAGCTCACTGCTACTAGGATATCACTATCAGTACCTTTCAAGAGCCATAATGAAGATTTTATATATATATAGTGAGTTGCACAGATATATACAGATATATCAAGTTCTGTGAGATGCTCTAGCAAATTTATTGAACCCAATGAAGGGGTCATGAGAACCACTAATTTATAGTTGATAAGTCAGAAGCACAGGACTTGGAATTGACATTTGAAGGAGAGTGAGAGCAGTCTTGTGGGACTGAGCCCTTACCCTGTGGGACTGAGTTAAATTGTAGGACACTCAAATAGTACACAAAACTGCTTGGTGTGGGAAAACCCCACACACACCTAGTGTCAGAAATGTTGTGAGCATGGTAGTTATGTGAAAATAAAGGAGAAAAGCAAGAGAATTGAGTTTTTCTCTAAATAGGATTATTTCTGAACTTTTGCAATTATGTGTAATACAATGTGCTATACTGCTGCAATGAATACCTTGCACGATTTTTTCATATTAATGGAGATGTATCCTCAGGGTGAACACCTAGGGTTTACAGGACAAAAGTAAATGCAAATGAGTATTATTAGACATTACTAAATTCTATTTCATAGATATTGTATCATTTTCCATTTCCACCAGTAATATATGAGGATGCCTGTTTCTCCAAACTTCAACAACAGAGTGTGCGGTCAATCTTTTGAATTTTTGCCAAAGTGATAGGTAAAAATGGCACCTTACTAATTTTGATTTGCTTTTCTCTAATTGTGAGTAAAGCTGAGAATCTCTCTATTTGCTTAGAAGCTATTTTTATATCATTTTCTGTTAATTTCTGCTTTCTTTTCTCAATTTTTAAAGAGTTATTTATATATTAAGAATATTAGCCTTTCATTTTTGACATACATTGTAAATATTTTCTCCCAGTTTGTCTTTGGCCTTTTGAATTTGCCTGTGGTGATTTTTGCCATTTCAAAAGAATTATTTTTAAATGTTTAAATTTATCAATATTTAATTATAGAACAACTGGATTTTGAGTCATAGTTAGAAAGCCATTTCTCTCATCAGGTCCTGAAGGAATTCACCTGCTCTTTCTACTTGAATGGTTTTATTTTTTATATTTAGTTCTCCTGTACATTCAGAGTTTATTTTTGTATATGGTGTGAGGCATGAATCCAATTTCATCTTTATGCAAATGGCTGGCCATTGGTCACAACACCATTTATTTAAACATCCACCTTTGTCCCAGATGATCTGATAATTTTTAATACTGTACACTATTAGATATATAAAAGAAGCACTTTTCTTTATCAGTAGCTCCCTAATGCCAGCTGCTATTGTTATATTAATATTCTAAAACACAGTTGTTATTACCTAACATTTACCCTATTCTAAATAACAACACCAAAACCACCAATATGTGATAGTTTTAAAATTAAGTATAAAAGTTAAAGCTTCCTGCTGCTTCTTGCAATATGGCAGACAAAGTATTCTGAAAAAAAAAAAATACAGTCTATTTAAAATATGTAGAAATTCTGGGTAAGATTCAACACTGATAATGCATAGCTAAGCTTAAAAGAAAGTTAAATCCACCGAGGCCAAAATGGAGAGAGAACTGAATCCTGATCAGGAAACAAGGTGGGAAACAGAAATCAGATCATTTGTTTAAATCAGAAATAAAATTCCAGGTTCTTTGGCCCCTACAAGGCAGAGAAACGGAACTTTGATGCCAGAACAAGCCAGATAGCTCAATGTTATCCTCTCAAAGAAAGGGCAGAATTTCAAAAGCTATCTTGGGCCAGCCAATCCCGCTCCTTACCATATAGCCTAAAAAATGTTTGTATTGCACACATGTGCCAGAAGACATGTACAAATATGAAAATAAGCCAAATATATAGGACTTTTAAAAAGTTGAGAACTCATTTAATAAGGAACTACAGAATTAGAGGTGAATAAACTACAATATCGTTATCAGCACAGATGAACCTCATAAATGTTATGTTGAGCAAAAGAGCAAGTACAGAAACTTTTTCAATTTAAAATACATGCAAACTAAAGAATGTATTGCAGTCTAGTCATGCCTACCTGTGAAGTAGAACTATGAAGATGTTCATAAGAATAATAGCTACATAAGTCTGTTTGTGTTTAACTCTGGAAGTGGTGAGTATGGGGTCTTCGATGTTTTAATAATATTTTATTTCTCAAGCTGGGTGTTTTATTAAAATCTTGTTATGTCTTAAGTTCAATTCATTTATTTACTTCACAAAAATTTATTGATCGGCTACTATGTAGCAGGCATCGTTCAAGGCAATTAATACATCAGTGAAAAAAAACAGATAAAAAAATCACTGCCTTTGTAGAGCTTGTGTTCCAGAGGAGGAATACAAAAAAAATAAATTTTAAAATATTAAAGTAAGTTTAAAAACATGTAGTATGTTAGAAGGAAAAGTATAGCTATATAAGAAGGGTTGATAGTACCGGTGGTAGAAGGAACATTTATTCTAAATAATGTAAGCTGGGAGGTCTCATTGAGGTAGCATTTGAACAAAGACATAAAAGAAATGAGTGAGTATAAAATATTTTGAAGGAAGAAAATTTTAGCAGATTCAACAGCTAGCAAAGCCCTATGGCTGGAGGATGCCTGGAGTGCTCATGGATTAGCAAAAATGCCAACAGAATGAATGAAAGACAAAGTAGAAGAAAATTAGGTCACAAATGTCATGGGTGGTGGCCAGAGCTATTCAAGGTCTTTGAAAGCAAATATAAGGTTTTTGACTTTTACTCTGAGTGAATTGGGGAGCCAATGCATGGCTTTGAACAAAGAATTGATATTTTTTTAACTTACTTTTTAAAGCATCATTCCAGCTGAGATATGAAGAATATACTGTGTGGGGTCAAGGATATAAGTGGAATAGCCAGTTAAAAGCCCACTGTAGTTATCAGGGCAAGAGATGATGATGATCTGAACCAAGGTGGTAGTATAAGAGCTGGTAAATAGATTCTACTCTGAATTTAGATACAACAGGATTTCTTGATGGGCAGAACATAGAATGCAAGACAAAAAATAAAAAATGAGTCCAGGAAAACTCTAAAGTTTTTGGCATGGGCAAAAAAAATGGAGTTGTTATGTTGTTATGACTTGACTTAGAGAAGATGGTGTGTATTAGTTTGCTAGAGCTGCCATAATAAAATACCACAGAGTAGGTGGCTTAAACAACAGAAATTTATTTTCTCACAGTACTAGTAGCTATAAGTCTGAGATCTAGATGTCGGTAAATTTGGTTTCTTTTGAGACATCTCTCCTTGGCTTGCAGATAGCTACACTATCTCTATGTCTTCACATCATCTTTCCTCTTTGCACATGCATGTCTGGTGTCTATGTGTCTCAATCTCTTCTATAAGGACACCAGTCGGAGATTAGATTCAGGTCCACCCATATGACCTCATTAAGGTAAATTAATTACATCTTTAAAGGCCCTGTCTCCAAATATAGTCACATTCTGAGGTACTGGAGGCTAGGACTTCCACATATCAATTGGAAAGTGGGAGACATAGCTGATCCCATAACAATGGGTTATGGGTTATGGGTTATAGGTTAATGGGTAAGTAGGTTTGAGGATGGAAGATTATGGAGTTTAAATATATGTTAATTTAAGCTATCTTGGACATCTACACAGAGATGTTGAGTAGACAGTGTGAAACATGGGTCTAGGATTAGGGAAGAGATAATAGCTAAAAGCATAAATTTTAGTGTTATCAGCAGTGGAGTTTAAGCTGTCAGATTTGATTGATCATCAAGAGAATAAGAATAATTAAAAAAGAATAAAAGTACTAAAGTTGAAGCCATAGGGCTCCCCAATAGTAAGTAATCAATGATAAACAGAATTTGTCAAAGAAAACTGATGAAAGACTGTAAGAAAAAAATTGAATAAACCATGAAAAAAAAGCAAGAAGTAGCAAGAAGGAGAGAGAGATCGTACATAGCAAATATTGCTGATAGGTCAAATATGATAAGGTCTAAGAATTGGTCACTTAATATGTCAATGTGAAGGTCACTGGGTGAATTGGTTAGTGTTATATTGGTGAAATGGTGGAGGACAGAAGCCTAAGTGGAGTGAGCTTAAGAGAGAATACAATCAGAGAAATTGAAATTAGAGTGAAATAATCGTTTCAAGAAATTTTGTCTTAAAGGAGAGCAGAGAAAAAGGGCAATCACTGTTGGGGAATCAGGAGTCAAAAGAAAGTTTTTATTTTTAAGATAGAAGAATAATTACACGTATGTGTGCTGATGAGAACGATCCCATAGAGAGAGGAAAATTGGTGATATAAGGAGACAGAAAAGGGAATTGCTAGAGCAATTTCCTCACATGAATGAGTAAAAATGTGATCTACTACAGAGATTATCTTTTAGCTAGGAAGGAGAAAAGATAATAATTATACATCATATATATATAATACATATAATATATAGGAATATAACATATGATGTATATTATAGACAGTGTAAAAGGTATATGCAATCTATTAATGCATCATATACTTATTTACATGTATATAAGATATTTCAGACTTAAGTCTCACTTAATAAATAATGTTTTGCCTGCCCCGCCCCCATTTCATATGAGGTGGGTGCTTCTGGAGAGGGATGTGGGCTGCCCATTGACCAGAGGGGTGAATATATAATTCACAGCAGTTAATATAGTAAATGATCCAGGATTAGTCATGTGAACACTTAGTGTCCGTTGCTGAATTTTTCAAGTAGAAGCTAAGGAAAGGTACTTCCTTCCTCCTTGATGGCAGTATTGCAAGGCTGTAAGCAAGGCTGTAAACTTTCTGCCATATTGATAAGTTGCTCTGGAGAATGAAGCTCATAAAGTGTCAGACAAAGAGAGGAGATGGAAAATAATGTATTTCTGACATTGTTTGTAGTCATGGTTCTAGTTGTCCTTAAGGTCATTTCTACAGAGTTCTTCCCAGTAACCTGGACTATAAATCTCTTTTATTTGTTTGTTTAACCTAAATAGGTTCATCAAGGTATTTAAGCTGGACTTGCAAAGCTAAAATAAATTATATTTCTGATCTTTTCTTTCTATCATATTTGTTCCTTGTGTTTCATTCACATGAAATGACTTGCAATAGTAATTAACCTTAAGTCTTTTTTCAGTCACATCTTAATAATCAGTCAATTCTTTAACCTCCTCTAAGTATTTCATGGGTCAAACCCTCACCTTTGCCATTCTAGTCAAGCTACTCTCATTTCTCACCTTGTTGAACAAATGATTCTTGATTCCTAACTTTATTTTCTAGGTTTGTTCATTCTGTTGATCTCACCTGGAGTTCTCAGTCTACTCATCCAAAAATGTCCCCTCTACTAGGTAGGTTTCTGACCTTTCTAATATGAAGTGACTTCTCCCTCATTAAAACTTTTTAAATCTCTCGTATGTCATTTGTTTTATTTTTTGCTTTGCCTGCAGTTATTTGGGACCCCTTATAAGATGATAATCATATTGAGAGCAGTTTTAGTCAGCAGTGTTTCATTTGCAGCACCTTGTAGATACTATGTTAATAAATATATATTAGGCTAAGAAATTATAAATTAATTTAGCATTTTTTTTCATTTAGGGAAGAGTATTTAAATAGAGGAAATATGAAGAGATATAGGCTCTGATATATACTACTATTATTTGTAAAGTGACTTTTAGTACATTTTGGGATTAGTAACAATGGTGATGAAAAAATATGAGACTTTATGCCACTTAGCATCCTATGTTTTCCATTTAAGAACTTTGCTTAAGAATGAGAAAGGCAATAATAAAGGAAAAGAATGTGGAAACATAGTATTTCAGAAAAGAACATGAATTTGCTATTATTTTTGGCTGTAATTTTTTTGTTCTGTAGAAAAATATCATCATGACCCCTGTTCAAGATAGCTTTCATGAACAGAAACACATCAGTTGATATCTCCATATAATTGTCAACCTAGCAACTGCTATTCTTGCTTTATAAATATTGTCTCATTTTTGAAACTTATTTGATTAAATAAAAGCTGCTGCTATGAGGCTTGTAGGTTAATTATGCCTATTCACATACACAAAAATGTTTGTTTTAAATTCATTGCTAAAAAATTTCTGGGTTTAGTAGCAAAATTATTTTAATATCAAAATGCTATTTATCATTTGTATTTAAGGGCTGGTAGAGATAGCTGCCACTGATTCATTAGTACTCTTACACCTTGAATCACTTATATCTTTTTTTTTAATACCACATTTTGTCAAACACATCAACATGAAATGACAAAGATTAAACAGCTTATGATTGTCTGAGTAAAACCATCTTTTCAGCATTAACATTAATATCAAACATTAGAAAATCCTAAACTGCAAGGAACTCTAGCCTGTGATCATCTATTCTGAAATTCTGATTTTACAGATGGTGAAACTAAATAATAAAACATATCATCTTATTATCTTATACTAAAAAATCTCCATTGCATGTTAAAGCTAATAGCTTTTTGCAGCTACAAAAATAAAAAAACAGCACGATTAGACCAATAATGCCATATGATCTACCATGTAATGCAAATACCAAATGTTGTATTCCTGAAGAGAAAAAAAAATGGGAATTTTGTTCTTTGGCTATGGAATGTTATGTCCCCTCTGGATTATCTTTTTTGGGCCCATTTGTACCCTGAGATAATAAAAGCTTTGCATGAGTAACCTATGAGAGACTATGGTCTTTTGAAACTAACTTTTTATTACTGCCAAATAAATCTCTTTTAAATATGTTCTCTGTGAGGCAATCATGACATCCATTGGCCAACTGGATCTGGGGTTATGCCTGGATACTTTCCACATTGCACGTGGTTGTCAATTTGAATTGTGTATCAACTACCCATCATATTTGGCACATCTGTACTTAACATTGGCATTAATTTTACCCTATTGTTCTAATTGCAGTACTTTGATGTAATGACACCATTCAATTCACAGATGGTACTGGTGGGGGGTTTTCCCAAAAAAATATAATGTAATTTTAATTTGGAATGTGAGAATGCCAAAAATAAGAGCTTCATTGATTAAGTTATCTGAGCCTGCTAAACAGTTGAACATTTGAACTAAATAGGAAAAACTGGGAAAGAGAACAGCAGGTTTCAGTACCAACCTACTGCAAATGTTTTGTTTTTTCGATTATAGTCTATGGGGCTCATAAGATTTATCTGTTCACAAACAAACTTTGACATACTTAGGTAAAGCAAAATAAAATTTGATTTTCAAAAAAAATAATCATTCTTTTAAAGATGAAATAATTTGGTGGTTTGAGACAGCTTCAATTTGAAAGGTAGTCATTCGAGTTATTAAATTTAAAATTTAAATTATTTAAAGTATTATCACAGACTTGATATGCATATACATCTTTCAAAAGGTTTCCTTCGAATATCATTCACAATTTCCTATGACAACACAATAGAATAATTCCTATCACAATTTGTATGTTATAGAATTAAAATAGGGGAAAATCGAGTAACTTTCCAAAAGTCATAGGACCCTCTCATTGATGAAGAAATGGCTAGAATGCAAGTAACTACTTCTCATTTGAAATTATTTTATGAGCCTCTGCCCACTTTGTCAAGTCAAAACTGCTACCATGTTGTTTCAGCAGAAAACAGACTATGTTCACAGTAAGGTGGGGTTGGCGAGGTGTGTGAATGTAGGACTACTGTACTTAGCTTTTGGAAGGGGAACAGGGAGTGGGGAGACATTAAGCCATAAGAACAACTCATTTGAGTAATTTACCTAAATAAATACAGAAGCTGGAGGAAAGTCATGGAGGGAATGAGAGGCATCTCACTGAAGTATGAGTGAAAATCCAAAAAGGCTATGCCACTGATCATCAATTTACTTTAGTAAAATACAGGAAGTCCGGATCCCAATGAGTTAGGAGAATTCTAACATAGCTGGGTATATCTGATAAAGTTCTGGGATGGTAGACCCATTAATTTTCTTTTCTAGTAGAATTTCATGATACTGAGTGGTTGATGTGTGAGCGATGCCTGGAGGAGGCTACAAGATGTCCAACTGTTGGTCATCCGCTAGGACAATTGCCGGGCCCCATGAGAAAGAGGCTGCTGGCTGAAGCCAAAGGAGCTATTTTTTAATGGATATTTATTAGTCTTGGGGTTCACAAGCAGTACTTCTCTGGTACACAGGGAATGACGTTCTCCCCACAAAGTTCTGGGTGAAGACAGTGTAACTTCAGTTCAGTGATGATGTAGGAATTGTTGTTACTTGGCCCCATAACTGTTGATGACATTGAAATCCCCATCCCTTGCCCTAGGGAAAAGTAGAAAGTGACTAGGGATCATTCTCAAGTAGACTGGTAAGTAGCAGATATAACAGGAGGGTCCTTCAGAACATTAGAGCACTATTCCTGAGTACATCTGAGACACCCTAAATTCTGTCAGATACAACTGAAGAGAATTTCAAGGATGAACAAAGGGCTCGTTCATCAGTTTACAGTAGTCTCCCCTTATCCATGGTTTCACTTTCTGTGATTTCAGTTACCCACAGTCAACCATGGTCAGAAATATTAAATGGAAAATTCCAGAAATAAACACTTCATAAGTTTTAAATTGGGCACTGTTTGAAGTATCATGGTAAAATCTGGTGCCATCCCATTCTGTCCAGCCAAGCTGTGAATCATCCCTTTGTCCAGCATATCCATGCTGGGTACACTACTGCCCATTAGTTACTTAGTAGCCATCTTGATTATCAGAGTGACTGACTCAGTATCAGAATGCTTGTGTTCAAGTAACTTATTTTGCTTAATAATGGACCCAAAACACAAAAGTAGCAATGTGGCTAATTCGGATATGGCAAAGAGACATCATAAAGTGATTCCTTTAAGTGAAAAGGTGAAAATTCTTGACTTCAAAAAGAAAATGGAAAAATATGCTGAGTTTGCTAAAATCTACAGTAAGAATGAATTTTCTATCTGTGAAATTATGAAGAAGGAAAAAAATTGTCCTAGTTTGGCTGCCGTATCTCAGACTGCACAAGCTATGGCCAGTGTGTGACAAGTGCTTAATTAAGATGAAAAACGCATTAAATCTGTGAGTGAAGGACAAGAAATGTGTTTCAATTGATAATGACGTGTTGTACCAGAAAGCATCAAGCCCATATAAAAACTTCTGCAACAGATCCCCTGAAACTAGTGACCGCTGTCACATAACTTATACAGTATATTGTTATAATTGTTCTATTTTTATTAGTTGCCGTTAATCTTTTACTGTGCCTAATTTATAAATTAAACTTTATCATGGGTATGAATGTATAGAAAAAAACATAGAGTTCGGTACTATCCAGTTTGGGGCATCCACTGGGGATCTTGGAACATATTCCTCAAGAAAAAGGGGAGTTTATTGTACACTGAAAACAGATGTTTGAATTTCAATTGATTATAAAACTCATAGGCTGAAATGTCTTAGGAGTTTTAAATATGAAAATTCTTAGGGCAGTGGTCTCCTTACACCCTGCTCCTTATCAATGGTCACAGAAAGCACCAGCCCATTAAAATTGCCTATTTTTGTTACTTAGCATAAAGGATGTGTGAACACCTTGGTAGTAAGGCATCACAGGAGGCTTCCCCAAGAAGCAGTAGAGTCATTAAAGGGTACTGATTCACTTTGAACACACTTTTAGAATTTTTACCTGCATCTCTCCTCAGCCTCTTTCCTCCGAGACCCTCCCATTGTTTGTATAAAGTGTAGCTTTTACTTAAATGCCATCTACAATGCAAAAAGTTGTACTGTTCTATTCCCATATCTCAATGTTTCCTGTGAAATTTCAACATCGATCATCCCAAAATGTGTATCACCCTTATCTGTAGTAATCATTATTAAAATGTTAGCCTAACTTTGATTTTTCTAGATCATGTCCTGAGTGGTAAAATCATGAAGTCGGTTGGAAGCCTCAGTTGGAAAAACACGTCTTACCTCACGGTGGCTTTTCAAACTTTTAAACATTCTTATATGCAATAGGTTCCTTGGAAAGCTAATTGTGGAGAGTATGTGTGTGCTAAGAACCTTGGAGCTCAGTCTCCCCTGAAAGGTTGTGACTCACAGCTCAATTCTCCTTATACTGCAGAGAACTATAGTCAGAAGGCCTTGAAAAAACTGGGTCCCTGATAACATAGAAGTGCTCATTCTCTTCTTAGCTATAAAAAAGTGTCTTAATTTTAGACAGGCATCTTTTCTGAGTTAGTACAAAGGGGCCACTTTGCTTTTCTATTTTTCACCTTTTTTTGTTTATCATTTTCTAGAAGTTATTTCTCTTGCACAGATACCCTAACATATCTTCATTCCATTTAGTTTCATCTGCTTCTATATCTCTATTGCCATAATTTTCCAAAAAGGTTTTTTTTTTTCCAGGTATATATTTTTATTTTACATATATACATGCATGTGTGTGTATACATAAACTTCCTCATTTGCTGCCAAAATTTATTGCATTCTAGTTAATTTCGAGGCTCATGCAGCTGTTAATTAAAGTGGTCATTACAAGATGATTTAGCATATAATTTTAGAATAGCACACTGCAAGTTTGAAAGATCTACACCTGTGTTTATCTGTGTACTGGAACTGGTTCTAGAAAAATCCAGATGAGACCCAGGTGCCCAACCCACTTTGTTGCAATATTTACATTTTGCACTAAATATGTTTATGCCACACATTCTTAGTTACACAGTCCTAATTATGATGAACAGCATTTCTATACCTCTCTCTGGGAAGTGAAATTTATTTTCTTTAGAGAAGGAGAAATACAAAATTGACTTATTGTCGTGCCAATTTTTCAAGCTTATTGGAATGAAAATTCCAGAGCATTGTTCTCCAATGAGTTTCCTCTTAAGGCTAGTTTTCATATAATGAAAATAGTAAAGCATCTTTCACATACAATTTTTGTAAGAGAAAAATAAAACATTAAGAGATTGGAGTGCAGAAGTTCAATACACGATCAGATGAACTCAGAAACATTGTTACAGTGTATACAGGTTTTAACCAACAATACTGACTAATCGTACTAAGTAGCATTAAATGTTTGATTTTTTTTATTTGCAGCACTGAAGTTTTTGAATATGATGTCTGCTGCCTTTCTATTTCATTCATTTGATAGTCATTGCGTTCAGAACTGAGAAATTCTGAAATGTGATCTTCTAGTTGAAAAGTTCTGGTTGTTAGGTTTTTGGATTTTACAAATTTAGATATGTTTCAATTAATTTTCTAAAGTACGATCTAGATTTATGACACTCAGAATATCAGATTTTTAAGTGACCTAGAGGTTTTCCAAGTATTCTAAAATATAATTGCCAAACTCTAAAATATAATTGCCGAACTCAATGAGAGGTGTAATCTCATTGTCTTAATTACACACTGACTCTTCAGTTAATAAAACCAAAAAATATTTTTTTCAGCTGATCTTCATCTGGTCAGTTGTTTATTTAGACTGAACCTAGGGGTCCTTCAATCAAGATGTGCTGTATATAGCACGATGTGAATGTATTTTTAATAGTTCTGTGGGAGTGTTGGTTAACCCTAGTATTTTCTGGTAAATGTGAATTGAAAATCCTTCAAACATTTTTTTATCTTAAGTTTTAAATGTTCATAGTATCGATTTCTAACTTGTCTATACAGTAAGAATTTTTTCACACATAAGAGTACCTTTACAACCACTTGATTCAGCATGCAATATTTTGAATGATCTGAAATCGTCCACTGACCTGATATTAAGACCGTATCATTTATCTGTCATCATTTTTAAGTGGTATTCATGTCTTGAGACTTAAGAAAATATTTCAACTATTTTTATAGTCTCTATCTTGTATGTGTGTGCTAATAATAACTGAGTTTTGTCTATGGCCACTAAACGTCTATGTAGGAAACATTAATTATATTAATTATAATAGAGTAAATAAAGGCTATTCAAATAATTTCCTTGTAACTTCCTTTATATATTAGAACAATGATGTTTCTCTAAAAGTAAGGACAACATGAATGCAAAATATTCAGTCTTTATTTTATTTCCTTTTAAAAATGAAACAAAACTTCCACAAACATTTTACTGAGGTTGCATCTTTCATAATGCTACTATTTCTTCATTGAAAAAAAATGTTATGACATACAAATATGCAAAAACCTTGATTAGTTTGCTGTTTTGCATAATGCCAATCCATTGTCCTATACATCAATGTTTGGATTTTCATCGAATATTCTAAAAAATATGAAGAGTGAGTCTTTCATATTTGGAACACAATGTATGATATAAATCAATCAGACAAATATGTTTTAAATGAGAATCAACTGGCTCTAATTTGTGTCCTGAAGAAATGGAGAAGGAAAATACAATTTTTGAATGATTACTATGTTCTAAGGACTAAGCTAGGCATCTTACATCTTTTTACCCCTTTACTCATCATAAATGATTGTTAATTCCTATTTTATAACTAAGGAAAATAAACTTGAGTATTTGGACAACTTTTCCATGCTTTCCAAGTACATCCTTATGAATTTCCTTGACTTTATATGTCCATCTTTTGTTTATGAGATCATGCTCAACTTTTGGGCAAAAATCACCTGCAAAGTACATAACAAATTTCCCATACACCTGATTTTAAACTTCTCATACAAAAATCAGTTATACCTATATGTCAAGTAACATCAAGCTAAATTAAAAATGAGTCACTGTTCTTAGCATAATCACTAACAGACTTCTTAATTAACCTGCCAATTCTCTCAAAAATGGTTCACTTTTGCTTTATAAATGTGAATAGATTAAGCAATTTTTCTTCCACTGATTTTTTATTGACTATACTTATTACAGTTTTATATAGTCTGAGTATTGTATCACATACACAAGTGAGAACTTGAAAAGTACTTCTTTGTGTAACTTTAATGTGCAGTTGAGATATAGTTTCAATAATGTAAGCTTTCTTTACCTATTGCATGGGTCACTCATGTGAAACTACTCTTCTGTTTATTGGGTTTGATCTACTGTCACAGGAATCAATTGAAAAACATAGATAGTCTCTAATGTCCCCTGTGGATTTTAATTGGCAGGATTTCTTTAATAACACCTCAGGGGTAATTCTCTATGCAACATCATAATTAGGACTATGTAACCAAAAATGTGACTGTACAATATAAGAGGAAAATAAAAGCTACCAATTACAGAAATCTACTATGAAATAGGCATTATACTATATGCCAGGGGTCAGCAATTTTTTTCCTGAAATGGCCAAATAGTAAATATTTTAAGCATTTCAAGCTATATGGTCTCTGTAGCAACTACTCAACATTGCCATTATAGCATGAAGGCAGTGTTAGAAAAGAAACTGTCCCATTTTCATTTGATTATCAATTTGGTTGATTTTCATTCCTCTTAAGTCTTAGTTTCACAAGATTATTTTCAGGACTGATAGTAAAATAGGCCTTGAAAGATTGACAATCTTAATAGTATCTACATACATTTTTCAAAAGATCATTTGCTAAAGTCATTTTAAACATGCAGGCTGCATGATAGCAAGCAAATGGCTAACTTCAAGGTTCCAGACGGCTCTAAGAAGATGGACAATAAATTAAGATGCCCAGAAATTATCATTTGGTCCAAGATTCTCTACCCTCTGGAGGAACACTTTTAGTTACATTTTTAACATGGAAATATTTGATTACCCAAAGATCCAGAATTAAGGTAAATAACATCATGACTGCAGCAAGCAAATTATGAGAGTCCTTAGAGATATGGAGAACACTGTGCCACCACACAAAGGAGAGGCCTAATTTCCAGGAAGAAAAAAAGAGGTATTGGGAATTCTGCAGAATATACTTAAAATAGAAGTCTGTGACTTAAATTTAGATATAATTAAATATATTTTTATTAAGTTTATTGGGATGACATTGGCTAATAAAATTATATAGATTTCAAGTGTACAATTCTATAACACACCACCTATAAATTGCATTGTGAATTCAAATCTCCTTTCGTCACCATTTATTTGACCCTTTAATCTACCTTCTCCCCTCTTCCTTTTCCCTCCAGCAACCACTAAATTGTTGTCTGTGTCTATGAGTTTTTGTTTATTTGCCTTGTTCTTTTGCTGCTTTCAATTTTATATCCTACATATAAATGAAATCATATAGTTCTCAAATTTTTCTATCTGACTCCTTTCACTTAGCATGAAAAGGAATTGATGGGTCATATGGTAATTCTTAAGTTTTTGAGAAACTTTCATACAGTTTTCCATAGTGACTGTACCAATTTTCATTCCCACTAGCAGTATATGAATAGTTGGAGATATTGTGGGCTTCCTTTTTCCCACAACCTCTCCAACTATATATATACAGGTGTGTGTGTGTGTGTGTGTGTGTGTGTGTGTATACACACACATATACATATAAATGCAGAACTAAGTTTGAATTGTGAGCAATTGCAGATGGAGAGACTGAGAGTTCTCTGCAATTAAAATTCTGACTCTTATAAGAAAAAAAAACTGATTATTGCTGTACCAACTGACATGAAGAACAAAAAAAAGGCCCAGAGAACAATGCCGAAACAAACCTGCACCCCAAAGAAGACACTTGCTTTCTTTCCCATTTAGAAAAAAAAAGAGCAGCTCACTGCCAGTGTTAATTTAACATTATGCATAGAAATGCTACATTTTCTAGGATTTGACATTTTCAGCAATCAAGAATTACTATATTTTATAAATGGGAATACCACTACTAAAAACAGAATGCTATAAATAGAATGTGTCATTTGTTTCTGAAGACTATTGATATACAAGAGCAATGTGAAAATAATAATAAAAGCCAGATATTTCATGGCCAACTTTGGGGGTAAGGTTAGGACCGTAATATGTGAGTTATCTTGGGATAAATGCTGCAGCCTCAAGCACCATCGGCGAGTATGCTAGGGGCAAAGAGGAAATGGGTTAATCACACTCATCTCTAAGGGTTTCACCACTTCCTAGGAAGAAGAAATTAAAAAGTTGCTAATTTATTTTCTTGAAAATGTCCTGGATAGTAGCCAGAATTTATTTTATTTCAGATTCTGGCTACCTCTGTTCTCAGTGGAGACTGAAACTTTTCCTTAGTCATAAATCAAAAGAAGAGACTTAAATGTATTGAAAAATAATTTTTGGACAAAGTCAACTGGCAATTGCTCTTGGGTTTCTTGTGCCCACTGTGAGCTGATCAAGGGAACTGAATAAGGTAGTCAGTATGGGCACGGACTCTGGATTCACAGGTTTGAATCCTGCTCTGCCACTAATTGCAGGCATATAGTTAACTCAGTTTATTTATCCTCTTTGTGCCTCAGTTCTCTCATCTATAAAATAGAGACAACAATGGTATTCCCATGTTGTTGCTGTGAGGAGCACTGGGTCAGAAAATGAAGTTCTTCTCAGTAGTAGTTTAAGAACTAAAATTAATTTACTTGAATTTCAAGTTATAAGACTTGTTTATACTCTGTAAAAACAGCAATTTCACACTCCTAGATTCTAGTACAATGTTGACAGAAGAACTTGTAAAATCAAACTACTCACAACCAACTGCATTTTATCCAAGATATCTTAATTGTATGAGATGATCACTTTTCTATTCATTAAATGAATCAGAAAATCAAAAAATATATATTTTTTAAATGATGGGCATGGTTACTATTGAGTCCTAAAGTAAAAGTTGTCATTATTTTGTATTGATTGAAACAGTAAAACTATAAAAACTCTATCAACACAATTCAATAGTCATATTGACACAATATATTACAAAATATCAGTAATATAAAAACTTTTGAGCTTAAAAAAACTTTTAACACAAGGATACACTTTTAATTGAAAACTATTCAATACCAAATGGATATTAGTGTAATTTAATCCAAAGATAAAATTATTATAAGCAACTGTAGCAAAAATTTTCACTCTGAAAAATTGACCTCAAGAAAAACATTAAATTTAGAAAGCATTATTTGCCAGATATTGTTCTACAATATTTGTATTAACAAATTTAAAATTATTTTTTGTATACTAAAAATAATGCAAATAGTTGGAGCTCTTATATAATTTCTGTGTATTTACCATTGTATCAGCTAACTATTGCCACAATAAGGCTGCACAACAAAGAAATACAAAAATCTCAGAGGCACACTATTATAAACATTTATTTAGGTAACACGTTTTTGAGTGTTAGGAAGTTTAGTGATCTAGGCTTGGCTTAGCTGGGTACCTCTACTTCAAGTTGGGCTTGGTTACTTGTAAGGGTTTGTAATTAGATTTATTTCATGTATGTTTATTCTTGGACCTATATTGACAGAGCAGTTGCTAACCGGGGGAAGCTACTCTCATGACAATGACAGACAGCACAAGAGGACAAATAGAAATAGTCAAGTCTTCTTAAGGCCTAGTCTTAGAACTGGCAAACTCTCACTGCTGTCGCATTCTATTGTCCATGGCAGAAAAATGTGATGAGTCACATGGCAAATAATGGGTATAGGAGGAGCCATTAGCGCAGCCCACCACAACCACCTTCACATGAGACAATATCATAGTTAACAACAATAAAGACCGCAAAGGACAATTACAGATCTATAAAAATCGCCAAGTAGATAACTGACTAAAAGTTATATGACTGTAAGAAGATCCAGTTAAAGACATAAATTATAGTATATTGGTGGGGAGAAAGGTGAAGTGAATTCTCAATTCAAGGAACTAAGAATGATACAGTTAATAGCTACTAAAAATAACAACACTTAAAAAAGCAAGAGTAATAAAAAGCAAGAATTTGGAAAGGGTCTACCAGTAAAGTTTTTAAAATCTAGATTTTTCTTGTTCTCTCTGTTTCTCTTTATTTCTCAAAGAAGAAGGGAAAATAACACATTGTTGAAAGAGTGCTCTATGCTTTTGTGTATTATATTTTTTAAATGAATGTATTAAAGACTCAATTAAGGAAAAGCAATGAGGCAATTATCTACCACTGAATGTTATATCAATATAATTATTACAGTTGGAAGGTACTGAGTATCATAGTGGGGTTTGGATGGTATTATGATAGGACAAAGCCAGAAAATAAGACATGAGTGAACTCTGCCCTGTCAATGACCTCTCTTTCCTTTGGGGTTTTGAACTAAGGGAGCTGGACTCAATTAATATTTAGCTATATCAAGAGGCTTTAGAATCAAGACCTAAACCCACAGTTCTCAAGACTGCCTGCACATTAGAAGCACTTGGTGGAATTTCTGAAAAATTCCATAGCCCTGGTATCACCCCCACAGAATCTAATTTAATTGGTCTAGATTAGGGTTTCAGATTTGTTAACCTCTTAAAAGTACATGAGGTGGCTTTCATATGCAGTTAGCACTGAGTAGCGCTGGCCTAAACAGCCTTTCCATCTCACTTCTCTCTCTCACATACTCTCCTATGAATATGAGAAAGAGAAGGGAAGGGAAGAGAGACCAAGTCTCCAAAGCACTATATCTCTGACTGCCTATGGTAGGAAGCAAGGATGGCAGCTCCACCCCTGTGTTTTATAAGATTTAAAGACTCTTTTGACGGTGGGACACAGCAGAATGAGCCTGGGATAGATGAAAGGCAGAACCTTTGTTACTTATAGCTCCAAACAGGAGAAGGCTTCCAGGCAGGGCTATATGAAGGACTGCACTCAGGGCCAGGGGGAGAGCAATCTGGAGCTCTAGCGGCAGCTTTGTATGGCAAGCAGGGTGGGGTTATCATGTGTTTCCTATGGAGTGGCTAAAGTGAATAATTTCACAGGCTCCAGGGCATAGGATCTGTCCTACTTGGCCTTAGGGCAAGTGCATAGTGGTCCTAGACTGTGAAAGCCAATAAGGGAATTGGATGGGGTGTGGATTTAATCAGATGCTCATAAACCTGTATCCAGGGCTTTAAAACTTGGTCAAGACAACATTTCTTTAAAAACCTTATATTATACCTTTAGTGCTATCAAAGTGTTGCCTAGTTCGAAAGAAACAATAATCCTCCCCACCATTAAAATGTGTCTCCATAAGTCTACAACCATGCCACCCCGAACATGCTGATCTCGTCTGATCTCTGAAGCTAAGCAGGGTTGGGCCTGGTTATTACTTGGATGGGAGACCGCCTAGGAATACCAGATGCTGTAGGTGTTAAAAAAAAAAAAAATTATCTCCATGAATGTCCTAAGCTCTGACTGATCAGATTCACAGCTCTTTCATTCTTAGGAAAGAGTCAGATGGGAGTAGGGTGAGTGGTCAGAGCATGGAGAGGGACACGAAAGTACAGATCCCTAACAAAAAAGCACAGAGCATGCTCCCTTATCCAAAAGAGACCAGATGCATCATGGAATGCAGAAATGTTTTGATAACATTCCAGATGGAGCAACCCAAAATACATGAATATTTCTTCAGTGAAATATATTAATATTTATTTTAAGTATGATAAATAAAGATTACAAGTAGCCTTGTATCACTTCAGGTCAGGTTTACAGCTGAATGAGTTCAGGTCAGGTCAGATAATACTGCCAAGTGAATTATAAACAAAATTTTCTGTTTCCAGGCCTTATAAATTTCAAAACTTCAGATAAGAAATTACAGATATATATCTTAGCTATTATCTGAATCTACACTGTCACACTACAAATGATAAAAACGATTCCATAAAGGCTAAGAACGCCAAGATGATTTACTCATTTGATAATTATTTATTAAACACCCACCATGCATTGAGTACCATTAGAGTTACTAAGGATATGAAGACGGCCATGACAGTATCTGCCCTCAGGGGGAGTATCTTTTGGTAGAGAATGTTAACGTGTAAAATAATTCATGACAAAGCTTTTGCAGTGCTCTGTTCTGGGTATGGCGTTTGGTTAAGATGCAAAGATCGCAGAGCTCGATAGAATAGGAGCCAAGACTGAGACCCAAATCTGTCTCCACATGAGAACATATTTTAAAAATAATTTTAATTGTCCTTTATACAAAAGCAATTTATGTTTAATTGTGAAATGTTGCAAGGTATAAATAATTACACATGAGAGAATAAAAACTACCTGTCATTTCACCACCCTGAGATAACCAGTATCAAGATGTTGTTACCATTCTTTTCTGCATAGTTTAATGGGTAAGAGCAAGCATTTTGGAGTCTTACTACCTTTGTTTATATGTCCTCTCCATAATTCCCAGCTGTGTGAACTTGAGAATGTTACTTAACTTTTCTGAGCCCCATTTCTTTATCTGTAAAATGGCAACGATAATAATATCCCTGTTGTAGTGTCGTGAAGATTAAATGAGTTAATAAATGTAAAACATTTAGAGAAGGACCAGGCACACAGTCGATACTCTGTTTGCTGTCCAGTAACCTCCAAGCATGTGCTGGATTGTCAGTGGCCAACTTTGTTTTGGTATACCACCCACTTTTAAGGATGTCTCTTCTTTGCAGAGAAGTCACACTTGGAGTTTAAATTTCCCTATGTGAGGAATCCAAGGTTTGGATAGCAAAAAGGTGATGGTGCGTTACTTTGGGGGAAGTTTTAGTGGCCAGATGTAAGGGCAGCTGCAAAGTACTCATCAGCTTCTCAGGCTTCTCCCTAGTTTCTGCTTCACAGCTGTAGATAAAGCATTTCCAGAGACTTCAGAATTGCAGCAAGCTCCCAGAAAACTTCCAAAGCCACCCACTAATTCTTCTATTAAACCATTTTATTCCTGTAATATTTAAAATGATTGTTTTCAACTTAACTCATAAAGATAGAATTTTTGGTACCGAAAGTGGTCCTGGGGAAGGGAAACTTTGTAGACAGGAGCCTGAAGTTAGATTAGATTTGATTGATTTGATTAGATTTTAAGGCCCTACTGACAATGGAAAATGAGACACCAGTGCTCCATGCCGTAACATAACCATAAAATTACTTAAATCATCCATTGTCACTAGAGTCAAGAATCTATAGAGGCCAGGGGTTTGGGAGACCAAGTAGCTGCAGCAGTAACACCTTACAGGGAAGTAGAGTATCCAGGCTAAGGACAGACTGGCTACTTCTAATTATGCTAGACACCTGTAGGAAAAGTAAGCAATGAAATTACTCAAGATCCAGATAAGACATTAGAAATTATCTATAAATTGATAAAAAGGTGATCTTATTTCTTAGAGACATAAGAAGATCAAAATTACTCAAAAAAAAAAAAAAAAAGTAAAAAAAAAAAAAAACAAAAAACCATGTGGGACAGAAGGGCTTGGCAAAAAATATTCTATGTGATGAAAACCCAGGATCTACAACCAAGAATACTTTATCCAGCAAAGCTATCATTTAGAGTCGAAGGACAGATAAAGAGCTTCCCAGACAAAAATAAGCTA
>NW_006436288.1:8070621-8087663 GCF_000325575.1 Pteropus alecto
TTGTAAGCTGACAAGGTCCTTGCAATCTGTGAGGTCAACCACGGGTTGCCTCGCCTAAAAAAAAAAAAAAAAAACACACACACATAAATAAATAAATAATAAAAAATCTGATGCTGGCATATTAGGATTAGTATGCAAATTGAACTTGTAATCTTGCCATTTCTTCTGATAAAGTAAAGGAATTGATTGGAGAAAAAAATCAAGATCTTAACAATTGGAATGGTGAAATATGGACGGTTTTCAATGAAAATGAAAAACTTCAACTCATATATTCCTCTGAGCCTTCCTTCCTGGCAGAAGCAGCCCTTATTCCACTATCTGACTTTAATTTCTAGCCTAAAGACCCTGAAATGACTTCTCATAAAATCGTGGCCTTGGAAGAAAACGGCTGATCATTCATGACACACATATATTTTGTCTCGTTATTTCTAGTCTCATATCTCACCAGATTACAGATACAAAGTGTGACCAGAAGCAGTTATCATACACATGAAAAAAAATTTCAAGATTTTTGCCAATTATTCTTGGAAAACATGTGTGTGTGTGTGTGTGTGTGTGTGTGTGTGTGTGTGTGTGTGTGTATCCTGAGGAAAATAGACTAGCTTGAAAAAAAAATGTAATATTTGATCTGATTGAATTTATTGGTGCAGTTACACTCACCAGAAATTTGTAGTTCAAGGTGGGGTAATAATGTGACTCTATCAGTTTGCTTGAATGGTTGACAACAACATGAACCCAACAGTGCCCTTCAGTAAATGAAGTCAAAATTAAAGAGTTTTTTTGCTATACTGTAGTATAAGGTCAACAAACTATGCCTCATGCCAAATCTAGCCTGCAAACTATTTTTTTAAATAAAGTTTTATTGGAACACAGCCATTCTCTTTATTTTATATATTGTCTATGGCTACTTTCATACCAGAACAGAGTTGAGTAGCTGTGTCAGGGGCCATATTACCCATAAAACCTAAAAATTTACTCCCTGGCCCTTTAATAAAAACATTTGCTGACAACTGCTCTAAGAAAAAAATCTGAATGGTAAGGGAGGGTCTGGAGTGAAATTTATTGTGTAACTCGCTGACCCATCCCTCTATTTCCTCTGAAGGATCTAGAGCATTCTCTCTACACCAAGGCATTGAGAAATACCTAGGTGAAGGTGGCACAGTGATGCTTAATAAACTTGGAAGTCAAGAATGATAGTGGGAAATCATTGAAAAGGGCTCTCTGATTTCACCTAGAAAAATGGAATCCTAGAATAGCAGGGGTCAAGTGGCTTAGTTAATTGCCAGTGACAAGGTGTGGGTAATTACTGTAATGTGCAGCAGGCCCAATGTAATAATCAGAATGGTTTGACCTGCAGAGATCTTTGTCAATGATTAAATGATCATGGAGGCCCTGGGACTGGTATAAATGGGCATTCTACTAGAGTCTTACTTGATCTCCAAAAGCAAAGTAAGTGAGTCACAGCCCCTAACACTATTCCCATCAAGAGTCAATCCACAGACTGTATGAAAGGGAGACCAGGTCTCCTTGAGGAAGGATTCTGTTACCCTGCCAAAAACTTATGTGCAAACGTTCCTCCTAGCCTAACCTAAAGAGACCTATGGCTATTTACTAGGGCAACCATTCATTGGTGGTGGGGAGTGGGGGAGGGGCCTGAAATTTTCAAGGATTACTTCTATTGCATATGAACTAACACTAGACTCTCGGGACTCTAAATCCCACTGTGGTCCACCGGCCCATCAGAATTACAGAGGTCATATCATAAGTGGAGTTTTGGCTCAGATCCATTCCATTGCAGACTCAGTGGATTCCTGAACCCATCCTCTGGCAAGACCATGCCATCGCCAGCTGAGAAATATTATCCATTCAAAGAACATCTCCTGGATGTCACTAAGCCCTAATAGACACTAATAACATGAATGTGGGGCACCAAATGGCTATGCAACCATAAATCTTCCCCAAAAGCTAGATACTGTCAAACCCACAAAATCATATTTTTGGATGGGGTACAGGAACAGGGTCCATTAAGATTGGACACAGATAAATTATGTGACATAGATCTCATGTCATCTATCTCTGTTGAACATATTCCTCTTCCTAAGCTCACATCTGAGGCCTGATGGGGTATTCCCTATGATCAGCTGCCAGAGAAAAAAAGGAACCCAGTCCTGGTTCATTAATCATTGATAAGTCAGCTCAATATGTTTTTGCAAGGCAAAACTAGATTGCTAACTCATGAGTTTGTTTTTCCTGCCCAGCATTAGAACTACCACCACCAGTGGCACTACTTAAAGACTCACTAAATGTCTAATTTATCATCCCGTGATCTTCATAATATGTCCTTGACCAAGGAAACTATTTTACATTGAAGGAGGTATAACAATGGACACACAACCAGGGAATACACTAGTCCTTCCATAAACTACATCACTAGAAACTGCTGACCTGTTAAAGGTGCTGCTAAGGTGTTCAGCCTGGAATTGATACCCCATGGAGTGAGGACACTTTTCCCGTTGAGGTCAAACAGTTAATGAGGGATAAGTAGTATAGCAACTTGAGGGTCCTGGTAAGGAGACTGACTTTTTCTGAGTGAAATGGCATATCATTGGAGAGTTTCTAAAAAAAGAATAGCATGGTCTGACTAACATTGTAACAAACCACTTGGACTGAAGTGGGATGAGGGCAGAGCAGAATAATCAATTTGGTTACCTATTGAAATAAAGGTAATGAATGATGGTGCCTTGGACCTGGTCAGAAGCAGTGCAGGTGATGACAAGAGATTGGATTTTGGCTATATTTTGATAGTAAAGCCATGGGACTTCTTCTTTTAATTTACATTCATTTATTAGTGAGTCGAACATTTATGAAGATGGATTATATGTCTGCTTTCTTTGCAACTTTCCAATACATTTGTTCCATCATAATAAAAAATGGGAGCCAAATAAAGAAAACAATTTTGATATTTCAATTCAATCAACAAATTCAAATCTTCAGATTCAGAATCACCAGAATAGGATATTGATAGACTTTAAGGTCATATTGCATTTTCTGTAAAAGTATCTTTAACAACATGAGCTTTCTTTAATCTTTCTTTTAGAATATTTGGCTTGTGTCACACAATCAGGTACCTGATATATTATCTTGAAATGATTTTAAGTCCTTACATATAAACTATTTGGTTTGTTTTAGACTGAATTACATCCCTCCAAAATTCGTATGTTGAAGACTTAACCCCATTTGAACTGTATTTGGAGATTGGTTGAGGACACAACAGCTACCTCTTCCCTCTTGCCCTCTTTCTCCCTCCTTCTCCTCTCTCCTCCCCTCCCCTCCCTTCTCTCTTGATGTGAGGACACATCAAGAAAGCAGCTGTCTGCAAGCCAGGAAGAGAGGCCTCACACAAAACCAGCCCAGTTGGTATCCTGATCTTGGACTTCCAGTCTCCAGAACTGTGAGAAAATAAATTTCTGTTATTAAGCCACCTGGAGTGTGGCATTTTGTTATGACAGCAGTAATAGACCAATACAGTGATATTCTGCATATATTTGGATGCATGGTAATTGTTAAATAAAGTTGAATAATAAAGATTAAAGCATCTAGGACAGTTATGAAAAAGAAGCAGCACGTACAACAATGAATAAAATAAGATATTCTGTCTGTGTGTATACAGGAATTTCTTATGCCCAAATATTCTGTATATATTGTTTGTAACCTTGAAGATATTTCCCTTTGGGAACAATGTGATTCTTGTTAGTTACATTTAGCTGGGTCAGATCTTTTCATAGTCCATTTTCTGCTCTCTCTTCTCTTGGCCACAATTATTTTATCATTGAAATTTCAACATAAAAACTATTCTTCAAAGAGGCTTTTTTTTCTCTCATTGCAATATTCAAAGTTGCCCCAGGCATTTTATCCCATTATCCTATTTTGCTTTCTTCATAACATTTCTTTCAATCTGAAATTATCTTAAATATTTTTTCTTTCTGTACCTTCCAATAAAATATAAATTTTGTGTGACCTTGTTTTTGTGCTTACTGCAGTATCCCTAGCACCTAAAAAATATCATAGGAACTCAATAAATATTATATGAAGAAATATTTTTGGAACTGACTGCAGGAAATTTTTGAACCAAATTTATGGCCTACAATATGCTTAAATTTTTTGAATTAGCTTTAATTCTTCTAGCACTTATGCCTTTATTTTCCTTTGTTATAATCTGATTTTATCTCTTTAAATTGTACAAAGCTATGTGAATTGTTTAAACTCTTTTTGGAGTAAGGAAGCCTATAAATAAACAAAAATCTACATAGGTTTAGATTTCAGATTATTTCCCCAAAATGTGTTTACATTGTAACGAACCTGAAGTACATCACAAAACAAGCAATTTAACTACATATAATATAATAATATATAGTTAAAATGCTTGTTTTGTGATATATTTCAGGTTCATCCTGGAGTACATATATAAATGTATATTTATATGTTATAATATATAATAAATATCTATTTTATATAACATATCATATATAATATTCTTATATATATTAGAAAGAATATTACATATATTCTTTCTAATGGCTTACAGGTACTAGTTTGATTTTTCCAACTATAATAATGTGCTTTTGTTCTGTGCCACCTGCTTCCTTTCATGATCCATTAACTGTATTTTTCCTTCCTGTTCTCTGTCTCACTGGGTGACCTCCAGAGCAGCATCACTCAGGTCTCCTTGCCATCTGCCTTCCAGTTGGATTCAACCAATGGCAGGCACCGACAAGAGGCTGGAGGATGGGAGATGATAAAGATTATGTATTTATCACCCTGGACCTGTACCCGTGCTCCCTTCCTGCCTTGACACTGGGCTGACAGTGATTATGTTTCTCTTTGACCTTGGATGCCATTCGACCACCTTTGTCCCACATCTCCAGCTTCTGTCATGCTTCAGGAACATCATGCCCTCTCCTTACTTCCTTAGACTTAGGGTGGCAATGGCTTCCCACCATTGTTGATCTGAAGGGCTTTACCTTTTTGGCTTCTTTAACCCTGTCCCACTACTATAATTAGTTCCTCCATTTACCTGTCTTTAGTTATAGCCTTTGAATACACCATCTCCTCCCTGCCAGGATGCAGAAAAAATCTAATAAAGAAAAGTTTCTTGCCTGTGTTTTGATAGAATAGGGTAATGGTAAAACTACTGCTAACTATGTAGTTCCTTGGCAAATATTTATTGAAAACATAAAATATACAAAGTACTATGCTCTTTGCTATAATAGCTGTAATATTGGATAAGACATAATTTCTCTCCTCAAAGGAACATTTAATAAAAGGAAAAGCAACATAAGTTACTCTATACATCCTGATGTTAAAAAAAACAATCCCTGCTGCCCTCATTTTGGCTGAAGTCCCAAAAATCTGAGAACGAAGAATATTAATATCTTTTTAACATTAAAAAAAAGGTGTGTTTGATCATTCTTGCATAACTTCCTCAGAGATGACCCAAAATATATCAAGCAACACTAAGTCATCACTCACCTTGAACACACAGATGTGTAGGGGAGGGAGGGAACATCAAGGGAACTGTATTGGTGCCAGATTGTACAATTTTAATTCTTCAGCATCCATGATCCAGGAAATTCAAACCATAGAAGTACAACTTAGCTGTTATTTAATAGAAGTAGTATTAATTGTAGTAAAAGTAGCAGAAGTAGTAGAAGCAACAGTAATAATAACACAGTATTAACTACTTATGACACACAACACAAAGTACTAGGTGCTTTGCATGTGACATGAAAAATTTTAATAATCCTAGGAGACACTAGATAATATTGTTTCAATTTCCAATATGTCCTTTAAAATACCATCAGATGTAAGTAAAAGAAAAAAAGGAAAAATTTCAAAACTGTAGGTCATTAGTTTATAGCCAAAACAGATTTCAATAAGACTGCATTTTATGAATTTTCTCTTTCCTAGAACCTAACATAGTACATGAATTAATTAATAGGAAGTTCACCATTCAATAGGTATTTGTTAAATGTATTAGTATTGAATAAATGTTGAATAAATGCCCAGCAGACTGAAATTTCTATATCTTTATAATAGAGGATATAAAATGTAAAATAAAATTCAAAATTTTAAAATTATACATATCTTCATTAAAAACAAACTAATATTCAGTTATTTCTTCCCATTCATTTTAGCATTATTTATTCATTGCTGACAGTGATAAACATTCAGCTCAGCAATGAAGATATTAAAATCTTGACAATGAAGTCCCAATTGAGGTTAATTTGGGATCTATTAAAATTTGATTGAATTTTTAATCTGGTGAGTGGGATATTAACATTCAACAAGATTTTTTTTCTCAACTAAAATACATAAGGCAATCTAACAATAAGCACCTAATCTAAATAAATGAAAACTAAAACTGAAACACAGTGGTTTCTAGCAACAGCTATTAAATAACTGTAGCAGAAGTTGTCCTTTTTGCATCATTTAGAAGCATAGCATGAAGTATTTGACTGTCCACCAGTAGATGAAGTAAACACACATCATCAAATTTAAAATTCAGCTCCAATTGTCACATCCTCCATGGAGCCTTACTCACTGACCTTCACAGACCAACTCATTGGTTCTGTCTTCTGTACTCTTACTAACTTTGTTTATACCTTTAAATTAGTAAAGACCTGAGCTACAAACATAAAATTAAATTAATATAAATGAAGACAGGGAAACATCGTTTGGTCGATTTTAGTCATCTGTGGAATAGTATCATAAATTCATCCCCAGATTTCATCTTTAGAGCAGAAGAATGCACATATCATACAGATTTCCATGAGAAAGAAATAGAAAGAAGAGAGAAATGACCAGCTGTTGACTTAACATCTTTTCCAAGAAACTTACAGCTTGCATCTTGGTCTTGATAGCTATAAAAACAAATACAAATATTAAAGGACTGTGGTGGTATTTGGGATATGTGTAACTGCTAATGTGTTTGTTTTCAAGAAAATGGCAAATTTGTGAGGACTCAGAGTTTGAATTGCAATGTCTATTGCTTATATTTAGAAGAATATGAAAGACAAGCAGATCTGCAGACTGGGGGTTCCTTCTCCCTCATCTCAGCAAATGCTTTTGCTCCCCTAATCCCACGTCTCTCTATATCTTGTGCTGATTTTTACCTTCCCTCAGTATTTGACAGTGGTGCAAATAAGAGAAAAGTTTTATATGTGAACATATATGTGTTTATTTAATTAACCAGACTACATAAAAGTGGGCAAAAATTGCTGACAAAAGTAATATTGGGAAATAGAAGACAGCCCAAATAAAGAATGATCTTCAAATCTCAAAGCAAACTAAACATTAGACGAGATGTAAGAAGGGCCTAAAGTAAGGAAATAATTCGTGCATTTCACTAGAATTTTTCTAATGGGGATAATAAAACCAAATGTCCAATTGTACTTTAGAAATAGCAGTGATTTTGTGAAAAACCTTTTAAAATAATTTTACCCTTATGGTGCACAACTATTTTTATAATAATGTACCATCTCTGTTTTGCAAAGAGAGAAGCTGAGGAAAAGACATAGTATCATCAGCTGGCAGTGAACTCAAATAAGAGTTATTCCAAATTTTCTGATTATTTCAAATTTCAGTGGTGTATTACATAATTCAGTCCTATGTAAAAATCTGTGATTTACCACAAAGATAACTGAGTTTGTACAAAAGTATTTGCATTGAAGCTTCTACAGTTTATAAAGGTTACTTTCTAATCGATTAGCCATAGTTTGTTCCTCCCTAATTGGAGATAATACCTTTCAGAATTTGGGAGCTCATTGACAACGTTGTATGAAAAGCACTTGGCTGCAGTGCCAGGAGCTGGTGAGCCTCAACAAATTATAGCAATATTTATTGTAGCTATCTTGATTTGCAATGAGAAACAATCACATCTCTTAGTCACATCTGATTCAACAAAATGGTCTGGAGAAACAGTACCTAAGGGACTCACCCTTAGATAAACTCTGAATTCAACTGTTCTCTGGGCTCCAGTTTTGATGGAGACATGCCCTTAGGTTGCCACAAAGGAATAGTTACAGCTATTATAATGATTCTAGTAAATAATAAAGTGTGGTTGATACAAAAGTAATTTATATTCATGGATTAGCTGGATATATAGGTTTAATAATATTGACATTACAGTAACATGTTTAATAGCACATTGTCACATTATCATCTGTTAAATATTTCTTACCAATGCATTTCATATTCTGCTTAATAATAATTTGTTAAAGGCAATGTAGCTGCACACATTAATTATTTAGTAAATGTGGATACCACATTCTTGAATGGCACATGACTTAATTCATGATAAGTTGGGTTGTAATTATATGAATAGAAACTCAGCCTCGTCTGAATGGGAAGATTGCACATTTGTAGCCCTACTACAGTTGGGAAATTAAATGTGAAAGGAGTGACAACTGCTAAGATCTGCAATAGAAAACATTTGACTAAATACGGTAAAACTATTCTATGCCACCCTTGCCACTCATTCCTTGCCATTTCATCCTTTGACTCTGAAACGTATATAGCAAGATGGCTGAAAATGAAACGAAGCTATGATTCTTTTCCTCAGTTACCTAGGTTATATTTAGCTGCTTGTTTCACCTTGCCTAGCTCAAAGTAAAATTAGTGGAGCTCGACCAGCTACACTTTTGTCTATCTAAGTTATAGGAATGCCTTAAGTTTCATTGATTTATTCAATGAGCGTTTATTGATCGCCTGCTTTTGTGTGGCACCAATTAAGCACTATAAATGCAAGATGAAAGACAGATATTCTGTCTACAGAGCATCTTAAGAATGGAGATTATATAACAAATTAAAGATTGAGGAGAAAAATCATAGACAAGGTACAGCAATAGCTGTCAAAATTCCCAGATACAAAATGCATCTACTTATGATTCTTAAAAGTTTGTCAAACATGTTGCTTGCCTTCTAAGAAACGTTATTGTCACTGATTATAATGAAGTACAAGATTACATAAGGGTGCTTTAAATAGTTGATGTTAAATGTGGTGGACAGGTCTGATTCTCGTGTCTTCCTTATTAATCATTCTAAAAGTCTTGCTAAGATCCACAAGAAATCTTTCTTCTTGCCATGAGTATTCTCACTATTTCTTGTAGTGATTTTGCCGACTTTATACAAATTATATCCTGTGATAAAATTGATAACCTGAAACTTAAACAAATTAATCAATTTACGCTTTAATTGAGATAACCCATCTTATTGAAAAACATCAGTTGAAAGGTAAACAAACAATTCATTCCTTGTTCATGTATCTTGATGATGTCTTCATTGCTCTCCAGGTAGTGTAAATAACTTGAATTAGAAGGAAAGATCCTCTTATGTGTCTCATATTTTTTCTCCTCTCAGGCAGCAATTGTTCTTCTTTTTTTAAATCTCATTTCTTATCAAAAAATAACAAGCTAATTTTAAAATTTGTGTTGATATTTAAGGGACAAAAACTAGCCAAAACAACCTTGAAATGAAAAGAGTTGAAAGACTCAAACTTCCCAATTTTACAGGAATAAGACTTCCCAAAGCTACAGGAATAAGAGAGTGTGATATTGGCATAAGGATAAACATACATCAATGGAATAGGATTGATAGTTCAGATATAAACCTTCACAATTACTGTCAATTAATATTTGACAAGGATGCCAAGACAATTAAATGGAATAGAATAGTTTTATCAACAAAGGTTAATAGAACAATTGGATAACCACATGTAAAAGGATAAAAGTTGGATCTCCTGACTCACACTGTATACAAAAATTAACCCAGAATGGATCAAAGATTTATGTGTAAGAGTTAAAACTATAAAACTCTTAAAAGAAAATGTTGAGGTAAATCTTCATGACCTTGCATCAGGCAATAATTTTTTAGCTATGACACCCGAAGTGCAGAAACAAAATATATAGTTAAACAAAACATTTTCAAAATTTAAAATTTTAAACTTCGAAGGACACCATCATAAAAGTAATGAGATTGTTCACAGAAAAAAGAAGAAAATATTTTCATAGCATATATGTGATAAAGGACTTGTATGCAGAATATTTAAGGAACTATTACAATTTGATTATTAAAAGATAAATATTATCATTTTTAAGTGGACAAAAGAGCTAAATTGACATTTCTCCAAAGAAGACATACAAATGGCCAATGACTAATGAAAATATGTACATCATTAGCCATCAGAGAAATGCAGGTCAAAATCACAATGAGGTACCTCTTCACACTCAATAAGATGGCTGTAATAAAAAAGACAGATAACAACAGATATTGGTAAAGATGTGAAGAAGACAAACTCTCATACACTGCTAGATGGAATGTAAAATAGTGCAACTACTTTGGAAAGCAAAGTTCTTCAAAAGGTTAAACATGGAGTTACCGCATCATCTAGTAATTACACTCCTACATACATACTTAAGAGTAAAGAGAATATATATGTTATTCTTTGCAGTGATCTGAAATCCAGCATTGCCCCAGTAACATTGGGGGTCCTCAATTTTTGTGCCAACACAGTAAAGAACTATAAGTCAGCGAGATTTAGAAAAAGTAAGATTTATTAAAAGTATATTTTAGAAAGAGATGGGCCATGCCAAGGAAGGCGGCAGCCCTGTGGAATTTGAGAGGTGAATAGACTAAAAATAAGGTTTGCTCCAAGGGAGGGGCGGATTACCAGTGAAAGCTATAACTCCCGTGGAAGTGAGGAAGTCTGTATTATATTAGGGCTGAGATGGGATGTTAGAGCGTGTTCTTAGATGATTGGCACATGAGGTCATTTTGATTGACATTTGGCTATTAATTTAACCCTCTGCCTACTGCGCATGTGTTTACCCAGAATTCAGTCTGTTATAATTAGATTCATGAACTTCTAGGCATAGGCATGGTATTATAATAATGGTATAATGCGGCAGAGGTGCATAAAAGGTTAGAGTTGTCCTCACTGCACAAGCGTTTGTGGCCAAATTAAAACAGCTATAGGTTTGCGGCCTTTTATTCCTTTGTTCCTCAATATGCAGGGGGTGATTTATAACTATAAAACGAGTGCTCCAGGGAGGTCCTAAAGAAAGTCTCCAGGCTGGGCCTTCATTCCTTTGTTCCCTTGTCACTCACGTCTGCCTAACTACCTAACAAATCCACACAAAATCGTGTATAAATTTTCATAGCAACATTATTCGTTATTGTCAAAAATTAGAAATAATCCAAATGTCCATTAACTGATAAGTGGGTTTTTTATTCACAATAATGTTTTTAATGCTTATTCATTTTATAGTATATATCAGTACTTTATTTCTTGTTATTACTGAACAGTGTTCCATTGTACAAAGATCAAGAGAGAACAGAAACAGTCAGGTAAGAGGCTAACAAGGAGAAGGGAGAGCACTGGAAGCCAGTAAAGAAAGTATTTTGAGAATGGAGGAATGATCAACTCTGTTAAACAATGCTGAGAGGTTGAATAAGATTAAGATTAAAGATTGACCACTGGATCTTTCAGTAAATTGACCTTAACAGAATTCTTTGAATAAAATTTTTGGAAGGAGTTCAAGAGAGAAGAGATGAAGGGAGAGAAAATTAAAATAACAAGCTTTGCCCAATCTTCTGAAGGACTTTTAGCATGAAGAAAAGCAGGAAAGTTCTACAGAAGCTGGTGCGAATATGTGTTCGAGGCTGTTTTTTGTTTGTTTGTTTGTTTGTTTTAATGAATGCTATTATGGTATATAGGAAACTAATAGGAAAATCTAGTGTAGTTACAAAAAGTGATGGTGCAGGAGACATATAAGTTGATATTCAAGGTGGTGAGAGGTTATAGAAATCATCTTTTAATTGTTTTTTATTGTTGTTTTTCACCTTATAGAATTTTTAAGATTATTTTTTTAGAGCAGGTTTAGGTTTACAGAAAAATTGAAAGAAGGTACAGACCTCTCATACACCTTCTACTTCCGCACATGCATAGCCTCCCTCATTATCAATATCTTTCACCAGAGTGGTACATTTGTTACAATTGATAAATGTCTAATTGAGTTCCTTCTGTTTTCATCAATGAAATGTGAAACATGCTTCTGAACTATGAGTGAGGAAAACAAAGCCATATTGAAAGTTTTAGGTGTGAAAAAGTATCTGGGACGATGAGAGAGTAAACTAAATAGGAAAATGACTAAAAACTCAATAAAATTGACAATCATTATCAAGGTCCCATTTGTAGTTTGTGGCCATAAATCGATTGTGATTGCTACCTTCTACTTAAAAGTAAGCACATAATAGGAAGAAAGTTAGAGTTTAACACAGTTGGGTCTTTTTTACCAGTTATATATAACAGAGGAGGAGAAACAATTACGTAGTGATTTCTATATAATAATGACGAATAATGATGAACCCTGCAATCTGAGTTTAGTTGGAAGGGATATGATGACAAAAGAGAAATGACAGACAGTGAAAAGGCAATAGAGTTAATGGATTAAGGGTCTGGTTTAGCAATAAATAAATAAACAAACAAACAAACAAACAAACAAATAAGGAATTAGTGAATTCCTTATTTGGAATTCATATGGAATTATAGTTGGTAACAGTCAGAGAGCAGGAATTAGTGAATGTCATATGGAATTATAGTTGGTAACAGTCAGAGAGCACAATGATTTAAATTGAGAGGTTGGAAATCATGCAGTTGCTGGTATTGATGTGGATAAGGGTGAAACCATGGAAATAGATGACTAAGGTTAATGGACTATAAGATCAGTGAAAAAAAAGTAAGTCAAAAACAGGAAATAGAACTGTTTTTCAATGGATCTTCCATGGAGAGATGCAAATTACATGGAGAGGAAGTATAATGGTTTTGAAATGGCCAGTGAAAGGAAAACCGGCCACTATTTGAGAAAACGGAAGGAGAAGCATCATTGCTGGAACCAGAATATTTCAGTTATAGCAACAAGGCAAAGGAAATATTTGGAGAAAAGATTGAATGTAAAGGGACTTTTTATTTATGAAAGAACATATGCCTGTGATGGAAAAATGTTTGGGTTACCTGAGAGAGATAAGAGCCGAGGTCAGAATAGCATATACGGAGCTTGTAAAGAAGTGCAGTTTGCATCGCTAGCTCGAGTTCACAGATGTGGCTGGCCCTCCACACTTCATTCAGTATTTTGAAAACCTTAAGACAACTTGAGTACACGAAACATCAATTGTCATCAAAAAGGAAAGATTTGAAAGTTTAACCGCGTCATCTAATTTTGTGTTTGTGCAAGGAGATAAATCAGAGCACTTGATCATGTTGTTCTGTGAAATGCTGTATTAATTAGCATTATTTCCATTTCCTTTGAGTATAGCCAAGAGCTTTTCCCCGCTACACACAGAATACATAAGGATTGAGTATCTGTTTGCCAATGGACCACTAGATGGGATAAAGACAGCTCATTCTTTATTCCACTTCGATCTCTGGCCTGTGTGATGGTACTGTCAACAAGGGGGTGACACAATGCCAAGTATCGTTGTGATTTTTATGACCTGGACATCTGTCTAGTATGTACTAGACTAGGACCACAAGTTCTGTCACAGAGGCCATGAAAAAACTGCCAGATGGTAATGAATTTTAGCCACTGCTGACTTCAGCTGGATACAAACAAATGACCTAAGGGGACCAGATTCCATATCTCTCTTCTAATACGAGCTAACCATTCCTTCCAAGATATGATTATAAATGCAACGTTAATGCAGAAACAAACTTGAAGCCAGAAAGTAATATTAAGGTGAACAATTTAAATAATATAGCAAAATTTAAACATTTTTAGACAGATCCTAAACCAAATAATTGTTGTTGTTTTTTTTTTTCTTTTTGCAAATCTGTATACTTTTTTCCTTCATCTGAAAGGGCCAGAAACAAGAATGAAAATTTGTCACATTTGTTTTCCTGGTTTGTTAACCCCAAATAGAAAAGGTTATTACAATTGTTGTCTTACTCATATTCACAGAATAATATATAATAAAATGATGCATTTTGTTTTTATCAGGATTATAGCCAAAGGATAGAGTGTTTTGTTCTGATAAATTTAATTTTCTAATAAAGTATTTTTTACTCATTTGTTTTGTTTTCATTTTTACTTTAGTTTCAAGTCTTACTAACTTTTCCGTATGTATAAGTAATTACCTCAATAATAGTAAACGGAAATGACTATTGAATTTTTTACAAGGTCTTATGGTCACAACAATGAATTTTAATTTGGGTAGTAGAAGAGACTAGACAAGGTTTGTACTTACCATGAGCTTGTTTTGTTCACTCTAATATGCGATTGATTGAATTCCTATATTTTTTTCTTTCTCCAAAAAGTGAGAAGAGAAAAATACTAGCTCACTTATGGTCATGATTATTTTGTGTCCAACTAATTAGTTCAGTCGGTGAACTGAGTGTTATAGTAATGAAAACTTTTTGATTTTTGAACTCACTTTCTGCATATAAATTCATATGGCAAATTGTATGGGATCTTGGTAGAACTGTGCAGAAAAGATATGAAAAGATATGTGCAGGAAAGTATTTTAAAAAACACTTATTTAAGCACTTTCCTTTTAACATACTGTCCATACTGTCCAAAAATGAGAACCCTATGCCCTTTTGTCCACACACCAAATGGGGTCATAATGGAAAATTTTTTTCCTGACAAATTATGGAGACCTCGTGTCAAACAACCCTTTCTCAATGGTCAGCTATTAGAATTTTGATGAATGTTGAGTCTAAATCATTGGTTTAAAGGTTTAATCTTTTTAACGCTAATATAGAGAAGTAAAATTTTAAAAACAATATCAAGTTTAAAATAAATAGTATCTGTGAAGAAACAGCTTAAAGGAAAATAGTTGCACAATTTTCTGGATGTATTTGATATCATTTGAATCCAGGATATACCACGTCTTATAACAAAATACCCCATCTTATCTTTCCTACTGGATTATAAATATCTAGAAGGAAAGAAATGTGTCTCATTGATCTTGGTATTTTCCACAGGTCCTTCTATGCAACACTTAGTATAGATATGTTAAATGCATCTCTAAGAGAAAAAGCTATCTCCAAAAGCAGTGAAGTTATAACTAGAATATTTTTTGTAAACTAACTGGAAAGGAGATTTATGAAATCAACCAATCTATGAAAGATCATTAAGTATTAATTGGAAATTGTTTAATTACCCCCAAGTATGACTATTTCTAGGAGAAGCCAAAAAATAAAAACAAAATAAGATAGTCCCTACAACTTGAAGAGTTAATAATCTGGGAGGATAAATGTGGATTATATAAAAGAAATTAAGTTAAATACCAATCATTATGTAAGAGAATACAAAGTGGAAAGCATGAACTAAAATCCTATAGACAATGGTCACCAAAATTATTAAGAATCCCAGAAAGCTTTAATTTAAGTATATCTTTTGATATATGCCATATCAAATGGTAAAACAAAAATTATAAAAGATTCTATAATTTATTTTAAAAATAACCATACAAAAGTTACATGGCAATAGTAATATTTTATTTTGAGGAAAAATATACTTGTCAACACAAAAAAAAAATAAGGAAGAGTCATATTGTTAGACATTTATTTAGTTAGTTATTTTTCATATGAAAACAATTTTATTATTTTTAAATTACATGTATATATAGAGTGGGGGTCATGCTTTGAGAAATAGTTAGGTTCAGAAATCATTAAGAAAAGTAATATTTACTTGTATTAGACCTTTTTTTAAATCTCTTTAATTTCTGGCTCAAAAGAAGTCAGCTGGATTCTCATATCTGCTTCTGTATCCATTCTGTTGCAATTCCACACATGTGTAGCCATTGGAAAATTCCACTCTATGCTCATGGGAAAATGAGAGAGAAAAGGCAAATAATGTCTTAGTTTGATTATAAAATAGTTTTGATCTTGCTAATCCTCTGAGAGGATCTTGGAACCTCCATGGTCACAGGCCCACACTTTGGGAATTTCTGATATAGGGATTCCGAGATAAGCGAGAATGTGACAAGATTGGAAGAGTAGGAGAAAATTAATGGGACATTTTTTGAAGTGTCTACACAGAAAAAAATTCAAGTGTAGAGACTTGGATTTGAAGTCATTTAATCTTACTGTATTTCAATTTAATTGTCTGCACTATCCAAGGTTGCTATGAGAATGTAATGAGCTAATATACATGCATACATATATATACAACCACACACACACATACATATATATATATATATGGCTTTGTGAAATATAAAGCTTTTTATACCTATTATTTTTTACACGATTTTTTACACTATTATTTTTGTTTAGTAGTGTTGTAGCCACCAGCCCCCGATAGACATACGGACCACCAGAAATCAGTGAGTTATAGGAAACACACTCTTTATTCAGTCAGCTAGGTCTGCCAGGGGTACGCAGACCCCAAATCAAGTAGCCCCAAAATGTAGAGGTACAGTTTTTAAGCCCTAAACCCCTATTCTTTATCCTGTCTCATAGCCTTTGTATTACTAAAAGTTTAATAGAATTAATTATTTTCTTTATATATCTAAACAAAAAATTGAGGAAGCATGGGCCAAAAGTTAACAAGAGAAGAGGAGGGATCTCTGACAAGCCAGTGTTGTGACCGAAATAACCAGGCCCAACTCGAGTGCTCTAGTCCAAGAGACAGTTTATTAGCCGGCGGCTGTCCTTGCAAAGGAGCAGCCCCGAGACGCAGGGGCACAAAGGTTTTAAGCCCTCGATCCCATCCCCCACATCCTTAATCTTTACACAAAAGACTATATCTCCTCCATTCATTAACTGATAACTAAGAGGTGGGTAAGCAAGCAGGGGTACAGAAGCAGAATGCGTCATTGTTAAAATATTTTGTACCTATAGGCAGTGATCCGGCCAGTAAATCCCTCTAGTTAATAAATTTTTAGCAGATAACTAACTAGAAGTAAGACATGGCGGTTAGCACGTACCATGTCTTATCCTTAACCTATTGTTTCTAAAGGGGAGGTCCCTACATTCCCCACTG
>NW_006436288.1:8088401-8090207 GCF_000325575.1 Pteropus alecto
CTTTAATATATGGAGTACACCTGGCTCAGAGAAGAGCAATGGGGAGAAGTTCTGCCCAGGTCCCACCAATTTCTAATCCTAACTTGACTAATGTCTCTTTTAGGGTCCGATTTATTCTCTCTACTTGGCCCAAATTTTGGGGCCAGTAGGCGCAGTGAAGTTTCCATCGCAAATTTAGGTAACCAATTGTTGTGATACCTTTGCTACGAAGGCTGGCCCGTCATCCGACCCTAAAGTTCCGGGGAGACCAAATCAAGGGAGGATTTCTTGTAGTAGTTTCTTAGTAACTACTAAGGCAGTCTCTTTCCTGGTGGAGAAGGCCTCTACCCATCCTGAAAAGGTGTCTATAAAAGCAAGTAAATATTTGTAGCCCCCCACAGTCGGGGTTACGTCAGTGAAATCTACTTCCCAATGGTCCCCCGGATAAGTTCCTTTCCCCCTATGCCTAGGTTCTTCTATCTTCCCCTTCTTTGAATTAACTTGGGCACGAGCTGGGCATCGTGAGGCAATCTCCTCTGCAGTTCTTCTCTCTTCTAACAAGTGAAAGTAAGGGTCTAAAGCTTGGAGCATCTTAGTTCACCCTAGGTGTGTGGTCTGGTGTAGTTGGTAAAGGAGAGTCCTTCCAAGGGCCTGTGAGAGCCCGATTTTTCCATCTGGTGTCGTCCACCAGCCCTGTTGGTTCCTAGTGGCTCCCTTATCTTGAAAATATATGTTCTTCTTCCGCCATATAGGTCGGAGACAGAGGCAGTTTTGGGTAAGGGACGATAGTCAGTAGATGTGGTAGGAGCCCCACTGGCCTTGTGGCCGCCGTTCTTGTCTCTGCATTGGTTCGTTGGTTTCCCTCAGCCTCGGTACTATTCCCTTTTTGATGCCTTTTACAATGAACAATAGCAAGAGCCTTAGGCATCCATATGGCTCCAAGTAAGGCTAAGATCTCCTCCTTGTTTTTGATGTCCTTCCCAGCTGAAGTTGGAAGCTCTCTTTCCTTGTAGATGGCTCCGTGTACATGTGCAGTGGCGCATGCATATCGTCTGTCAGTGTATTTTGTGACTGCCTTATCCTTTCCCCATCTTAGTGCCTCAGTGAGGGTGATGAGTTCAGCCTTTTGAGCAGAAGTCCCATGGGGAAGAGCTTGTGACCAGATGGTGTCAGTTAAGAGTTACAACTGCTGCCCCAGCATACCTTCTTCCTTCCTGCATGAAGCTGCTCCTGTCTGTGAACAGAACTTCATCGGCCTCAGGAAGAGGGGAGTCTTTGAGGTCTGGCCATGAGGAACATATAGTGTCAGTGAAAACTATGCAGTCATGAACGGGGGTCTCGGAGTCTGGGTCTGGCAACAGATTGGCTGGGTTTATGACAGTAGCTTTGGATTTTAGCCACACATTTGGGGTCATCTGGTGCCTCCTTGTTGTTGAACACCTTCTGGGCTATCTCGACAAGTTGGGACAGGTTCATCCCTGCAAAACCTTCTAATTTTTGCAATTTATGCCAGATATCAAGGGCTGCCTGAGTAGCAAAGGCTACATTAATTGCCCGCTGGTTCTCAGGGGCCTCAGGACCAATGGGGGTATATACCTGGTATGCCTCCGTAGTCATTCAAGAAATGCTCCAGGGGATTCCTGAGGTCCCTGTATAACTTCAATTACCTTAGAAAGGTTAGTTGGCTGATGAGCAGACATCCTAATTTCCCCAATTAGAATTTGGTGGTACCGATCTAATGCCATTCTCCCTGCCTGAGAATTGTGTCCCCAGTCTGGGCGGGTAGAGGGAAGTTCCTCCTCAATCTGTTCCCCTGCTTCCTCAACT
>NW_006436288.1:8090873-8111740 GCF_000325575.1 Pteropus alecto
ATCTCCCAAACATTCTTCACTAAACCCCTGTCAAAAGAACCCTCTGAAGGCCAGTTTACACCAAAAGATGGCCACTCAACTTTACATAATGTTCTTAGTCTGCCTGGAGAAAACTTTATACCATAGTCAGCTTCCTCTACAAATCTTTCTTTGAAATGTCGCAGGAGACACCCCAAGGGTGTCTTCTGTGAACTCGGGCCTCCCCCCATCGATTGCATGGAAAACACAAGACACTCAGATGAGAACAATTACTGGGATGTAAGTGGTCCTGGAGGGTCCGCCACCTACAACCCAGACAAGACCAAAGACAATAGACGGAACCTGATGACAGGACACAGGAGGCAGCATCCCACGGCCTGGCCATGGTCTTGGAGATATGACTGCGTCCAGTCTCTCCACAGATCCCCAACGACTGGTCAACAGAAAGATACCTTTTTATCCAGATGCTGAGAACTCAGAAATTCCTGGTGGGATCAGGAACAAAGAGTGTGTCCTAGTGGTTGTGTCCTTGACGATTGCATTGACCCCATCACGGTGTTCGAGGGCCCTGGAATGTCTCAGGGTGACCACCCCTTTGAGTCCATAACAGGGACAGCAACTGCTTCGGAGACCTGTCCGGTCTTAGATCTCAGGGCCACTCCCTGAGATCTCGCTGGGGCCTCCAAATGTAGCCGCCAGCCCCGGATAGACACACGGACCACCAGAAATCAGTGAGTTATAGGAAATACACTCTTTATTCAGCCAGCTGGGTCTGCCAGGGATACCCAGACCCCAAATCAAGCAGCCTCGAAATGTAGAGGTACAGAGTTTTTAAGTCCTAAACCCCTGTTCTTCATCCTGTTTGAACACACAAGTCTATTTTTCTTCTTTTTACTGTCAACCCACAGGTTAGTTGTGCAAGCAGGGGTACAGAAGCAGAAAGCTTATTGTTAGAGCATTATGTTCCCATGGGTGATAGCCGAAGAGTAATTTTCCAGCCAGCACAGTAGGACTTTGAATTGGGATTTGAAGGGTGGATGATTAGTACCAGGATGTCTATATCAGAGAGAATGGAAATGTTCTGTTTTAGTGCTATGTCTAACAATCTACTTGAGTCCTCTTCACATTTGCTTTACTGAGATATTTGACATTGGTTGTCAGTCTCTCTCCCTTTAAACTCTTTCTTTATTGGACTATTAATCAAAATACTGCTTTCTTCTTTTTATACCTGGCCACTCTTTTTTGGTTGCTCTTTTCTCTCTGAGCAATTGTGGTTGGAGTTCCCCAGGGCACAGGCCTTGTCCCTGTTTTCTATTCCATCTACATTACTCCTAAGCAACCTCATCCCACTCATGGACTTAACTAACATCTCTATGCTGATAAATCCCAAATATGTAGCCCTAAACTTGAATAATCAGCTGCCTATTTTGCATATATACTTGGAGAGCCAATAAGAATCTTATACTTTATATATCTAAAAGCAAACTTTCCCTCAACCTTACTGACCAATCTCCTATTCCTTGTTCCCTTCCTGTTCTTATACAAAGGATGCCTTGACCTTTCTACATAATGCACAGGCTCTTTTCACAAGTCTTTTTTACAACTCTTCTCTCCACCTGTGGCACTCTTCCTCTGAATACACTGGTGGCTCCCTTCCTATTTAATCTTTGTTCTGATGTCACTTTAAACTTAATAAAATTTGCAACTCAATGCTCTCCATTTTTTTCTGGAACTTTCTATTTTATTATTTGTATTATCATATTATAGCATGTATTACATACTAAAATTTTATATAATTTTTTATTTAGTTGAATTTTTCCCCATGGGTGCTAATTTTATGTATTTGCTTTCTACATAAGTTCCATAAGAGAATTTTGTTTTATTCGCTAATGTATATACAGTAGTGCCTTCTTATCAGTGGGGGATATGTCTTAAGACTCCCAATGGATGCCTGAAACCACAGTACTGAACCTTATCTATAATGTCTTTTTCTTCATATACCTATGACAAAGTTTAACTTATAAATTAGGCACAATAAGAGATGAACAACAATAACTAATAATAAAATAGAACATTTATAACAATATATTATAAGAAAAGATATGTGACTGTGGTCTCTCTCAAAATGTCTTATTTTGCTGTACTCACCCTTTATGTGATGATATGAAGTGAGAAAATGCCTACATGATATGATAAAATGAGGTGAATGACATAGCCATTGCAAGGTAGTGTTAGGCTACAGTGCTTTGTAGCCATTATTAAGTAAAATCAGGGTTACTTGAACACAGGCACTATGACATCGAGACTATCAAACTGATAACCTAAGATGGCTACTAATGGGCAGAGAGTTTATGCAGTGTGGATGATTAAAGCCCTGGACAGACAGAGCGCATCAGCCTAGGATTTCATCACACTACGTAGAAAAGCATGCAATTTGAAACGTATGAATTGTTTATTTCTGGAGTTTTCTATTAAATATTTTCAGAGAGCAAGTAACTGAAACTGTAAAAAACGAACCTACAGATGACAGGGGAACTTCTGTATGGGATGAGGTTGCTTAGGAGTAATGACACCCAGTAGGCACTCAAATGTTTGTATAATATATAAATATTTATATCAAAATCTGAGTAATGGCATCCAGGAGGAGCAGAAAATGCCCATGGTGAGGGTAATAAGACAAAGTGGGGCAAACGGGGTGAGGCAAACACAGTAAGTGTAAGCTAAGTTTGGTTGGAAGAGCATTCATGCTTCAGAGCTGTAGATGGAAAGGTGTTTATGACAATAATGAAAGGTAACCTTTAATAGGCTTTCATAAAATGCTTTGGCATATTATTCCATGGAGATTACCAAAAATAGAGTCATTTCTCAGCCATTGTTAAGTTTAATCTCTCTGTAGGCAGAGGCTGAATGAAATGACTTCTTGGTCCTTTCCAGTTATGTCTTATGATATATGAACATGAGTTTCAGCCTGAAAAACAAGTCCCTCATGAGTTAACTATGCACCCAGTCTGTTACCTAATATATATATATGTATATATATGATATACATATATATCATATATGTATATCATATATGTATATATATGATATACATATATATAAAACGTATATATATATATATTATAGATTATATAAGCCTTTTTTGACAGAATATAAATGATAACGTGAGAGAGGGTAAGTGAGAATACAAAATGAGGAGGATTTAAATTAAATTCTCTAACAGTTAATAAGTTATTTTGATTTTGCCAATTTGCCAAAAATAATACTAGCAACTAGGTTTCAATCTTTTTTTTTTTAATGTCTTGATGGTTTACTGCACCACTATGAAACATTTCCCAGTCCTCAATAAAGATAAAATTTTCAACAAGGGAAAACCTGTAGAGCCAAGTTTGGAGGTTAAAAACTCAGTAATGAATGTTCTTGTTCTTGTGGGTTATCTCAGATCCTTAGCACTATTTTAATGTCATTTTTAATGTGAATTTCCATACTATTTTAATTCATTAGTCATGGGCTATCATTTTTCGAAGTAATTACTGTAATTTCATCAAATGACATAATTATAGTAAATACTTTGATGTAATTATCATAAATATGGAAAGAGACACCCAAAGGTGTAATAATGTCACAAACTAAGATATTTATGATGTGTAAAGACAAATTATGATGACATTTATGACATGTAATAACATCACAGAATTCTATGTTTATGTTGTATAAAGAATAATGATATAAATAGAATGTAAAATTACATCATGAAGATTAATTTCTTTTATAAATAGTATAGGAACTTGAGAGCTCTGCAAGGCCTCAGGTTTGGATTAATAGATTATTGCCACTTTTTGGCATTTTTCCCTGCAAACCTTAATAAATGACTGCTATTTTATTGGGAGTAAAACATTACCCCTTAAAAGCATAGACATAGAAACAAAGCAGAGACACAAATCAGAAATCATATTTAGTGCTTGAAAAATATATTCATTTGGAAAGTTGAAAAATAACTTTATATTTGGGAAAAAAGTCAATATTGGTCCACATTGTCAATTCAGACTAACAGGTCATTTCAGTATTTTCCTAAAGAGAAATATTTGACGCTTACTAAAGCAGACACAGAAATCTTCAAATAAAAGATTTCTTTTTTTGTCACATTATTGAGTTTTGAGTTCATGAAGAAATAACTTTTCTTGACTGCATTCTGACTATTTAAATAATGTGAAAATAGGTTTTAAGAAAAAAGGAAAGTAGATGACTACAAGCTCAAAGCATCATTAAATTTTGTGAACTTATTCAGTTTTTGTTATTAGAATGAGAAAGACAAGTGCCATAAAAATAATTTCTACTGCAAACTTGTAGCCTAGAGTGAAAGGTATTATGGACATCAGTTTATTTATGACATAATTATTAGTGATCAGTGTTGTCTACATTGTCAGAAGATAGCCTTTCCCTAGTGTATTGGTCCTAGTGTATTTGGAGCATTCACTTGATCTGATTATTTTTTAAGTCTGGAATTTAGTGGTCTAAGATAGTCGTTGTCTTTCCTTCTATTCTTTAGTGCAGTTTAAAAGACCCTTCCTAGTCTGCAGCTTAGCATTCCTCATAGTCTTGATAATGTTTTAGGGTATGGTAATTTTTCCTCCATGGACACTAACTCCAGGTGACCATAGTGATAATTTTGTTAAATGTTTTGCTGCTTTTCACCATGGGCTGCCAAAGCTATATTCACTAATAACAAATAGATTTTTGTTGTTGTTGTTGTCATTTGAAAAACCAACCAGATCAAACAGTCAATTCACAGATTCATATTTCCTTGAAGGTTTGTTGTTTGCAAGCACTTCTGATCCCAATTTCTGCATTTGTAAGGGTTCTTAATTGCAAAAAGTAGAATCCATTCTAGCTAGTTTAAGCAGTAAACGAGTTTATTAACCCATACTCTGGAATTCATATAACCTCCATTAAAGCCAGTAAATTAGACTCAGATGCTACACTATCAGAAAAAAATTCAAATATGCCACTGAACTGTTTGCAGGCATAATAACACTTCCACAAGCATGACATACACCTTCTCTAGAAAGATGAGCATAGCACCTTGAAAAGTTACTGATAGGACTTCTTTTCCTGTTACATCTGATAGCTCACTGTCCCTCTGCCATATTCCTCTACACATGCAGAGCAAAATGGGCACTGCACAATTCTCATTCCTCATACTGTTCTCTGCTGCAGAGAAGTCATTGTCATCGTTGCATCTGATTGTTGGGACCTAAGTCACCTGGCTTTGCCTCACTTGAGAAGAAGACAAAAGAGTAAGGTCCTGGCCTAAAACTTGGAGAAGAGGAAATTATAATGTGCAAACCTACCTTAAAATATAGAAATAGTATTGAAAATTCTCTGGGCTAACATAAACTTTACCCAGGTCCACTATGTCTGGGACCTCAGGTTTAGAAAACTCGTGGAGATATTTTAAACTGTCCCTGACCATCTCACTCAAGGTTTACCTTTGAATTAAATTGCAAAAGTACTTGCATACTTTGGAGTTTATCCCACTATGTCTCAGTACCTCTGCCTTTTAGTAACAAGATGTAGTGTTGAAGATGAATATGCAAATGAAGGTACCTCTGAACAGGTTTTGTTGCAGAAAAGTTGCAAAAATCAGACTGGTGAGAAACCAAGCAGCACTCGGAGAGTTGGAGAACCCAGGTTTATTACACTGGTGGACCCAGAGGAGCTAGTGCTCTGAAGATCTGCACCTCCGCTCCCCAAGCTCAGTTGCAACATTCCTTATATAGACCCTTTTTGGCATGCGCTGATTGGTTAATTTGTCCTCAGATCATTACAATGCGGCGGGAGTTGCTATGGTTGCAAGTAGTTACATTGCCTTACAGGACGGGAGTTGCTATGGGTTACCGGCAGTTACAAAGAGTTACAAAGTGGGGGAGTTGCTAGCGGGTACAAACCGTTATATTTGTTGCCGTTATATTTGTTGCTTAGAGCAAACAAAAGGGAAGATGAGTCTTTAGTTAATTTAGAGTAAGTCCTATGCAGCAAGCATATTTACAGAAGCAGAACAGAGAGAGCTGATTAGCCTTTTGGGTGAAAATTTCTCTTCAGTATGAGTTACTAAGATAAGACATTGTTCTAAACTAAATACCACTGCACATTGCTAAGTTTCATCTGTCCAGGCTCCCAATATCAATTTAGAATGCTTTTAATTTCTACTAAATTACTAGGGGTCACCACAACATGTCTGCCACAGAATTGACCAATTATTATGTAATATAAGTTCAGTTTCAGTTTTTCAAAATTATTTGGTCAGGCAGGAGAGTCAGTACCAGTCACAGGGCAACCATGAACATTTGAATAACCCTCTTTTAAGTCAACAGTTTTCATTTTAGAAAAGATGGGCACAGTGGTTCTGTATCACACTAAAAATACATGTGTCCACATTCGTCTGAGGACCCTGTTTCTGGGCAAAGTTACCCCGTAGTTTAACTCATATTTAAGTAGTTTTTCCAAAAGAAAAGTTCACTGTATAATCCTTAGAACTAATGATGCTACAGGTTTAAACACAAATAAAATAGAATGAAAAAAAATAATCTACACAAACTTACAGGATTTTCCAGATGTGTGGGGTAGAGTAAATAATTAAAAACTATCAGGAATTTAGTTTACTATAAAAAAAACCCAAGGCCTATTTTGATAAAATCCAGCTAAGAAACTGAGAGGAAAAAGTCAGAATAAATTTCTTTTCAAAGTATTAAGAAGCTAATAGCTGAATATTCTAGAATGTATATATTTAGCAAAAAGATGACATAAACAAATTTAGAATTTGCAAGTGATTGTTAGTTTCCTACAGAGAATGTTCTCTTAAGTTTACCATCAACGTTCTCCTGACAGATGTGAAAAATGATCCACTCCCAATTCCAATGCCATTTTGCTCTATGTGTGTTTTTTTTAACCACATTACATCAGTAGTTTCTTAATCACTAGAATTACTTGCCATTTAAAACCTAAATGGTGTAACCAGCTCTTTTATTTTCCACTTTATTCCATTTTAAATTAGTTTTATAGTACCCAACTGTTTTGGAGTTTTGACTGGAAGCTCTACTTTCTTCAGACCATCTTTAATTAAAAAATATTTGAATGGGAAGATTTTCTGAATAGGCTAGTTAAGACAATGGATGTTACCCAATCTCAGCATCAAATATCAGAGATGCTACGTACAGGGAGGCTTTAAGCAGCCCAGAATGGTAGGTGTATTTAGAACCTGTGAATTCTGAACCTGACTTCATTCCTGCCTGCCTGTGTGCTGCCCTCAACAGATAATCTAATCTCTCTTGCTTCTGTTTTTATCATCCGTTGAATTAAATATGGAGAAACAGTATGCTTGTCAAATTGCTATAATATGACAGGACTATGTTTGAAACTAGTAGAAAATGGTTTGTCCATCGCCTCAGCAAAATGAAACAAGCCCCTATTGTGTTTTAAGAGTGAACTTAATTGCCTGATTTATGCTGTCACATGTTTGTAAAGAGTGTAAATTGATTTTCACTCAAAAGAGACTGAAAAGCCAAAGGGCTTGCCAAACTCGAAATCACTAACCTGTCTGGAAAAGCTCACCCAAGCCCATGGAATCTGAGGGACTATAAATGTTTAAATCAGATGCTTGGAGAAAGCAACTCCAGCCAAAATTATTCCACAGAAGCAGCTAAGTGTAAGCTACACAAACAAACAAACAAATCCTTCACAGGAGTGCAATGGTCAGGGTTTTTTTTTTTCCAAATTGATTAACTTTCAGTACAACTAGACTATAGGGGCTTTACACATATTCATTCTGAGAAAACTAATTTCTCAAGGTAGATCAGTGTTTACATAAGCTATTTTTTTTAATTTTTTTTAAGGATAAGAAGTATCTAAAAAGTGTAGTTGACTTGGAGTAGATATGAAAGTTTCTGAGAATTGGAAAAAAACTCAGTAACAACATGACTTGCTATTTCACTGCATTTAAACATTGTGGTCAAGAAAGTAATCCCAGCTTTGGACAAGCCTGCGACTGAAATCCAGTTCCATGTCTTAACATTCTGTGCTTACTTTTTGTCATCTGTCAGGGGAGATGGTAATGGTACTTACTTCATAGGGCTGCTGCGAATGTTAAAAAGGTGAAGTCCACAATGAGATGCACACGATAAATGCTGTTTATCAATATCCACTGAATCACTTTACCTTATAATTTTTTTAAATGAGAAAGAGGTAAATAAGTTCCATAATTTTCTAGAGTGACTCACCATTCAGATTTGTCCAGGACTGGGATTTTTTCAAGGATTTAAGATATACAGGGGACTGCTCCTGGCAAACTGGGATGGTTAGTCTCCATAGTCTTTACTAAAGAGCAACTGAGACACAGTAGAGTCAGAATTGTGCTAAAAGTTAGTTGGACCCTGGAATAGAATCAAAACTGACTATATGTTTTTAACTTTACCATATATCCATCAGTGTCATAAATGTGACTCAGCAATGAGTGCAGTCCTCTCTCATTTAATCAGTCAACAAGTGAAGTGAACAAAAATAAACCAGATGTTTCCACAAACTTTTATTGAATATCTACTGTATGCACAGTGTAGTTGGGATTATAAATATGTGACTTCATAAGTGAAATAAGGTGTGGTAGATGCTACAATTTAATTTTTTAAATTCTTATGTTCTAATTTCAATAACTGAACTGTTTGCTGTTTTTTTCTTTGCTCATTGTTTTGTTGTTATAATTTTTGTTTTTTTCTCTCTTTATATATAGTTTGTTTTAATTCACTTTTAGATTTATGTATAAAAGAAACATAGAGACTCTACCAATTTTGTTCCAGAGAAATATCCCTTTTTTTCTTTTAAAGAGATAGATGAGGGACTAATTACCTCAATCAGCGATTCATCTGGAACTGGCAGGATTACAATTTTAGTAACTAACTCACTCTACCTCTGTTTTTCCCTGTTTCTAGGCAATGGCTTTTCTGGGCCTTTGATTAGAGACTACAGGGTCTTTGTCTCATTCATTGTACAATACTTCAGGAAATCATGTTCTGTCCTTCAGAGTTTCTCACCTCAGCTCTAGTATTCCATGCTTTGCAACTTCAAAATCCAGCAAACATCTTGAAGGGAAAAAATCTATGGTTTGATAGAGACCCTTTCCCTTGACAGGACTTTGTTTCTTAAGCACAATGAGGCTGTGCTTTGCATTCTGTCCACTTCCCCAAAAGACAGAGGTCCAGCCACATATCTTCAAACCATCCTGAAAAGAATTGGTAAGAAGTGTGGGTTTAATCATTTTCAATTAATCTCTGTGTTTTTTTAATACAATTCTGATTTAACAAAACTGATTTTGAGAAATGCTGTATTCTGTGTCCCTGATTGTATATGATAATTCATAGTGGCAAATAAACGCTCTGGAAAGAACTATAGTAAAGAAATTGTTTGACTTTGTTCATTCAGATATTTTCCCAACCTTTTTTATTTTATTTTATTTTTTTATCTTAGAACTCTATTTTTAGATGATAAATATTAAAATCCTGCCAAACACATTTAAAAAATATTATTAGAGGACAGATAATATCTGGACCCATTTGTATTTATCTATGACTAATATGGTAATTGTAACGTTTGTATATTGGTTTGTTTACCTAACCTTTGCCCAGGAATGATTTTAAATGTTTTACAATGATATACATAATTCAGTATGATAATATAAATTAAAAACAAAATGATTGAAGAAAAAAAGGGGATGAAATTATTAGGTCAGGAATGAGTCATAAAATACATGCTAAAATGAATAGCACATTTTTTAATGATGGATGATAAATTTCACTCAAGATTCTAATACCTAAAGTAGAAAAAGAAAAAGACAATGCACTTCCACAATGTTTTTTTTGTTATTCTTAATTGTTGTTAGCACAATTAATTATATCTTCACATATATTAGATTCTTCACAACAATCTAATCGGGTAAAATATCAATATGCTTTTATGTATAAGAACATTAAGACAAGAAAATAAGTAACTTGACCAAGATTACACAGGTACTAAATGCATTTAACTAATACTTACTGGGTTTATATAATGCGTCAGGCACATTATTGAATAAATCTCAAACTTAAAACATCTCTGAAGGGGAGGCTTTGTGATCCACATTTTTTTTTTTTTTTTTGATCATAAATAGGTCTCAAATATCCAATTGGTTTCATCGTAGAAGAGTGGTTAATGGTCACATTTACACCCTGAAAAGGATCAATAACCTACTGGTTATGCATTTATTTATGCATAAGAGCAATTTCTAGTAATTGGTGATTAATTTTACCACTATAGTTGTTTGTGGGAAAAAAAAGCAAGGAGCAGAAATTTTTCTCCAAACTCAAATACCCAATTAATCCTGCAACAAACAATATTCTAGAGCCAGATTAAATATAACTCATTATTTACTGCATGTTTGAGTACCTTCAAATTCATATTTTGAAACTCCAACCTCCAATAAGATGGCATTAGGGAGGCTGAGATTTTAGGAGGTAATTAGGTTTAGATGAGTTCATGAGGTGGAGCTCCAATGATGCATTCATGTCCTCATGAAAAGAGTAAGAGATGAAAGCTCACTCTTTTACTCATGTGAGGATACAATGAGAAGATGCCATCTACGTGTCAGGAAGAAGACCCTCACCAGACACTGAATATGCAAACACCTTGATCTTGGGACTTCCTGCCTCCAGAACTGTGAGAAATGTCTGTTGTTGAAGCTACCAGGTCTATTATTTTTGTTATAGCAGCCCAAACTAACTGAGACAGCCCTGTAAATTTTGGAAGAGTGGACCAATGTAGAAGATAGAAAATATTAGAATAGGCATGTGATTTTGTTTCTAGCTTTCATCTGTCTCCAAAATTTAATAGAAGAGAAGAATATTAGATAGGCCATTGGCGATAAATTGGCCACTAACATTAGTAGCTTTTGTTGATATTTTGGTCTTTCCTTAGCATAAACCTGCTTTTGGGTTTTTGATGTTGCCAGTGAAGTCTGGGATCAGCAAGGTCATCTTCCCTCTCTTTGTTAATGGAAACTTGTTTAACTGTGCAGCAGTAGCTGGTAAAAATTCTAAGGAAGGACATTTTAGTGTCCCAAGTAATCTGTTGAACCAAAGTTGCATCTGAAGTCATTAAACCTTTGACCTATACCATCTGGGCATGTGCCCAAATGAAAAAACACTAAAACAAAAACCTCAGTCCCATTACCACTTCTTGCCCTAAGCTTTTTGTCTTAGTGAATAATTTGTATATGGCAGAATTATATCTGTTCTTGGCAAATGCTTACTTACTCAGGTTTCTTTTGAGATGAAGAATATCCTCCACAAAAATGATGCCAAATATTCTTGCTTAATTTCTTCAAATGAGAACATGAGAAATATATAGAATTTAAAAAATGTACTGCTTGAGTATTTGTATTTCTTCTTCTATTGGTTGTTCTCATTTATTTATGCACAAGGGCAATTTCTACAAATCAGTGATTAAGCAAATAAAATTTTAATACCAAGGAGTAGCTTCCTATAAAGATCTTATTTTAATAAAATTAAATAGAGACTTAATGAGAAAGAGAGGAAACATTCTTAGGTTTCATAGAGAGACCTAGTTCAAAATTAAATCTCATCTTTGTTATTAATTTTACATATAAACATCATTGATTATAAATTTACATAAATGCATATGTACAATGATATGCATGCTCGTTAGTATTTTTTTAAATTTCATTTTTATTCAAAAGTTAAGTAAAACCTCTCTGATTCTAACAATGCCACCACTTCCTGCAAACACTGACACAGGGGAACCATCTTATAAATAATATATAGGTAGCTATGTATTTACATGCTTATATAATTACATTAAACGAAGATGAATATGTATCTGTTTCCACAGACATACACACATATGTGAGGTTTTTTTAGATATTTTATTAGTTTACAAAAATGGGATAACAGTAAATATGCTTTTTTACAACTTGATCTCTCCAACAAAAGTTCTTGGAAATCCTTTCGAATGAAGGGGTGTGATTCAAATTTATTCTTTTTAATGACTACAGAGTATTCTAAAGTACGTATTTACCATCATTTGTTCAATCATATCCCTATTCACAGTCATTCTATTTATTTTCAGTTTTTTTTAAATGCTAATAACTGAACAATTATCCTTGTACATATTTTCATACACATTAATCATTTAATTCTTTAGCATAGATGCCTAAGAGAGAAATTATTAGGTTAAAGTGTATATCAGTTATTGGCTAGACAGTGTAACTAATGTTCAGCCACCTTTGGTGGCTTTTTGGCTCATCATCCTAGTCACCTGGAAGGAAAAAAGAGCATAGAACAGCATGAGATTTACATGAGCCTGGCCTAGCAGGAGTACTGTCACCATTATGCAATGAATGTTTATACCCCCAAGTTTATGTTGAATTTTTAACTCTCAATGCAATGATCCCACCCCCAAGTTTATGTTGAATCCTTAACCCTCAATGCAATGATATTTGGAAATGGAAATTTGGAAGGCGATTAGGTTTAGAAGAGGTCATAAGGGTGAGGCCTCCATGATGGGATTAGTAGTTTTAAAAGAGAAACCAGACCTCTCTTTCTACCATGTGAGAACACAGCAAGAAGTCTGCAAGCCAAGAAGAGGATCATCACCAGGAACTGAATCTGCTAGTATCTTAACCTTGGACCTTTCAGTTTTCGGAACTGTGAGAAATAAATATCAGTTATATACATGTATCGAAGTGTCATGTTGTATACTTTAAATATATACAATGATTATTTGTCAATCATACTTCAGTAAAACTGAAAAAAATCTGTTAAGCCTCTCAGTCTATGGTATTTTGTTATAATAGCATGAGCAGACTAAAACAGACATATACAAATACCTGCTCTGTCATTGGTTGGAACTCAATCAAGTGAGGAGGGAAAATGTAATCTAACCACTGCTAATGAAATAAGAGAAAAATAGTTTTTGGAGAGCAGCAGACATTCTTTATCAATAAATGTGCGTGTGTGTGTGCGTGTGCGCGCACGCATGCTATATTTCACTAAATAGCAGTAGTTTGCTTTTTTTAAACATCTGGAACTCCACATTTTCTCACTGTCTGAACATAAGTGTTATAGTTCTTTTTTACTTTAGGCACTATGATGATTGTAAGTGATATATAATTTTTTAATTTAATTTGAATTTGTTTTTCTGAGAAGAAAATTTGACCATCTTTTCAAATGTTTGCTGGCTACTTATATTTGCTCCTCTGTGAATTGCTACTTTGTGTTCTTTGCCCACTTTTTAATTGAGGTTTTTGTTGCCTTCTTATCAAATTATAAGAGTTCTGTTATAGTTACTAACCTCCGAATTGCAAACATCTTCCAAATCTATCATTTTCTATTTACTGCATTTGTTGTATCTTTACCTATAAAAATATTACATTTTAAAATAATAAAATATCTATCTTTTATGGTTTCTGTTACGTGATCTTAATTAAAAAATGTCCCCCACAAAAATTATACATATAGTTTTCAATATTTTTATGTTTACTTTTACTGTACTGATAAAGTTTAAATCCTTAATCTATCAGGATATTATTCATATTAGGAGAAGCAATAAACTGTGAGTATGAGTAGAAAGGTGAATTCAAAATGGTAAAATTGGATTAACTCAAATAAATTTTTGGCAGAACACTGACCTGTAACACTAACAGTATAAGATAGAGTCCAATTTCATTTTCTTATAAATGCATAAAGGCCCAAACTCTAAGTTTTTGGTTTCTCAATATTTCAACCAGTAGTAAAAATATTCTTGTCATTTTTTCCCACTGTTCATCTCTTGCAGTATATAAAGGCAGGTCAATGAGATCACCATAAAAGCCTCTTGAGATTTTGTGAGGAAATGAACATCCACTATCACATTGTACAGAAAAGAAGCCTTACCGGGCTTATCAAGGAACTGATCAAATTCTGTAAAATTCATCATTTAATCTCATAGGAAAAAGTATAACTATAAAAAGTAACTGCAGACTTAAAACCATTATAAAAGTTCTAATAAAAATCTATACCATTAAAGCAACCACAAGATTGACAAGGAGTCTCACACATGGACACATGTTTTTCCTTCATTATTTTTGCTTTTGTGTTCAAGAGATATTGCGACCCATTGATTATTTTCTGTCATTGTCAAAAAAAAAAAAAAAGTTAAGGTTAGAAACCACTACCAGTCATGACTCTGGAGCTACACTTTCCTTTCACTTTATTCTTTTAAAAGCTCTTTGCTTGGGCTTAGTAGGGCAAGTTGACTGTCTGAGATCTAAAATGTCATAAAGAAATGCTCTTGTTAAAAAAATCACATTTCCATGAACAGAAATATTCGGAACACAAGGAGAGAATAGCACATTTTAAAATATCAGAGTAAACCATGGTATTCTTTCCCCAATCAGCAGCACATAGCTTCTGTTAGATTGTATGCTAACGGAGCCCTCACACACAGAATGTCACTGACATGAAGAAATTCTAAGAAAAATTTTTAAATGAAGTTTGATTTTCCTGGCAGTCATTGCTAAAGCTATTCCAGTTTAGATGTTCTAAGCACAGCTCTGAATTTCAGCACTTCTCTAGTTTCAATCACTTCCACAGGCATATCTTTATTTCATCATTTCAGTTTGAAAGGCATATTTATTGTCCATTTTAAGCACATTTCTTTCATTATCACTTTGTCACCCCAAAATAGTATTTTCATGAGGGCTCATTTTTATTTAGCAAAAATGACCATAATGCCCTTTAAAAGCTGTGAAATCTTTTGAATATTTTCAAATACCTAGAGCCACAAACTCAAAGATTTTCAGAATGATTTAACTTGTATTCATGTATCAAGCTAAAATATGTTAGGAGAAGAAGTAAAATAATGTGTACAGTAAGGTGGTGATTTCTTAATTGTAAAATTTGGAACCACTCAAACTGTTTTGGCAAGAACCTTTCCTTGGACTATATCCATTTTATTAAAAACATTTCTCATTCAATAATTAATTATTGTCTATTAAGAGAGCTAACATGTATCTGGTTTCTCACTTTTTAGCATCGAGCTTTATGTTTGGAGAGTGGCTTGACTCTAACTTCTCTGATAGCTATTAAATATCATTGCATCTAAATGTAATAAAAATAAATAATTGTTCTCAATTATAAGTAACAGTATCAACTTGGTTTCTGGAGAATTCTGAGAAACCAAGGAAAGTTACGGTTGCTCTTCCATGAAGAATGAATATAAGAACAAACATTGGCAGGTTGGTGAGGTGTTTCTTTGACTCCATGAAGCCCATTAATGGGTCACACTCTAAGGTTCAATCTCCTCATTGTAGTAGTTATATATAGCTGTGTAACAATATCGTCACAAACTTAGCACTTAAAACTACAAACATTTATTATCTTACAATAGTTTCAACTGATAAGAGTCTGGGCCTCGCTTCTGGGTTGCCTGCTTCGGAATCTCACAAAATTGCAGTCAAGGTGTCTGCAGTTTCATCTGAGGCTTGACTAGGATCCACTTCTAAACTCATGTCGTTGTTGGTAGAATTCAGTTTCTTGCAGGGCCTTGGAAGCCTTGTTTCTTGGCAACTATTGGCCAGAGGCTGCCCTAAGTACCTTGCCACTTGGCCCACTACATGGGCAGCTTACAACATGACATTATAGCTGACTTCTTTAAAGCCAGTAGGGAGAGAGAATCTTCTAGCAAAATCAGCTTATAATTTGTTTTTTGTTGAACTTTTGAGGTATAATTAACAAATAAAAATTATATATATTTAAGGTATAACAATTGATGTTTTGATATATGCATATACTGTGAAATGGTTACCACAATCAAGCTAATTAACATTTCTATCATCTTGGATAATTATCATTTTCTTTTTTCTTTTTTTTTTTTTGTGGTGAAAATGCTTAAGGTCTACCTTCTTAGTAAATTTCAAGGGTGCAATACAATTTTTTTTAACTGTAATCACCGTATTATACATTAGATCTTCAGAACTTATTCATCCTTCATAATTGAAACTTTATACTCCTTGATCATCACTTTCCCATTTCTCTTTTCCCCTAGACCCTGGCAACTGCCATTCTACTCTCTGTATCTTTGAGTTTGACTATTTTAGATTCCTCATGTAATTGAGATTACACAGTATTTATCTTTCAGTGTCTGTTTTATTTCATTTAGAATAACGTCCTCCAGGTTCATCCATGTTATCACAAATGGCAGAATTTCCTTCTTTTTTAAGGCTGAATTACATTTAATTATATATCTAGACATATCTAGATAGATAGATAGAAAGATAGACAGACAGACAGACAAATAGATAGAAGATGGATAGATCTCACATTTCCTGTATCCATTCATATGTCAAACATAACAGACATTTAGGCTGTTTCATCTCTTGGCTATTCTGAATAATGCTGCTATATACATGGGAATACAGGTATTTCTTCGAGATCCTGACTTCGTTTCCTTTGGATATACACCCAGAAGTGGAATTGCTGGATCATATGATAGCTATATTTTTAATTTCTTGAGGAACCTCCATACTGTTTTTCATAGTGGCTGTACCAATACAGCCAATCGTACATCAACCGTGTACAAGGGTTCTCTTTTCTTCACATCCTTGTCAGCACTTCTAAGTTTTGTCTTTTTAGTAATAGCCACTTGAATAATTATTAAACATGCATGAAGCTGTGTTCTATATTCAAAACAGCTAAGTAGTTTTTGTAAAATTGATGGGCTACTAGATATTATCTCACAATTTTTTTTTTTTTTTTTTGAGAAAGCAGTTTGGACTTATATTTGTTATTTTCCAAATAAAAATTTGGAATTTTCCAAATAAAAATTTTCCAAATAAAATTTCTGAGACTTAAAGGTCCTTACTTCTGAAATAAGAGAAATCTTCTGAGGCAAAATGAACAAAGGTTTGAAGTAGAGATCCAATCTCCTTAACTTGGGGATGGTACAAAATGGACTAGAAGCAAAAGAGATGAAAATTTGTTCATTTTCTGGAAAGAAATTTGGCTAAAAAAATTTCAAACATTTTGATCTGTAATCTCTATAAAGAAGAAAAAGTACCAACAAAGATTTATATTCATAAATGCTTACAACAACATTATTAATAAAGCAAAAATTGAAAATTTATGTTTAATTAGAATGTAAAAATTTTAAACCAAAAAATATACATATTACGTTCATTTTATCCTCAATTTTGTCATGAATAGAGAGGTAAGTCTCCAGATGTAAAACTCGAAAGTGTCTATTTCTTAATTTTTTTCCTATTTTATTCTTCCCACATTATTAATACATTACTTTTAAAACCAAAAAGAAACACATGTTTTTCTTTTTAATGATGCTCGCCCAAACTGTTCCTTTTGGATTACTAAATTATAACATTGCGAAACTTAAATTGTTATTCTTTTATATTCTGAATCTCTATTTTGGGTTAAGTCCATTCTGATATAATGGAATTAGAATGGTAACTTATCAGGTGGAACCATGCTAGTCTGTCTAAATGAAGACTAGTCCAGTTGTGCTGTCATTTTGACAATTTGCAGAATTACCACAAATTATAAAAATGAATTCCTAAGCTGCCAAAAAGATTATTGGCTCAAGTGAAGGCAGTTTATATTTAGCTAAATTCTTCAAGAGAATAGTCATGAACATTTTGAAAAACTCTATCACTTGTTATTTCTAGTTAATGTCCATAAACTAGAAACTATGAAAAAAGTCCTATATTAAAATAAAGCAAGAGTGTTTTTTTTCCTTCAGTTGTTTTTAAGAACCTAGGTACTTGGAGACAAAGCTAACACTTCAAATGTCGATATAAGAAATGTCCAAACCTGTAGAGCATTTTTATGAGTTTATTTGAGGCAAACTGATAACATATGCCAAGGAGCAAGATCTCAAATGCTCCTAAGAATAACAGTTTTGCAGTTTCTTTTATGCATTTGAAATTAAGTAGGGAACATAAGGAAGATTACACGGAGATGGGAGAAAACAAGGAAGGATTGGATTACAGGATAGTTAAAAAGATTATGTGTTCTCTTGAGAGTGGTTTGGTTTATTTCAAAGGTTGTTATCCTAGGTTATCCTAGATGCACAGAAGCAATGAACAGGGCTTACTTAAGGCAAAGATAAACTTTTTACTACAGAAGTTATATGCCTGGGGCATGACTACCCACCATGACCTGCTTAGTTAGGAATTTATGATCAGATCATCCTATGAGGTTACTTTCCATAGAACCCCTCTTTTTTCATCCACACAAAACATTTTTAAAATGTGGTTTCAAAGAACAGCTCCACTGTCTTATTGATACACTAATATATTATTAAAACCATTTGAATTCAGTCTTCAAAATGTAATAATTCTTTCAGAAAAACTGGGAGACACTTAAAATAATGCATTTTGCTCATCATTTACCTTCATCTGTCATTTAAATACTAATTTTTCTTTTTCCCATGGGAAAAAAAGAAAGTTTTACCACTGTTTTTAACATGCTGTCAAGGACGTCTTTATTGTCATTCCAGGAGTTGTCTATGCAATTTCCTCCTCCTGGATAGGATAATATAGTGACCTTCCTTATTCAGGCGGAATAAAGTAGGTTAGATGGCACTACCCACCTCCTACATATAACTTCACTTTCTATCAAGAAAGAGACAAAAGAACCTTTGAGAATCAAAATCATTTCTACTTCATTTCCTCAGTATTCCTTTCAAGTGGAATTTGGAAACTAAGTGTGGTTGAACATTAATTAAGGTCTAAAGATTTGCAAACTTCCTCTCAAAATCAACCCATTTGTAAGTAGTCCTGCTTAGTGATGAAAGGAGAAAGCCATAAAGTATTTTCTGAATCCTCAGAAGCAGAATATGTTCAACAGAAATGCCCAAGAAAAGTGGTAGTTACAATATGCTTCTTTTATTCTTCTTTAAGTAAGAATTTTATCTTTCTTTTAGTAAGAAAATATAGATATCATGGAATGCTATAAAGGCATGATTTCTAAGAGCAAGTTTTTCTGTGTGTGTTTTTGCTAAAATGGTTAAGTTGTGTCTTCTTTATATTTTTCAGAAAGTTAAGAATTAGAGCATGGTCTCAAAGTTAGGAGGAAAGATTAAAGAATGTATAATGAACTATGTACACAAATTAAGTGAATGAATTTAATAAGAATGACCTTTGAGACATATTAATAGGATAAATGTCTGTAGGTGGAGATGTAGTTTGACCAGCTCTGGGGGCAAGTTATCAAGTGTCACTGAGTGTCATTCTTTAAAATTTAGTTAACAATCTCACTGATGTCATTAAAATCCTTTAGTTATTTTAAGTTAATCTTTCAAGCAATTGCTCCTGCAGAGAAAAATAGAAGACTCATTGGTATGAAATCACATATAAGACCTATTATCGAAGCCCTCATGTCCATCATCTATCCATCAATCCATTATTTTATTATTTTATTTATTCTGCAAAGTTTGTCAAGTGCCAGGCACTAGTCTACCCACTGGGAATGTACAACCAAAACAGATATACTCCCTTTCCTCAAGGGAGTACAGTCTAATCAGCAAAACAGATTTGTAAAATAATAAATACATTATTGTATTTTCAATAATATTTTTAAACTCTGTGAAGCTCACAGAGGGAAACAAAAACAAAAATGGTAAATACTACTACAAAAAAGGAAAGAAAGTAAAGACTACATGGAAGACACTTAAGCAGAAAACAATGGCAAAACTATATCTTTTAAAATGAAATAAATTACTCGTACTTTGAATTCCTTACCAAAGAAAAAGTTGCCATTTTCTATTACAATTGGAGTTTAAAGAGATCAATTAACTTGCCCGAAGTTGCTTAATGACTAGGAGTAGTGTCAGATTTTGCATCTAAGCCAATTCTCCCTTCACAAACCCATGTTCTTCACCATGCAACACGGCTCATTCTCACGCCTTGTCCATGTGCCTGTTGTAAAGATTTCTCCTTATTCCTCTGTTTACTCATTTTCAAGACCATTGTCTTTTGAGGCATTTCTTCCCTTTTTGTACCCTCATTATATTTAGATTCAATGAACTACAGAATTATAGGACTGGAAGGGTTATTTAAAGTCATCTAATTGGACACTGTTCTTTTACAGGAGGAAAAAAAAGGCGGGAGGGGGTGGCGGGGTGGCAGAAAAGTTAAGTGAGTGGAACAAAGTCATAAAGCTAGTTAGTTGCAGAGTAGCTCCAGAACTGTTACCTGGTTGAAATTCTTGGGTTCCCCAAGACAGAAATCAAATTTTCAAATTTTATTAAGCTTACACTCCACAAAAGAGGCAGAAATGAGGAAAGGAAAGTCCTCCACACTGCCTCATGGGGGGCTCTGCTTGGCTTTTATAAGTTGGGACAAAGCAGGCTTTCTTAAAAAGGTGGTCTTTCTGGAATCTTCCACTTCAGGGTCGGGTGACTTCCTTTTCCAGCAGCGTTGCCTAGTAACTATGTTTGCGCCTGTGCTGTGGTAGTAAAATGGCAGACTTGCTCATTATTGACACCCCAGGAAAGTCGTATAGCGGTCAAACCTTGATCAACTGCGCATGCGGAACAGTGGTTTGGACCTCTGCAAGGAAGGAAGCGGTTAAAAAGGAGATACAATCAGCTGCTTCTGCATTTTGGGGTAGAAAGTGATGAGGTGGTGGCATTCTTGTGGTCAGCTTATCTGACATTTCTTCTGGCCATCTGGCATTCCTTTGGCCCGTGCCCAAGGACCATGTAGTTTAGACAACTTCATCTATACCTAAACTGTCCTTTCTCTGGGTGGTCATAATACTTCGTGTCTATACTCAGTACATAGTTCATTGTAGGGA
>NW_006436288.1:8111776-8113493 GCF_000325575.1 Pteropus alecto
TTTTTTATCATCAAAAATGTGCTACGTCTGTGGAGGCCAGGCCTAGAGGGTATGAAATGAAAGGAAACAACAAAAGAAATAGTTCTGTACAGCATAAGAAATGCAAAGAGACGAGGGTATGAAAGAATAAGAGGAGACTTGAAAAAGCAAGAGCAGTCAAGCTGAAGCCCAAAATTGTCAAGCTCAGAGAGCATTTTTAGAAGTATAATTGGCATATTAACTTAGTTGTGTGGCTGCAAATTGAATCCTCTGTCTTAAACTTACAAGAAAACCTGCTATAGGCATCACTGCCTTGTGTGAAAATGAAGGAAATGGAATTACATTCCATTTCTAGATTTATGTTGTCAAATAAAAAAAAAATCCTGATTTAGAAAGGAGAGACCATATTTGAAAGGATCGTGGTAAGATGGGGTTAGTGGAAAGGGATGATTGGTAGAGAGGAGGGGGTTTTACATTAGGGAAAACTCTGACAATAACAGCTGCAAGAGTATTGTGGGTTCAGCACAAAGGATTTTTGTTTTGTAGGGAGGAATAAACAAGTCTAGAAAGAACCAGGTGTGAGGAAGTGTGATGAAAGGATGACCTGATGGGACAGTAGATTAGAGACCCCTCAGGCCAGGCAGTTCTCAGAAGGGGCTGTGTGCTGGCTCAGACTGAGGGCGGGTCAACATTCCAGGGTCTGGGGGTGGGAGGAAAAACTTAACCAAAGTTCAATTAGCAAGCGCTTTGCTCCCATTGATCAGGGAGCACCAGTAGTTAAGTTAATCATTTATGGGGCAAAGAATGAGATTTTAGTTGGACTATGTCTGGCCTTATCATAGGTAAATGGGGAGTAGGGCAGCAGCATCCCTGAGTTTTATCTAAGTCATAAAGAGAAAAGTGTTTCATTGTAGTAAATCATTTTCTAGAACACAAAGCAGGTGTGTATATGTGTGTGTGTGTGGTGGGGAGTGATTTCTTAAGCATTGCTGTTTTCCAGGAATAGAGGGATCCAGTAAAATTCAACATTGTCAACTTGGAGCAGAAAGAACATGTCTGTGAGAGATGAGATGAGAGTCAGATAAGGGGCCCCTGGAAGTAGGAATTTAGTCACCAAGAAGATACCTGAAGTCTCTGGATATGCAAAGGAATCTTGTGAAGCTCCATGTATTAAACCATCATGGCTGGTCCTCCTCCCTTATAATAACAGAATATTTGTCTGCTCTCATGCCGACATTGAATAAACTTCTTTAGGGTAGATCATTTGCCGTTCTTCTCTGTATCCTTAACACCTGACATCAAACAAGCACCAAAATAAATAAACTTGTGTTTTTAGTGCTCATTCTTTTAATGTAGGGATCCTCAACCCCCAGGCTGTGAACCGTTACCAGTCCATGGCCTATTAGAACCAGGGGCCACAGCAGAAGCTGACCGGTGGGTGAGCCAGCGTTGCCACTCCCCAGCATTACCATCACTGCCTCAGCTCCACCTCAGATCATCAGGCATTAGATTCTCATAGGAGAACCGGTCCCTGGTGCCAAAACGATTGGGCACCACTGCCTTAATGCATATCGTTTTATAGAAAAAGTGCGAGGATTTTTGCTGATCCAAGTGAAAATGAACTTAGTCAATGGATGCCTAATGCAGCAATGGGGAGGAACTCGTGGGACTTGGAACCAATGTGGCTGGAAGAGGAGCTGTTGCTGGCCTACCTCAAATGCAGGAGCAATCAGAAGGG
>NW_006436288.1:8113506-8131120 GCF_000325575.1 Pteropus alecto
GGAATCATCAGTGGTAGTGAAGAGAGGAAATACCAAAGACATAATTATAGAACAGAACACGTTAACTATGGCTAGGCGTGGTTTATGTTTTCTAAGCTTATCGTTTAGTCGACTACAGATGACTCACTGACATTCTTGCTGGGATTCTTGTCTCTTCAAGTACTCAATAAAAGAATTTCTGCTGAAATGATACCAATCATTAATGGAAATTACCTATTTGGTCAACATTGAGGTGCCTGAGGATCTTCTACCTTGATTAAATCAATCAGATCACAGTCACACAGACAGTGCCCACAATTAGGATATAGCATGGCCATCTACTCCTAAGCACACATTTATACAGTTGGTAGATATTTGTTGGGAAAACGTGAAAAAGAAAGTTTCACAGCATAATTACTCAGAAATGGAAGTGAGCATGCCCTCACAATGGAATGAATATCTGAATTGGGGTATGCTTTGTAGTGTTCAGTAGGTCTAGTCAGGTTTTTAACAGATTACATTAATGTGAACTCAGACTTCCTGTTGCCATGATCTAAGTAAAGGAACAGCTGAAGGCCCTGTCTTCTCATTCACAGGTAGAGAGGAGGTAAGAAGCTCAAAGAGATATTTTAATTGAGAGGAAAACCTACAAAAGAAATGCAGTGAAGCAGCAAATACTATATAAGGTACAAGGAAATAAAAACAAGGGAGAAATATATATTCCTATTGATTTACGGTATTATTTAATTTCTATGCAGTTGTCACTTTCTAGTTATGTTAGTTTTCTATTTGTAGTTCAATTCCATTGTCAGAAAATATAATATGAGTGATTTCTTTATGGTGCAGTACCTTATCAATTTTGGTAAATGTTTCATAGACACTTGAAAAACATGTTAATTTTATCATCATTGGGGGAAGTGTTCTATAATGCCGATTAGGTCAACTTTATTAATTGTATTATTCAGTTCTTCTATATCTGTACTGATTTTCATTCAGCTTGTTCTAATAGCCATTGAACAAACTGTATTAAAGCCTTCTGTTATGATGGAGGACTTGTATATTTCTCTGTTTCATTCTACCATTTTTTGTTTGTTTTATGTTATTTAAAGTTATGATTTTTAGTACACAGATTTTGAACATTCTTACGTTTTTCCATTGAATCGAATCTTATCATTAGAAATATATTTATCTTTTGTAATGCCTCTTGTCTGAATGTCTTGTCTCATATAGATACAGTAGCTTTCTTTTTATTCATGTTTGCAAGATAATCTATCCTTTTAATTTAAACAATTTTTAGGTAATATTTAATGTGATAGCACGTATTTTATTTTATTCAGTCTGGAAATCTGGTCTTCCTTAAGATTAAATTTTCTTATTCCATTTTTTTCTTCTATCAAAAGTAGCTTATACATTCATCATTCTATTTTTCATTACTCTATAGATCAGAGCATGCATCATTGTCTTCCCGATACTAATAAATAAGTAATGTTTATTTATTTAAAACCTGACAAGGCATTGTGTACAGATCCAATTAATTTATTAACACACATATTTTGCTACTTTTAATGATCTTCATTTATAGCTGCAGTTCCAAAATTGATTCCATGGAGAATCAATTTCCTTAAGCCTGAATAAAACCTTTTAATATTTCTTGTAGTCAGGTCTGCTGCTTCTGAGTACTCCAATTTCATGGGGATAGAATAATTTTTTAGAATTCTAGTCTGGCAAAATTTTCTTGCAGCGTTATAAAAATATGATTTCATTGTTTCTAGATTCCATTGTTTCTGTTGAGAAATCAGCTGTAAGTATTATTGTCATTTTTTTGGATGATAATGTGTATTTTACTCTGGCAGCTTTCAAGAATTTACCTTTCTTTGTTTTTAATGGTTTTATTGTAATGTTAATATATGTGTTTTTCTATTTATTCTGCTTGAATTACCTGAGTTTCTTAATTCTGTGTGGTATCTCCTATTAGTTTTTAAAAGTTCTCAGCAATTATCTCTTTACTTCTTTTGATAAATCTGCATTTTTTTAATCAAACTGTTTTCCTCTTCACTAAACCTGTGCTTTCTCTGTCCACATGATTATTATTCATAGATTTCATCTTTCGTCTATTTTCTTGAATATATTAGCTACAGTTATGTTAAAGTTTTTGTTTGCTAAGTGCGATCAGTATCATTTTTGAGCCAACATCTACTGTTTGTTTTTACCTTGATCATTAGTCGTTTTTTTTAATCTTTTTATATATTGAGAATTTTTTTATTCCTAAATTTTTAATATAAAAGCACTACAAAGAACTCATACGGTTTAATCTTTTGCCAGAGTAGAGTTTCTCATTCCTATGTTAGACAGGGTGAAGGGCTCATCACTTTTACTTTTATTAGGGATTTAGCTGTGTCAAGGCTGCTTGACAGATTTAGTAATACTCATGCTACCTCTATATTGTCTCAGAGTGTGATTTCCCCAAGCCTGGGAGCATGGTGGGTATTTGACTCCTCAGCCATGAAAGACAATTGTTATTCAGGCTTGCCCTTTAAGCTAACCAGCCCAACTCTCCAGTATCCTACCCTTAAAGATAAAATCTGACGAATGCTTAGGAGGGAGACTAGTTGTACACTTGAGGCAGGTCCCATATCTCTGGTTGGTCTCTGTTTCCTGAGCACTGACAGCAGATTTAAAGTTTTCTTTTAGAAACCTTTGCTATAAATCTCCAGCATCCCATACAGTCCCCGAACACAGCAAATATGCCCTTAGTCAAACCATTCTTGCATTTGAAGTCCCTCGAGTTTCCAATTTGTCACTTAAGATCCACACAACGGCTTTGCTGCTCTTTCTTTCACCCAGAAGTTGCCAAGTCTTTTATAGCAACACCCAGAATTTGCTAATGCCATCATTAAATAGAAATGACTAGCAATCATGAGTGTTACTTTGGACAAAGTCTTGCTTTTCTGAAACTGGTTCATCTAGTCCTCATTCCTTCCATAATTTTCTCATGCCTTTATAACATAATTTTGTAATTTTCCATCTTTTTCTAGTTGTTTCATTGGGGGTTGGCTGTTCACCACCTACTACATTTATTTAAAAGCTGAAATCTCAGTAAATATTAAAACAATTCTTGTTCTCATTTGAAATCCTGTATCACTTACAATTTCTGGTTCCAAAATCATATTCTTATATTGTTTTATTGCTTACTGTGTGTTTGTCTTATTTCCTTGGAAATTACAGACATTGATGTTAAGACATGTTGTTTTATATCTTGTACAGACCTATCATAATACTGAACATAGCATAATTAAAAGCCAATTTGACACATCCGATAGTTGAAAAAGCTAATCTGGGACATGATAAATATTCATCACAATCACAATTCATCCCGCTTTATCCTTATAAATCCTTGTCTGATCCATATATCCAGTTATCTATTTATATGTATACTATCTCTCTCTCTGACCCCCTGCACACTGTCTTTATAAAACTCTGCTCAAGGACTGATAGAGTAAGTATATATGAAACAAATCTACAGCTTTTGTAAATCTGCTTACAAAGAAAAGTGGCTCTTCGCATTGTTTCTTGTCTCTTAAGTGTGAAATCCATCTAAGAATTTAGGGTAATGAAGGTTTATTTCTCATGATAAACTTACATGCTTCCTTCAATTAAGTAATGAGAATTCTCTAATGCACATAGTTTCTTTTTCTCCTTGAATGCTATGAAAATAAGACCTGTTTTTTTAGTGAATTGTCCTTCTTAGTCAATGTATAGACACATACACACACATACTTCTTTTGTAAAGACAAAAGGTAAAGATAAAGGTAAGAAATAAACAGGAATCACACACACGCATGTATCTGTGTGTGCACGTGTTTGTATAGTGTATGTGTATGTGTATATTCCTTTTTATTTCTTACCCTTTACCTTTTCTTTTTTGACTAAGTGTTAATTGTGTTGGCGTTAATGTGCTTGTGTATTTATTGTAAGCCACATCAAGTTTTGAAAATAGGTGAAAGAAATTTGAATTTATACAAAGCCAATATGATGAACTAGGGAGCCAGAGACTCATCAACTTTGACAAGAACTAAGCTTTCAGTGGCCAGGAGGACCAGGTTAGCATCATTTGTTTAATATTTTCCAAATATTGAATCATTAAGACAAACTACTCCTAAGATTTTCCAAATATTGAATCATTAAGACAAACTACACCTCCTAAGATTCTTTTATCTTTGTTTTTCTTGACATATTTTTTATTTATAAAAATAACTAAATATCTTTCCATGATTCAAGCTCAGGCTTTGTGTGTTTAAAATTTACATGAAAAGTAAAATTCACAAAACTTTTTCAAAGTTCACCAAAATAAACTTTGGAAATCTTGAAGTATCTGAAAAGTAAATGACCTTTAAAATGTTTTACTTTAACAATAGGAAACAAAGAAAATCTTAGAGGATTTTATAAACAAAGGTCTATGATATGTGACATAATAGGCTTTTATAAACAAAGAGGATTTTATAAACAAAGGTCTATGATATGTGACAGAATAGGCTATAATATCTGTGGAATTAGTGGTTTAGGGGGAAATTGATAACTCTGTAATGAGGACAACCTAAAATTTTCTCAATATCTGTAGTTAGCAGTTTGTGCCCAAATGTTATACCACTGGCAATTTTACTTTATTTTCCAGATGTCAAATAAGCAATTCCCATAAGGAAGCAGATTGTTAATTCAAACCATGTAGTAGAAGACAATGTTGCTTGAAGGATCATTTCAAAATAAAAAGGACAATTTGTGTAATTATTTGGGGCCTATTAGAAATGACTATATTCCTGAATCAAACTTAAATTCATGCAACCACAATTTGTAAACTTGAATTCTAGTCCATTGCAGGTTTGGCATACAAAGCAAAATGAATGCTTACTGAGGGCCAATACTGGAGTGAAATGAATAAAGTCAGTCATCTGTGTAAGTAATTATCTAAATATGTCCTATGGTTTCTCCAACTTTCTATCAGGACCACATGAATTTATTAAAAAGCTATAACAACAGTGATTTTTTTTATAAACAAAAGACTTTATTTCAAATATATTTTACAGTCTGTGTGTAATTAAGATTTTCTTTCCAGATTCTGAAATTTACTACTAAATTGAACAGGCAATGTACAAAATGATGGTGTTTACTTAGGCCTACTGAATTCCTACAATTGTTCTGGTAATTTTTTTTTTTCCTTTTTAAATTGAATCAGTAGAGACATCAGTATCAATGATAAAACAATTTTCATCCTCTTGGTTATATTCTGAGTAGCAACTAAGTACCATTCCATTCCATATTCACTTGCATGTCTGGAAAATGGTAGTAATAGGGCAGTAAAGTTTCGTGAATGTGGACCCAACTAATTGAAAAATGATGATAGATTGTGATCAGAGCTAAGCTGTTTCATTCTTGGTGGTATAAGTAGTATGCTAAACAAATTGCTAGAACAAACAAAATTGTAGGACAGATGTTTAGCCTGTTTAAGAAAACATAACTATTTTTAAAAAACTTTTAGCAATACTATTGCATACACTTTACATACTAATTACAATGCTTACTTATAAAACAGGTCTTCTCAGCTAGCTATTAGATTGCTTTAGAAACTCAAGAAAAATAAATTGAATTTGTTTTTAATAAATATTCTTTAACTTAGACATTGAACTAATTCATGCTTTCCCTCACCTTCTTTGTTATAATTGAGGTTTCAACAATGATGTCATTATAAATAGGGATGATTTCTGAGCTTTAAAATTTGGTAAGGATGAAAATATCATGATTTTTAAAAAACACATACGTGAACTTCCTCAAACACCAATTACTAATATTGGCAAATTGAGATAATGAAAAAAATAAGAATGGGTTTCACTATTGCCAGTATTTTTTTTTTTTTTTGGTTGTTTAAGGTATCGGTAGCAAGGAAATAATCTATTATTGCATGCTAGTCCTAAATATTCCATAAGAAACTAAAAAACATCAAGGCCAAGAAAATAATATTTCTAAATTAGAGTATTGTAGGATGAAACTAAGTGAATTTACTTGGTAGGAGAGAATGGGTGGTGGTTGGGACTTGTACCTTGGGTGAGCCAGGTTTAATAATCAGATGAATTTGCCCCCATTCATTTATTCTTAGCGTATCTTGATGATGCTGTCTCCTGAAAAAACAGGATGAGACTGTGACCAATGTAGCCACAGGTTGTCTATTACAAACACTACATGGAATGTTTATTTCTCAATTTCCATAATGGACATTTTACTTTCAAAAGAACTTCAATTTGTTTTCAAATATTCATGGGTGTAGTTTGTGTGTTTGTTATATTTTCAGTGTTCCACTTGCCTGGAGTCTCTGAAGCCTACTGCTTTGTCATGACAAACAACATAAGAAGCAGAGAAACAAAGATAATGTTATGAGCATGGTCCTGGTGGATCAAACACCCTCAGAAACAACCTGTGAAGAGACCAGTTGAGAGCTTTTTCCCATCTCAAACTCTTGCTTACTCACGGACCTTGTTTCAAGCTTGTCACGGAGGCCTAAGGTTAAAAAATATGGTAGGCAATAGGATATGCAGAATCTGACATGCAAAAAAGAAAGAGGGAAGAGGAAAATAGCCCCACCTCCTGGTTGTTTTGAAACACTAGCGCATGCAGAATAATTATTTGGAGCTGTTAAAATAGCAACAGCTTTATCTCTAGTTCTAGAGATTCTGATTAACCACACCTGCAGTTGGGCTCAGGATTCTTCATTTATAAGTTAATTCTGAAGCAGGTGGTCCACGGACAAGACTATGTAAAATACTTCTGTTAAGTAATAGAATGGGCAAAGTGTTAGTAGAATACATCCTCTTTATGTACTTCATGTTCATTTGCACCAGATGTTATCTGACTCAGCGTCTTGATACATACTGAAAAATCAACCAACCAATTAGACAGAAAGCCTTACAGGAAACTATTATACATAGACCTATTGAGATAGAAAAAATAACTATGGTAGAAGAGACAAACAAAGATGAGCATTAGAACAAAAGGAGACTACTTGTGTTTAACATTCACTTAAAAAGTTGAAGGTAGAATCCAGAGGCTAATATCAGTGTTAAATGACTTAGAAATATTCATTATTCTAAATTAGACACCAGCAAGTTAAAAATTATTGTTATTAGTAGTTTCATAATCTAAAATTTAAAATTTTTCTATACAAACACCAGGATGAAAGACAATTCTGAAGTATAGAAATCTCATCCCAATAGTAGCATCAAGCCTGGGAAAACAACATGAAGGGTGCTTCCGGCTGTATGATTTTTCAGTGTATTGACTCAATTACATAAAGGAGGGATATCTTTTGACATTATAATGAAGCTAGATCCCTGTCTGATGAGATGTATTATAACAAGTTCTGGCTGTCCTTCCCAGAATGTCCACCCTTAGTTTTCAGTTCAAGAAAGTAGGGTTATTTATACTGAAAACGAAATTGTTATTTTCCATACTTTTTGCTTTTCTCATAATAAAACTAATAATTAACTTCATAACAAGAATTGTGAAAAGAAACACAATATAATAGGTAAAGAACACATTTGCTGTTTTTATTGGTGCCTTGCATGGCAGTAATACTGAAAAAAGAAAATGCAAAAACAAAAAACAAAAAACAAAACAAACAAACAAAAAAACAGGTTGGTGGCAACCCACATCTTTTTTTTTAAGAGTACATAAACTCCTGTTTTATTTTTATTGTGGCATGAATGATAACATAAAACCAAAAACATGAAAATATACAACTTATATTACACTATGTGTTATGAACAAAATATAAATCTATAACTCTATGTTATATTTACATAATTATTTATTTTATTAAATTTCAAGTGAGATGGTAGGTTGCACATACTTTGTTTTAAGCTCCAGGCATTTGATTGTCTCTTTTCTACTTTTTCCCATTTTTACTCATAAAATCCAAAATGTTAGAAGGACTAAGAGCTTTAGAGCCAGTGGAGCTATATAAATACTGTTTTAGTGAACCAGTGACAGAAACACTGGGGAGGACAGGAATCAATCAGTAGAAAACTCAACACAACATCATCTTCAACCTGGGAAACTGATAGCTATAGGAAGCTTTAAAATTAAATACTGTAAAAGCCTGTCTAAACAAAAACCTAAGGCCTATAAGACAAAGAGATATCTGAACCACTTTAAGTGGGCTTCATATTTTTCCTTGCAGACTCCATAATTTTTATTTTACTATTAACTCAATAGACAAATATCTTATAAACCTGTTTGTAAATATACAGTTGTTTATTACAATTCAATAATTTACCCACTAGAATGCTTGAAAATTTAATTATTTTTGATGTTTTAAATGTGATATGAGGTTTTTTTGTTTTTTTTTTTCGGGAACAGTAACAACTTCTGGATTAAGAAAATATCTGAAATCGAACCATAAAATAGTTAAAAATAATTTTTTTTAAACAAATTAAGGTAAAAGTCTACTCCAGAAATCAAATCTCTGAAATAATTTCATCAAAGAAAAGTCTTTTATATTTGTTCCTTATAAGAGGATTTGGTTTCAATAATGATTATGTTCTCTGGGATGGATTTTATACATGGTTAACTCTTAACTGCAGATGCCAAATAAATGTTAAAAATTGGCCTAACTAATTTAAGTATAAATGTACTGAGGAATACTTTTGTATTTTATCCAATTGTAGTAACTGGCCAAATTATTAGTAACTTATAAATGAGCAGCTTTAACTTATTTTTCTCTAGTAATGTTCTCTTAGATTCATATTAAAACATGACTTTTTAGAGGAACTGATTAAAACAGCCATAAGAAACAGAATTCTGGCAAGATTATTTCAGTACTGGGGTGTGTGTGTGTGTGTGTGTGTGTGTGTGTGTGTGTGTGTAAAAATATTCTTTCCTTTAGTTCTCACAACTACCCTGTGAGACGGGTGCTATTGAGGGAGGGAGGGGGAGAGAGAGAGGGAGTGACATGAACAAGGAGGTAGGAAAAGAAAGGAGACAGGAGGGAGACTTTATGTTCATTTTAGTTTGATCTTAGTTTCATTTCCTCTATCTTATTATTACTACTATTTTATTATTGGTCATCATAGGGCACAAAAAGAATACAAGGTTTTAGAATCCTTTACAAAAGTTATAAACCAATCAAATGCCAAAAAGGCAATGTGTTAACACAGTATGTTGCTATTCATAGCACCTTTATCAAATGACTTCAAAGCACTTTAAACATTTATATATATGCTTAAACATACATATATATTTGTTTTCTTTTGGGGAAAACTAAGGCAAAGAAATTGTGACACCAGTGAGTTAGATGTCAGAACAAGAAAATATAATGCAGGGCAATGAACTCACTTTTTGTTTCAGTCCATGCACAGTTTAGTCTCTGTGACATAAATTTAACTAAATAAAATTAACTTCTGAATATCAGCAGTTAAAGGTCACCATTAACAATTTTGCTTTCTCTTTAATAAAAAAAAAAAAAAAAAAAAAAGACCAAACCGAAGTGTTTTTTGTTAATTCACTGGTAAGTGTGTCAGAACTGGTTTCAGCCATGAATGCCCTCAGCGGCATCTACCTGGAGCTAAAACAAAGTATTCTTGTAGCCCAAAGTCATGAAATGGAAACCAAGTATCTTTATAAAATGGTGTAAAATAAGTATCCAGCAAACGTGAGGGATGAACCCACATAAATCAGAATTTCTTAATGAAGACAGAGAACAAATTTTTAAAAATCTGTTTTCACATTGTACATAATAACGATATAAAAACAAGTGTCTATTTTTTTTTCTTATCCAGAGTGCTTAAAAACAAAACAAAAACAAACCAAAAAAATTGGCTCTAGACGACTGTGGCAATTAAATAACTAAAATGACTGATAAGAGCATAAGTTAATTAAGATTGAACACAACTCTCCTATTAATTCACTCCTTTGTATTAAACACCAGAATTTGACATTTTTGGGGTCAAATTTTTAAAAAGGATAAAACTTATGAAAGAAGAAGTAAAATTATGTGGGGTAAATATGTGTGTGTGTGTGTTTGCATACACATATATATGTATGTACCTATATATGTGTATATATATGTGTTGGAGATGGAAATTCATTTTAAATATCTAAGCTTATTGGCTGCACTTCCAAATCAGAGCAGAATAAAATAGAAAGGGAGAAATAAATTATACATAACTTACTAATCTGGGAACAGCTGACCATTATTATTATTATTACTATTATTATTATTTTATCATCATCATTATTACAACACTAGCAAAAAGAGGCAGTTCAAATGAAAATACAGTCATCAAAAATAAACAGAAAAACAAACAAAACAAAATCTCTGACATGCAGGATATGATCAGCTCCTCCAAGCAAAACCCCAGAGCAAGACTTTTGAGAGAGAGAAAAATAAAAATGATTTTATTTCTTATTCATGTGTAAAAATCAAATTTTGTGATTGGGTTAGGGGGGTGATATAGGAAAATGATGACTGGAGTTAAAACCATAGCACATCCAAGCTACTGGTTGGAGTATTTATTGTCTGATGCTTCAGCACAGATAATGGCAATTGATTTTAAATGATTTTGCATTCACTTGTACAAACCCTACAACTGCCTTGGCATTTGGCTGACAAAATTTAAATGGGCAGTCTCGTCACCATCAGTTGTTGCTCTATACACATACTCTGCTGGAACCCAAACACAGACTCCAGGGGACTCATCTTACGGCAAGAGAAGAGTCATGGCAAGGGTCACTGGGTTCAGCCAGGCTCCATTTTGTTGGGCTGCAATGACTTTTAATCAAATCCTGCTTTTTATGGCATAAGATGCACATGGCCTACAATTCTGAAATGCAAATGGCCTCCACCTCATTTAATGGAGAGATAAAAAATACCTTATGAAATTATCAGTTCTATTTTTTGATCAGGAGAGGATGGAATGTTGAAGAAATAAGCTAATTCTATATTTCTGGAAAGTGGCCAAATATATTCAAGGAAAACGACAATTGATTTGCTTAAAGTTATCAACAGGAAAAACAAACAAATCATTAAGTAGCAAACGTTAGTGAAAACAACTGACCAGGGAGAAGGGATGTCTGGCAGCAGTTTTGCTAGTAGTTTCCACATTATACATGCACATATCAATATTACACAGGGCCACTTGATTCATCCAATAATAATCATATTAGAAATTTAAAAATATAATTTCTGAGCCCTAAATTGGTTAAGTTGTCATCTGAAGTGCAAAGTCAAGGTCAAGGTTGCTTCCAGACCAGTCACTTCGGAGGATGTGGGATTTCATCCCCAGATGTGGGTTTAACTCACAATGGTCCAACGTTATTTCTATTAGTACCATAATCACACACATACATACATACAGAAATCCAAGATCAGAAAATATTTTTCTCTAAATTTCTTATGTCTCTCTCTCTCTTTTCACCTGAGAACAGCACCTACAGTTTCCATTTAAAAAAAAAAAAGTCAAATCTCACCAGCTGCTGGTATTTCAGGTTTTTCAAGGGATTGTCTAAGATATAACACTGTCCTAACTTAAGAAGAAACAGGAAAAAGGAAAGGGAAGAAATAAACTGGGTCAACACTTCAGTACAAATTTGGCACTTGCTCAAAGATGTAGTGTGGTGTGCAACAGATAAAGAAAGTCCTCTAAAGAAAATAACTGCTTATTTTGTGATGGATAACAAGGAAGTTAAAAACAGGCTCTTTTTCCCTCTTCCCCCCACCCCATGCACAGACTTCCATCTTTAAAGTATAGAGATGGAGAAGATGGAGAGAAGTAAAGAGAAATTCATCTTTCTTTTTTCTGTCAGGTGCATTACAAAAAAAAAAAAAAAAAGAAAGAAAAGGAAGAAAAAACAGAAAAGGAAGGAATGACAAAGGAAAAAAACCTCAGAAACCCCCCAAAACAAAAAAACTTATTTTTTAAAAATTGTAGCACAAAACAACAAAACACATTCACAAGCCACTTGTTGGCACTGTGTACCTGAGTGAGAATTTCTAGAACATTGTAGAACAAACAGCCATAAAGTTTATTTAAAAAAAAAAGTTGACGGGTAAGACTTCAGTGCTTGGATGTAGCAGCTGAATTACTGGCATTATTTTACCCATAGCTTATTTCAATCTCTTGTTGTTGATATTGTTGTTTGCTTGTTGTATTTTTTTTTCTTTCCAAGCCTTTTGAGGCTGAGGTCTATTAGTCAGCTGATGTCCCAACTATTTAAGACTAACAGTTAAAGTAACAGTCAGTGTATGAGAAAGTCAATGTGCTTGGCCACTGGTAAGGATGAACCAGCTAGGGCTTCTTTAAGTCCTAAGGTCACAACATCTTTTGACCCTTATCAGTTGGCTTGTCCTGCGATATGGTTTTCACTGTCACTCCCATAATCTACATCTGGATCATCCTCTTCCTCATCGTACTCATCATAAATTTCTCCATTGATGTCCTCAGCCTGTATCTCTTCTTTGATATGGGGCTCCTCTCCTTTCACACCATAAGTGCTCTGGATGACAGGCATCCCAGGCTCTGGGCTGCTGGACACGCTTGAGTGCTCTGAGGGCAGGTGAGGGGAGGGCATTCCGGCCATGGTGATGGCTCCAGGGTACACAACACCAGCAGTGGCAATGGGGATCTGTGCTTGTTGCCTGGCAGAGAGGAATTCCAAAAAGAGATTATGGTGAGTGAGTAGTTAGATGCAGGCCTTACAAGGTAATTAATTTGTTTAGTATGTCCAACACGAAGGCAATGATTTTTGCCCTATTGCCCAACATTTAAAAAATTGCATACTACTTTGATTCCAGTGCTTTACTTCTGTATAGTACTTTAGAGATTTCAAGACATAGATACTAGCTATTTGATTCTTAAAATAATTATTTCGTTACTTATGCTACTTTATGGGGAAAAACTGAGGCACAGAAAGATTAAACAAAAAAACCCACGTTCTTGACCCCAAGTTTAGTTTTCCTTAATGATAACATGCAGAAACTTTTTTTTAAAAAAGAATTAAGCCTAAAGACTACTCAATATTAATGGAAAAATCCTAAAGTATTAGGGTTCCCATATGTTCACTATTTCCCAAAGAAGTATCAGGTTTCGTTCTCAGCCGTGAGCAGTGCTATGCACTGGGATTAAATCATAAACTCCTGAACAGACAGGGCAACTCCTTCAAGGGACTGGAGGGGATGGGGCAGATTTGAAAAGGTTTTTCCTTAGGTATCCTCTGAACATTTTCATAACAGTATTTATTCTAAGAAGATCTCGGGATCTTACTAACTTCCGTTCCAAATACGAGCAACTTTATTTCTGCGTTTTTTGAGAAAATTCTGCAGAAGCGATGTGGTTGCAGGCAATGTATTTTGACAAGGTTGACAGCTTTGCTGTAGGAAGCAGGGTAAACATCCGGAGAGCTGCATTCTTAATTCAGAAGGGAACTTTCATAGTCACACCTTGTTCCCTAAATAGAATCCCTACTTTTTGTGATCTACAAAGGTCACACATGTGTCTTGATCACCCAGATACCCCTATATATTCAGAAACAAGTGTTTCTTTTGACATCATTTGTATGTTGTATTATCTCAACTAAATAGCTACATGTTTTGGCATTCTTCTCTGTGAAGCCTTAGAAGTAATGAATGCCAATGAGGAAAAGAACCAGTATACATCTAAATTTTTATTAGCAAAATTATTTACTTTCAGATACTGGATTTTCAAACCAGTCACTGACAAAGCTCACGTTGGAACCATTGTTCTAGAAGCTTGGAGCAAATTCACTTAGATGTATTCTTTTTCCAGGATCATGTGGGGGAGAGTTGATTCTCTGAAAATACACTCTGTTCAGGTTCTCTTTTTTCAAAATGCTGCTTTGCCAACTAAACAAATATGTTCCACATCCCGTTCGGTGTAACAGGATCTTCCCTAGAAAAAATCACTGAACGGTCCATACCCGACGTTGAAGTACTGCCGCATCTCCTGCCGCCTGTTTCGCATGATTGCCTTGTATTCACCAATGCGCAGCTTCTTGCCATCCACGAGGCAGGTGCGCTTTGGCCTGGGCTTGTATTTGTAGTCAGGATACTTCTCCAGGTGCTGCTTGCTGAGACGGGCTTGCTCCTCATAATATGGCTGTTTCTCTAGGTTTGTCATAGCTTTCCAGCGAGATCCTATGAGAAAAAGAAGGTTAGGATTCCAATTTGCACAGCTGCTAAGGATCCTAAAAAGATACACCTGAGAAGAAAATCTTAAAGTAAAAATGTCGGCCAAAACCCAGAAATACATAGAAATGTTTTTGGTTAGTGAGCTTTGACTCAAGAGATGAGCCTCCACAGAGGAGGTGTTGGTGGCTGTGGCTGTGTCCTCAAAGAAACTGTGTACCAAAGCTATGAACGCTGGGCAATAGATTTATATATATATAAATATATACACACATACACACATTAATTTATATACATAGACACATACACACACAAATTTATGTATATATTTATTATATTTATATATAAATTTATGTGTGTATATATATATAAAAATTTTTTTCTAGGTAGAATTAACAATTTAGCCAAATTTGTATATTATGTGTTTAAGAACTCACATGTAATTTAACTCACATTCATATTTTTCTACATTAGATCATGATATTTCAAGTGTGAACTGAAAAATTATGTAAAAACTCATTAAATATTTTCAATTTGAGGCTAATTATCTACTTATTGAGTATTTTTATTAAGGGTACATCACTACTACAAAGATTTCTAACATTTATTACATATAATTCTCATTCTCCCCAAAATGTTTAAGTATGCTTAAATGAATGATTACAGATTAAAAATTTATTTCATTAAAATTTTAATTATAAAATAGTCTATTAATAAACATGCACTGGGTAACTACTGTGTGCTAGATACTGTGCTAAAAACATTACATAAATTGTCTTATTTTTACCTTTCACTCAAATCCTGTAAGATAGACAAAATTTATATCTATTTCCATAGGTTGAGAAAACTGTAGTCAAATAGATGAAGTAACTTACCCAGGGTCACACAACTATTAAATTGTAGATCTGTGACTCAAAATCAGGTGTGATGGAATTGAAGATGTGCTACAATGTATGTCTTTACGTACCTATACCACCTACTATATATGATTGAGCAGAAGTCAGAATTATATTAATAAGTATGTAAGATTTTTAATAAAACACTTTCAATAACATATAAAGATGTCACTATCTGTGCGTTAATAATGTTAACGTAAATTGATTTTCCCCTTCTTTTCTCTTTTAATTTTGGTTTGGATTCAACCTGGGTTGCAAAAACAACTGTTTGAAGCTTAATTAACAATAGTTTATGCTGATTCACACTGATGTGATTTAAAGCTTCGATTCTATCAGTAAGGCTATGTGTAGTAGTAAAAGAAGTAGTAGTAAAAATGTTTATTTTTTATTAAGCATGTAAAAAAATTCTATTTGCAGATGGAGCGTGTTTATTTGCAAGAATTCAGCTCAATCCTACCCAAATCCAAAAAGACCCAAACAACTGGAATGAGGAGATCCCTACCAAGTATGTACTGGCACTACTACTTTCACCTGTCTTCCAGAGTCCTCTGAGCAAGATCTTAAAAGCTTTCAAATGGGTTCATTACTCAGCCATAACTCCATATCTCAAATGCAAATAGCTCACTGATGAACAGTTCTTGCAGAGAATTCCTCAATATGGGATGTTATATTTATTAAAAGAATGTAGTGAAAGGGACAATCTCTCTTCCCTTAGAATTGTTTCCTACTGGAACAGATGTATTGCCTGGGTGGGTATATCCACATAGGTGTTGCAAAGATTTATAAACAGATTTTTTCAATCTAGACAGCCAATATGATTTTATTATATTTACAACAGAAATCCAGGTTACAGTTCAAATAATAGAATTTGTTTTTCTATTCCTTTATCAAACTTGCGTTTAAAGAGCAGTGTCCAACATTGTTAGTTGGTCAGACCATATCATCTGTAGGTAGAATCTCAAATTCCTTATTGCCCAACATTATTCTCTAGAGGTACTTAAAAACCAGTATGTTATTCTTAAGGCAAATATAAACACAGGCCAAGCAATAATACTACTGAACTGGATCAATTCTTTTGGTGGAGTTTTTTACAAGTATGAAGCGTATAATAGAATTTCACACCTCATACTTGGGAGTGAAAAAATGAGATTACCAGAAATAATTTACTGAGTAATTATAGGAATACACTGAAAAATGGATCAAGGATAGTTGACTTAAAATTCAGGGTAGGGGGAAGGGGAAAGTAGTGGGAGGATTAGAAATTACAAATAGAATCACTTGCTATAATCCTCAAAAAAATTCACTAGCTATCTTTATCACCACTTAGAACAAAGAAAGTATCATTCTCATTTAGAATAGAAATTTCCAGTGATTATTCCCTAAGACTAAATGTTCTATAAACTCAAAAGAAAATATGTTTCTCTAAGGAAAGGAAATGTGTATGCTTCATAGTAACCTGCCTTGGAATGTGAGAACTCTTTTTAGATTTCTCACTATGTGTATGATGCTATATTAATTAATGAACGTACAGTGGTGAACCATTATGGTTCTTATCTTCTTGGAGCTTATATTGCAGTGGAGAAGAAATACATTAAAAGGCTGATTACAAAATTTATTATTTTAATTATAATTGTGGAAAGTATAGGAAGCTATGAGAACATATGATAAGGATATGGGATCAATCTTCTGTAGGTGAGGAAGGCTTCTCTGTAGAAATAACTCCTAGGTATCAGAGAGAAAAGAACATCCTAAGGAGGAAGAATGGCCTTGCAGTGGGAAGGGGGGATGTGAGGATCTTAAAGAAGGTTTGGCGAAAATGCAGAGAAAAAATATAATATGTAGATATATAAAATTGAATCCATCCATCCCTCCATCTCTCCATTCATCCATCCATCCTGGCTTTCTAACTATCTATCTCTCTATAATAAATGATGAATATCATTTTCAGAGAAGTTGGCTTCTAAACCTGGCATGATCCAGAATTACAAAATATTTAGACACGTAATAATATAATTTCTCTGGAAGTATTGCTGAATCTTAAGCTACATTTTAAAATATGGTTATGTCATAGTTACCAGTCCTTTTAAAATTAAGGATTAAGATAGGCTAAGCACTGACTGGGGCGAAACAGCTAACCATACCATTTTATGATGGAAGAACAGTGTTTCAGTTTGGTGGCAAATGCAGTTTTCATGTTTTAATAATTACTTTTGAATAAGTTTAACCAAATGACAAGTTAGGCTTTAGTTTTAATGGCTTTGCAGTACAACAACCACTGTATGTAGCTGCGACATAACTTCTGAAACCCACTAAATGAGAATGGCAAGAAAGCATTTTAGATATTTCCAAATGAGATGAAAGCATCTACTTGATTTTGGAGTGGCTGGTTGCTTACCCTGGACCATGTACAGGGAGTGAGTTCCCTGTTGTTAAGCAAAAGGCTTGCCTTTTACAATTAAAAACAGAGAAAGACATTTGGGTATCCCTTTTGATGACAAAAAAGGTTTGATCAAAAATACTTGATGTTCAAAATAAGGGAAAAAACAGTCTTGAA
>NW_006436288.1:8131469-8143290 GCF_000325575.1 Pteropus alecto
CTTGAAAGTAATCTTTCCCTTTCTAAATACAGTAATACAATAAAAATGAGAAGTTTGAGCTGAGCAACGTTGTCATCTCCGTGGGGTCTGTAATGAATTTGCACATTTTACTCCAACTACTGTATATCTAATCAGAAAAAGATGTCCCCCGTCCCCTGATCTAGTGCCAAACAGTAAAAGGTGATTCCTTATGTTAACAATTTCAGCAGAATGGCTTATTAAAACCAGATTTTAGGGTATTATAAAATGCTTAGAAGCCCTTTAAAATGTCAACTAGGATCCCCAGAGACTACGTAAAATGTCAGCCCAGCTCAAGCGCCTGTTTTAAGCAGAATGAATTAGTGGCATGCTGTTGGAGGCTGTTATCCAAAACAATCAGTAAAGAGGAAAACATCAAGCTTTCTTTGTGCTTTTATTTGAAATGGGCCATTCAGAATAAACTTGTGGATATTTGAAGATCACTTATTCAAAGCTATGATTAAATACTGAGGTCCCAAACACCTCATTTTTTTTCCTGCTATATCTTTAATTAATACAATATTATTAAAAAGTCTGAAATTAGGCAGCACTTTCTTTCATGCAGCCTATTATAATATAATCATGTGCTTATTGTAATATTCTCTCCTTTAAAACCGCAAGAGATTCTTTCAGCTAGTCCTCTCTTTCCCATAAAGGCTCTGATAAATTTTCCTAAAATATTTCACATCATCAAAACTGTCATTTCTCTTATACTTAAGATAAAGTTTTAACCAGTGGTTATCACCTTTTTAGTATTCAGACATATGAGTTGAGTGATATAAAAACAATTTAAACAATCTAATTTTTTAATTTTTCATTTTGAAATTTCTAATTTGAAAATGACTTCTATATTAAAATGTGAATTGTGGTTACATAAAGCATTTTATTCTTTTCTAGAGTTTTTCCAAATAAAGTAGGTATGGTGTTTTTTAAAGAATGAAAAACTCCACATGGAAGGTAGAATATAATCATAAAAAAGAAAAAGATGGCAAGAGATGCAAAAAAAATCCATTTCCTTTTGATCAGTCTCATTTTTTGATTACGTATGGATATATAGTTTTACACATAAATATTCATGTTTTCACCTAAAGCTTCATATCCTTATATCTTTTGAGATAGCATTCATTTAAAAATTCCAAAATCATTTTAGATGAAAATTGAAACATAAGTTTAGGTGGTTAACACATTTCATTTGTTTGTTTTGGTCTCTTTACAAATGCATGTTGTAGACTGGTTTGCGTCTATTACCATTGTTGAAAATATGGGATCATAAAAACACATGTATATGTTTAGTAACTACTTTTAGATGATCAGTTCCCTAATGTAAAGAATCAAAAGGGACACTACACCTAGTACATGTAATTCCAAATATATATGGATTTTAATAATGTTTTAATAACTTAGACAAATTTTGTTACTTATTTGTTAAAGTTGAAATTTGTTGATAGAGTTAGGTGTTCCTATTTTATTTTTATTACTGAGCTCTTAGAAGGCAAGGAATAAATAACTGAAATTTGCTTAGGTTGTCTAGTATCCAGCCACTACACTACCTGAAGATGAAGATGAAAATGATGCCAACAATGGTGATAATGATATGAAGAGGACGGCACAAAGAAATGGAATCTCCTCTTTTTTTTCTGAGACTAAAATTGGTCGATAATAGGTCTCTTTATAGTCAGTAGCCCTTTCCATAGATCTATTTTTCTGTGTGCTTCAGTGTCTATGTATGTAGGATAAATACGTACTTTGTCATCTGCTAAGCTGGAAAGCTGCAATGGCAGTGTAGAAATGCTCACTCTCCATCTTCTTGTGTCCTGACAATCTGATTTTCAGTTATAGTACTAGAACAAACATCATCTTTACTTCCACCCCCATCCCACCACATGAATTCTATAGTTGAAAATGAAAAGAGTAAATACAATCTATACCAATATCAAGTGTCTCATGTGAAAGAAACTTTTTTTCCTAGTCTTAGTACAATTATATCTAGATTTTTAAAGAAGAGAAAATATTACAACAATTAGTATAAAGACACACAACTAAATTAGTTGTAGTAACTGGGCACATTTCTCAATGAACATGAAATATTTCATCATCAGAAGAAAAGGTTTAATGATGGTGATTATTTTTAGATAAGCAGATAACATGAGCTGCCTAGACTCAAAATCCAGTTATCTTTCAACAAGTGCAGAAAACAGAAGTGTACACTTATTCCATACATCACTTAACCTTTAATACTTTTCTTACCCAATATCTTGCTGATGTTGGAGTTGTGCATGTCAGGAAAGGCTTGAAGGATTTTCCTTCGTTCATCTTTAGCCCATACCATGAAGGCGTTCATTGGACGCTTTATATGGGGTTCATTGCTACCACGCCCCCTGGATTCTCTATAAATTCTTGATTCTGAGACTCCGGCACTTCCTAAAATTAAGGAACAATACTTCACATTAGTGTTAAAAGTTCTGGCAATTCTATTCCTTGCATTACTGTTTTTCTAGTCTATTAAAATATCTGAAAATAAAAAGTACATCTGATAATGGTACTTCCAGTTCTTGAGACAGATGCTTGTTTATGAAGATTTTGTGATAAGCCTTGTGGTGACAAATGTTATATTTGTATTTTTAATCCATTTCTAATATATTTCCCTTTCTTACAATAGTCTGTGGACTATTTCACTATTTATTTTCAAGAGCTCACAAGAAACCTGAATATCTGATCTTTGATGTAAATTAGAAAGAGGATAGTTGGATTAGATCAATAGACATGCAAGTACTGTAGAAATATTAAATTGGTGAAGAAGCTCACAAAATTGTGAAACACTAATATGTCTGACAGAATAAATGAGTACAGGTAAGAATGTGTCTCTGATACCTAAGCAGTATCAGAACATAGAGTACTCATGGCCTTTTCTTCTCTTTTGGGTTACATAAATAGAAATGCTGCTAGATAAAATTTTGCAGTTAAAATACAATATAGACATTCTCCTGTAACATGTTTGAAATTATGTGCTAATAAATGCAGGAAATATGCAGATGCAGTAATGATAGTCTGCTTCCCAAAAGATATTTGAAAATGGTAGGGAAAACAACAAATGAATAGTTACATTACTATGGTTTCTTAAAAAAGTAAACAGCCACATATTTAAGGTGAAAAAAAAAACCAATATATTAATTCCCCTGAATTTTGCCCTTTATTATCTAAGTTATCCTAAGAGATCCACTGAAAGTTACGTTACAATTAGCAGGACTCATGATGATAAAACACAACCAAGAGTCACAGTGGAACGTTAGGGAGCTGCAGTCATCCCTCTGGGTTTTATGTGACTTCGTAGAATAGCTTCAACAGGAGGAAACAACTTCCAGAGGTACTTGAGTTCGGGGGAAAAAAAGCAGCAGCAGAAGAAGAGATAATATTCGACTTATCATTAAAAAACATGGAAGAGAGGTATTTTGGTAGCATATAAAATTTTAAAATAATTTGGTATTTTAGAAGCATATATTATCAATAAAAGCAGATTTTGTTTTCTTCCTTACTCCTCATTCTTTTTTTTCTTAATTTGAGGACTAGAAATCAACCAAAATTACCCAGACTTGAAGACCTCTACAGCAGCAATCAAACAAACAAAAAAACACAGCCTATGTGTTGGTAGAATTTCTCACAATTTCTCATTCATTATATGCTCTTTGGTCTGATGAAGATTAGAAAATATTTTGCATACAAGCATGACTGAATTTAACAAATAACAGCAACAAAATTTTGATGTTTTAATGTTGATTACCATGGATATATTTTATCATGCTAATACAACTTAAAATTTATGAAATGTGTTATTACCAGTAATTGTCTTTTTATTGACAAAAATGAATGCTAATATATGGCAACATCTTTCTAAAATGGGTTTGTAACTAGCAAATGATCATTTGCACATCTGCCTTTTCTTGTTCTTACACCTTACATCAACATAAGCAATAAAATGAACATTATGTGACTTCATCAAAGCTAAACAAGCACTTTGTATGTAGTTAGGCCATGTTTATCTTATCCAAGAGAAGCAGAAAATAGAAAGAAATATTTGGATACAACAGGCTAGAAAGAAACATAGGCTTTTCTTGAATATCCAGTTGAATAAAATTCAGTTTTTCCAGAATTATCTGGTTAAAAGCTCAAGTTTGGCTAGTCCATTGGGTAGTGCAGAATTGGACTTAAAAGCAAAATTGACCCAAGGCACAGAGTAGAACTTGTGTCCTAAAGTATACTTCTCACTGGTTTGCCCTGGTGCAGTCTTTTCCATATGCAGGCAACTTCCTCTGCAATAGCAACAAATCTGAGGACAGTGCTCTTAAAACGCATGTATGTCACCTGACACTGGAGAGAGGTTTCCAGGTGGGGCTCAGTGTAAGAGGAATAGCACTTTCTTCTTCTCCCCTCTTTGTTGTACTATTCAAATTAGAGTAGCAATTTAATCAGTTGTCACTATGGATGTTTAGAATATTCAGATACGATACAGACAACAGAAGACTCAAGGCATGTGCGGAAAGCAAGAGGCTGCACAGCTGGAGGTATGGTTGAGTTAAAGAGGGTAGGCAGGACACATGACTGTATGGTAGAGAGTCTAAGAGGGAAGGAGTATGTAATGCAAGAAACCATCCTAAAAATGTCTTCTGAGTCACATATTCTTGTCAAGGTTGGACAAAAGAAAACTGGAAAATGAGCTTATAAACACAAATTTCTGTGAAGTTTGTTTTGGGTACAAGAAATAGGGAAGCAAGAGACAGTGTGGATGGTGATGGAGAGTATTTGCTTTCGAGTCATGCCGTTTTGAATCCAAGACTGCCTCCAGCACTTATAGGCCTATAACCTTGGAGAAAATGATTCAAAATTCCTATGGGCCGATCTCTTTATCTGTAATTGAATTTATAGTTGTGTTGGGGATTAATGAGATGATTGATGAAAAGCACTCAACAGAGTGCTTAGCACATGGAACTGCTCAGTACACATGAGCTCTTATTATAATGATCAGGTGAGGTGGCTGTCTTGTACATTTTTTAGTAGTTTTAATTGGTACTAAATAGACGCTTCTGCATCCTATTGGAATATATAAAAACAATTTTCACAAACCATCAGAATCTCCACTCATGTTGAAATCCATCATGGCATGGCTAAATTTTCCTTCTTCATTCTGTTTAACTGCCAGTTGCTGAGTCAGACTCTCCAGTGTTGTTTTTTCCTGAAGAAAAAAAAAAAAGAAAACATTTATAATGAGAGCTCAATCTGGAAATTATAATTATTCAAAGACTTTTTTTTCCTTGGGCCATAGATAATACTTTAGCTTCTGGAAGGGATAAGATGTTGATTTAGTCACCTTTGCATATTCAGCACATTATGTAGTTGAAACAAATTATCAGCAGGAGTTTTGAAGAAACTCTGATTCTTAGAACCTCCTTTATAGTCTTAGCATTTGGGTTTGGTGTGCCTACAGGATATATGCTGGGATCCTTGGAGACAACCTTCCCAAATCACAAAAGATACATAGAAATTTCATGGAAGCAACCTGTTTTACAATATTTGGAATGCCTGCTTTATTTTTAGACAGACAGTAGAAGTATAGGAGTGGAATGGTGCCCAGAGAAAGTCTTCCAATAGTCAGGTGACCAACTGATAGAAACATAATTCACAGTAGTGCCCTCTGGTTGCCATCTCCTTAAATGCCATCTGCATTCCTCATGCAAGGGTAATGAAGACGTTTAAATATTCATTGCTAATTGCTTGTCAAGTCTCTGTACATTCAATGTGAGTGCCTGCTACTTGGACCACAATTTGATTTGGATTGCTAAGCCAAAATATTGAGTTGGCAAATTATTTGAGATACAAATATACCAAAATTAGATCTGCAAAGGCATCAAGTCATTTAAAAGCATACAGTGCATGACTGGAATTCATGGAGAATATGGCATTACAAACTAAATTATTTTCAAGGAAAATATAATGCTTAAGTTAAACCACAAGAGATATTAAACTACTTCTGAATTAAGTAATTGAGTGATTTTAAGAACAGAAAAAGGATACAATGAAAGGTCTACAACTTTCTCTAGCATTTTCCATCATCCTTTCTCTGAGGATGATGTGGTTCCAGAACACTTTTAAGAAAAGCACCTATTGAGTTGCACAAAACTTGCTCATGTTGCTTTATATTTATTCACCTCATTTTCTGAGGAGCACAGTCATAAATTGAACAAGTGAATCATATACACTGCAGAATGCTATTGCTACAAAAAATGTTCACAGGAAATAATCAACTATTTAAGATAATAATTTTAAAGGTAAAGGGCCCAACTAATGTTCCCACCAAGAGCCAATAGAGTATTAAAATTTGTAATATAGTACATGGTTTATTGCTACAAATTCTGACAGTATTACAGTTGTATAAAAAAATAGATTAAAAAATTCTTTTAATTTAGTGGCCTTAGAACTCCTGTTCTCTACTCATCAAATTCTGTACCTGATTTAATTGCAAAAAAAATCTTTTAATTGTCAATCACTATGAATGAAATACAGTAGAGAAACTGGAAATAAAATAGTTCTATCAACTTTAGTTCTATATGATTATCTAGTCTTAATGTTGAAATGAATCATATATTTAAAAATGTAGAACCTGACACAATTTGATTTTGTGTGTGAAATTGGTATTTTCAGCTGCTTTATATGTTCTAGATTTCTTTTGTTGAGTAAAGAGCACCAGGGACACCGACTTAACCATCTCTCTTTATAGTAAATGTAGGTGTTGAAGTAGAAGACAGTTACATTTAAAAAACACACTCCATCAACATGATACTATAGTCACTGGGTCAATGAAGACTTGGCTGTACTATCTTTGCTAAATGTACTGGCATGAATTACCTCTCAGGTTTTGATTTAACGAGGAATAGGACAATAATGCTACCTATTTTTTAGAGAGTTTTCCATTTTGAAGTAAAGTCTTTCAAGAAGGGAAAATGAAATGAAGGTGGTCAGAGTAAGAAAAGAATGAAATATTAAGTGACTTCTAAGGTTCTGAGTTTAGATGTATGGATCTTGTACGATCTTCGCAAGAGGCTAAAATTAGAAAATGATTAGTAGGGAAGTCACAACCAGTTTTTACAATAAGTTACCCCTAACTATCTAACTCTGAAACACATAGTATAATAAAATAATTCAGTTAGTTACCGAAAAGTGACATCTACAATACTTCTCAAGAGGATGTTAGTGGGAGATAATGGCAGTCATATAGGATGGCAGTCACATAATAGGATGCACTTTTTTTTTGTGAACCTTTGCATAGTCATTTAAGCTAATTCTCAGATATATGAAGAGGGGAAGTGAGAGGCAACTGGAGGAATTGGAGACTGTATGGGGTGTTTTTAATTAAAATACACTTACAATAGCATATAAATTAAAATGGTAACATTGCCACATTTTAGAAACTCTCACGATAAATTCAGAAGACCATAAGAAATTAAGGTAAGGGGGATATAATAAAACCTAAGTGGCTATATGCTAAATATATGGCATATAAAAATATAGTGGTTATATGGTAAATAATTATAATATAGTTCCATATAAAAATTGATCCTGTAGTAGAAGTTTATATTTAGTTTTTATGTATAAAGGTAGATATAAATTTACATGTAGATAGGAGTCTAGATGATATACTGAACTACCAGAAGAATGACTCTGATTTAAGAATAGTTCTCAAAGTTTAAATTCAGTCTATTGCGGTGGTCCCCAACCTTTTTGGCACCAGGGACCAGTGCTCCTATGAGAACCTAATGCCTGATGATCTTAGTTGGGGCTGAGGCAGTGATGTTAGCGCTGGGGAGCAGCTGCAAATACAAATGAAGTTTTGCTCACTTGCCTGCCGCTCACCTCTTGCTGTGCAGCCCAGTTCCTAAGAGGCCATGGACTGGTACTGGTCCATGGCCCAGGGGTTGGGGACCCCTTAATTTAGGCATGTAGGAGGAAAACGAATCAGCCAAATGTTATAAAGCACACATGCTGGTACATTGGGAAGATTCCTCTCATCTTACTTTTTCCAATCCCACACATCCTGGACTGTCCTCTTCCCAAGTCTACCTATGCATTATCATGTCTAAAATTCAATCATTTGAGATTCTGTTCCTCAGGTTAAATATTTCCCTTTACAAAAGCCTCTTTTCAAATGTGCACATATTACTGAAAAAGGTAATATTTTGGTTATCAAAGTTCTTATAATTAAATTAACCCTTTCTAAATAGAGACAGCTGAAACAAAATGAGGGCAATATATATCAGGCAGGAAGTGGGTAAATAAGAAGATGTTGAAAATGGGAAACACTAAAAATTGAATTTGGGGAAACAAAAAAATGTTGATGGGCACAGGTAACAATTTTTATCCAACTTATATTCTTAGTTCTAACTGGTTCCAATAAAAAACAAACAAACAAAAAATAAAAAAAACAAAAGCAAACAAACAAACAAAAACATTAATCAATGCTTTGTACAGAAAACAAAGCACTCTGTGCCCCTATTTTAGGATCAGTGTTCTGGAACACAAGTCTTGTACAGCGCTTATACTTTACTGCCCTCTTAATACTACCCAAATACTAATCTGAAACTGATAAGATTTATTGGTCATCTCTAACTTTTTTCTATTAGATATAAAACAAAATTCAAAGAAAAATAAACACACTTAAAGAAATACTTGCCAAAATTCTGAGTAATCTCAGAGAAGATGGCACAAATTAATTACTACTAAGTAGTCAAAATAAAATAGTCTTGAGGATTTATAAATAAGGACCAAACATGATGATGACCTGTATGCTTTCTCTTTTGAATAAAAACTAGCAATTGGATAACTAGATTTCCTTTGGAAATATGATTCTTAGCTGGGTAATCAAATCTTTTACAATTGTGTAGGTTTTCTAAGATCAAGGGGAAACATTAGGTAAAGCCTGTTTTTACTTGAAAAATATTCTGATCCTGTGCCGACTTGTACAAAGATCCAAATGAATTGTATCTTATCTAAAGAAGAAAAGAAAGTTGTTGACTATACAGTTTTCTTAGGGTTAAAGGAATCACTCTAAAAGTCAACATTCAAAGAATTATATTGATGTGTTAATATTCACGTAGGGAAATTGGCAGCTGATTTGGGTTCTGTGACTTATCCAATGACTTGCATAATAGAAAACAGCACATCTATTGTTTGCATGTGACATCAAGAAGGAGAACCAGGAAATATCTAAAGAGATGTGGTCAATGAATTGATTTGAAGTGGTCAGTAAAGATCTGTGCTTTTGAGCCAACAACACAGTGAATGGCAAAAGGCCACAAGGATTAATGGGAAAATGACATTTTAAAAATACAGAATATAACCCATATAGAAAATAATGAGTGTGAGGATCAGGAATATCATATCTTCACCAAACTCTGTCATATATATCAGCTGTATTACTTTAGACAAATCAATTAACCTCCTTGAGTCCCAGAATCATAATTTGTAAAATGGGATTTAAATATATAATAGATTTTCATTAGTTTAAAAAAATTAAGAAAGACATACTTTTAATATTAGGTAAAAAAGTCAATGAGGGAAATCAAACAGACAAAGATTTTTCCTAACATGTAAGAATTACAGGAATAGTTAGTTCAGCATGATTATTATGTACTCTGCCATGGTTATGATCTTCTATTCTCTATGGCCAAATAGTGGACTCTGCATTAAAAAAAGAATGTTGGTAACAACTCTAAAATTTGTCGAGATTTTTTCTTTCTTCTTGTATATCATCTATGACAATGTAGTTAATCTTTTTTATTTTCCATTTTATGCTCAGGCACAATGGTTTGCAGCTCCATAATATGTCTACTACATATTTAAATTGAAAATTTGTTTTATTTCATTATTTCAGCTTATACAGAAAACAACTAAAAGTTCTCTGTGTTTGTAAAGGATCAAATGCACATCCTTTGTTAATATTTAATAGAGCGGTTATACAAAACACACATACAAACTGTACTTTAGAAGAGGTAGTATTTCCCTAGTTACCTAAGCCTGAATTAAACAGTTCATGAGTAGATAGTTCCTCTATTATTCCTTGAAATTTGAATTTGTATAAGTGATGAGCTCTGCTCCCCACCAGACATATACACACAAAAGGAGAGATGGGCTGTGGATCAGCTATCATAATGGACATCCCTGAAATAAAGCTCACAAAGCTATAAAACTCATAAAAAGCACATGCATGAAATGACAGAATAGAGTGTGACTGTCAAATGTTGACTCAGTAACAGTTAAACCCCTTCTGGCTGCACTTTTTTATGGTCTCCTTCTATACTAATGACAAGGGAAGAACAAAGAAACAGTGACAAAAAAAGGTTTTTAATACTCCATTTATGTGAACTTCACAGACCACCAAAGAAGATGAAAAATTATTTATAATGTTATAATGATTTATCAATTGGAGACTTTTTTTAGCAGCTTAAGTAAAATACAAAGAAACAATGCATGTGTCCACCTCCTCAACCTCTTGATTTCACTCTTATTGAGATTACCATTTTCTAAAAAATAACCATCTACCCACATAATCTAACAGCACAAATGAGAGAAAAGGCTTTCTTATAAATCATATATAAATTATATACAAATACATTCACACATTTACACACACATATACTTCCCTCCGACATCAACAAAAATGCAAGTTGAAGAAATCTTTCACTGATTTAACTCTAATCAAATGTTAATTTATCCATTAGGATATTCCCAGACACTTGTGTACTCTGAAATCTGGTATCACTTAGGGATATTTTCCCATTCACTTTTTCCATCAGAAAATTATAAGGATATATGAATTAATTGGTTGAAAGAGTCCATAAATGTCTTCTGGTCTAGACATCTACAAAAACTGCCTTAACTAATCCTGATATTTTCCCCTGTTAAATTCAGAGATTCTCTGAATAGAAAAATCAGAACCCATAATATTATTCCACCATCTAGTTTCCTTTTATTAAATTTGGTAGCCAGCTTCACAAAATGTTTCTTGAAATGTAATTCTATCTAAATTTTTTAGGATCTTAGATACAGCATCCATTTACGATCAAACCACTTAACAAAATTGGTATAGAAGGAAAGTACCTTAACATAATAAAGGCCATCTATAACAAACCCTCAGCCAACATTATACTTAATGGTGAAAAACTAAAAATCTTCCCTCTAAGATCAGGAACAAGGCAAGGCTGTCCACTATCACCACTGCTATTCATTATAACATCAGAGGTCCTAGCAAGTGCAATCAGGCAAGAGAAAGATATAAAAGGCATCCAAACAGGAAACGAAGTCAAACTGTCACTATTTACAGATAACATGATTTTCTATAGAAAACCCTAAATACTCCACAAGAACACTACTAGAAACAATATGCAAATACAGTAAAGTCTCTGGATACAAAATCAACGTTCAAAAATCCATAGCGTTCCTATACTCTAATTATGAAGCATCAGAAAAAGAACTGGAAAAAACAATTCCTTTTGAAATTGCAACAAAAAGAATAAAATACGTAGGAATAAATTTAACGAAACGTGTGAAGGGCCTATATAATGAAAACTGCAAGACCCTATTAAAAGAAACCGAGGAAGATACAAAGAAATGGAAAGATATTCCATGTTCTTGGATTGGAAGAATGAATATAGTTAAAATGACCATATTACCTAAAGCATTATACAGATTTAATGGAATCCCCATCAAAATCCTATCAGCATTTTTTAAAGAAATAGAAAAAAAAATCATCAGAATT
>NW_006436288.1:8143598-8146505 GCF_000325575.1 Pteropus alecto
AAAATTAACTCAAAATGGATTAAGGACCTGAATGTAAGACTTGAAACAATAAAATGTATAGAAGAAAACATAGAAATGAAACTCAGGGACCTTGGACTTAAATAGGAAGTTTTTTATGAATTTGACCTCAAAGGCAAGGGAAGTCAAAGCTAAAATAAATGAATGGGACTACATCAAACTAAAAAGCTTCTGCTCAGCAAAAGAAATCGTCAACAAGGTAAAGAGGCAACCATCTCAATGGGAAAATATATTTGCAAGCAATGCCTCCGATAAGGGTCTAATATTCAAAATATACAAAGAACTCATATGACTCAATAACAACAAAAAAACCCAAATAATCCAATCAAAAAATGGGCAGACGACCTGAACAGACACTTCTTCTTAGAGGACATACAAATGGCCAACAAATATATAAAAAGATGCTCAACATCTCTAGCTATTAGGGAAATGCAAATTAAAACCACAATGAGATACCATCTCACACCTGTTAGAATAGCTATAATTAACAGGACAAATAACAACAAATGCTGGAAAGGATACGGAGAAATAGGACCCCTCATACACTGCTGGTGGGATTGCAAATTGGTACAGCCACTATGGAAAACAGTATGGAGTTTCCTCAAAAAGCTAAGAATTGATCTACCATATGATCCAGCAATCCACTACTGGGTATTTACCCCCAAAACTTGAAAACCCATAGGTAAAAAGATATTTACACAATGATGTTCATAGCAGCATTATTCACAGTGGCCAGGACATGGAAGCAACCGAAGTGTCTTACGATAGATGATTGGCTAAAGAAGCTGTGGCACATATATACTATGGAATATTACTCAGCCATAAGAAGAGATGAAATACTGCCATTTGTGACAACATGGATGGACCTCGAGATAATCATGCTAAGCGAAATAAGCCAGACTAGAAAAGTAAAAAATCACATGATATCACTTATATGTGGGATATAAATCTAAAAGCAACAAAGGAACAGGACAAAAAGAGACTCAGGAACAATGGACTAGTGGTTACCAGAGGTAAGGAGGTGAGGGAGGAGGGGAGAGGTAGATGGATAAAGGGAGTTAAATATAGGGGGGGAAGGGAAGGGTGAAGTGGGTAAAGGGATCAAATATATGGTAGCTGAAGGACACTGGACTTTAGGTGGTAATCACACAATAGAATATATAGATGTCAAGTTATAATGTACACCTGAAAATTATGTAATTGTATTGACCAATGTTACCCCAATAAACAAAAAAATTTTTTTAAGATCTTAGTTTCATCTGGCAATCTGAGACAACTGAAATGTATTGGCAGATTAAATTTTCTTAAGAAGTATTATGAAGTCAAAGATAGATGGAATGATTTTGAAGGAACACAGTTTCTATGAATTCAAGTCTTAATCCAGATGAATAACTTTCCAAGATAATAAAATGAATCGTAAAGAAAACTGAATCTCTATTCATGATTTTTAAAGAATTGATTTTAAATATTGGAAAGTTGATGACAAATAACTAATCCTAATTTTCATGAAGAGAGCAAGATGAGGAACAATGATAAAGATAAAGCTGATTGTTATAGGGTTTAGTTAAGAACACTTAGTAAAAGATGTGACAACAAGAAGTTCATCTGGATTTGTTAAGAAAAACAATGTTATAATGGCCTCAGTTTCTTTTTCTATAGGAATTGAAGTGAAGAACAGAGAAGTTCAACGGTCATAATATTTTGGACTTAACTAAGCTTTGGATTATGTTTCTATCAATATCCTTGTCTTCTTAAGGAAGAAATTGCACAGGACCCTCAAAAAGAGAGTTGAATGAGGTGGAAAGAGAAAATCAACAATAGCTATCTTTAAATATCTTAAGAACCTTCATGTTTAAAAAGAATAAAGACATATTATTTGTGAAAAAGAGATAGAATTTGGCCATATGTAGTTAAGTGATAGACCACTGACCAATGGTTATAAGTTATTAGGTGAAAGATAACAAACCACTGAAGGAAGAGTTTTCTGAGTTGGAGCTATCTATCTTTTGAATAGTCTGCCTTAGAATGTAAAAAATTTCACCTCTCTGGAGGTTTTCAAGTATAGGCTATACCTGTATGGCATATTAGAGATACTGAAGAAGCAATTCAACATCAGATGACAGGTTCAAGTTCCTTTTCATTTTCTTTCATACCTGTAGTTCTATGTTCTACTCGACTAGACTCTCTAAAACAAAAGTAAAAGATTTTGACAAATGTATAAAACTACATGTTTTCTCTATCTACAAATGATAATTTCCTCAAATGTTAAGTTTCAAAACTTAAAGGCACTTCGTTTATAATTGAGAATTCTGTAATCATTCTCAAATTCATGGAAGATATTTTAAATTATGAAAAAAACACAAAAAATATGTTTATTGAAATACATTTTGTGAAGAGACTGATAATAATCAGATTTACAGATTCGGATACCATATGAAGGGCACAGTTATATAATGCCGAATCACATGTCCTAAATCAACATTATAATTTAGTATTTAAAACAGAAAACCACTGTCATGGAGAAGTCACTGAGGCCTGGAGAAAAGCCACTCAAGGAACCTGTAGAAAACAAATCATTCACTAATAGGGTACACATGAAAACCATCATGGTAAAATATTGGCCCTTGTTTATTTGCTGTGATGGTCCTGATGGTGTGTATATGTGGAAGAGGGAAGGCAGGGGAGGAAAAAAATGAGACCTGAGTTTTCAAATGTGTGTATCTGTGGTCAACATTCAACCAAGCTCTAAAAACAGACTCTGTTATTATTTAAAACCAGGGCAGATAGAGATACTGTGCACACTTAATCAAATCAGAAGGGTTAATGTGAGAAGAACAGGAGGCCAACAAAGGAAAATAATAGAATTCACAATCTACACAGGTACACAGG
>NW_006436288.1:8146541-8157968 GCF_000325575.1 Pteropus alecto
ATAATAGTTTTATAAACATTGGGTAACTCAGTTACTGAGCTGCAGAAACATGTAGGATTTTTCTCTTTAATTTTTCCTTGTCATGGAATAAAAGCCATAAAACTGTCAACAGTCTTACGAATGTAGCCTCAGTAGCCAATGGTTACCTCAGTTACACAAACACAATTGGATTATTCTAAAGAGTCATGGTTTGGTTCAGAAATGCTGGGTCTGACAAACAGAAGCAGGCACATCAGAGTTATAGTTTACTCTTCCATTACCCATGATAGCTTTAGGGTAAGGAAGAAAAAGAAATGTAGATTAGAATAGATACTTAAATTTCATTTTAATGAACAGCTAAAACTTCACATTTTTTCAGAGCTGCTACAAGAAATGAAATTAATACGATTGAACATATTCTTTTTGTTTTCCTAGCCCATTCTCTAGTGAAGGGGCTGGTACATGCTGAAGAAAAGAAGACCTAGAAAGAGAGCAGAAACAGAAAAAAAAAAAAAAAAAAACCAAAGAATTTGAAAAAAAGATATACAAATTGTGGAGATGGTGATTGCTTAAATGAGATTTGTCAGCCTGAGAAATAACACGCCCAATAACACACATGACCAACACTGAAGTATAAGCTAATCAAACAGGCACTGGGGTTACTTTCTTAAACTTTTTCAGCATGGCCTATTAGAAAAGTGACTGAAATCCTAGCCAGAGAACCTTGATTTAAAAACTGATCTACTACTTGAATTCCTGTACTCTTCTCAAATCTGTTTTCTTTTTTCTTAATTTTTAAAACAAAGATAAGAATAATGTTTTGCTTATATTACAGTACATATGAGATTGAAATCTGATGTGAAAGAACTCTGAAAAAGGTTAAGACAAATATCAATAGCCATTATTACTCCTAAGATTCATAAGCAAGTCTTTCTCATTTGTAAAAGAAGAAAAGTTATAAAGATTCAATGAGACCCTTTGAAATAAATGCTAAATTCAGAATATTTTCCTCATATTTTAAATCCATATGGTAAAGTAGCTTGCAATAAATGACAATAGAGAATATATCTACTAAATATAAGAGAGTAATTGAAAAATAAATGTCTCTAATAATTTCAGTTCCTTCATGTTTAACTGTCTTGAAGACAGCTATTTGATCTTGGGGATGAATGAGTAAGGGAGCAAGGGAGAAGGGAAGGAAACATCATTCTTAAGAGACCAGGTTTTCAAAAATAAGACTTCTGGTCCACAACAAAAGTGATTCTTACTTTACTTACAGAAAATTTAGAAAAATCAGAAATATGGCATTATATATAAATTTACAATCCCATCACCTTGGCATAACGTTTGTTTATTATTCTTCGAGTCTTTTACCTACCTACCAGGGAAATATACTTTTAAAATATCTAGAGCATTCTCTACATGTTTTCAAACTCTCTTTTTTCAAGAATACTACTGTAAGTATATTCTCAGATCTTTAAACAAACTGACAATTTCAATCATCAGAGAGGCCCGTCTATCTGAAAGCCCAATTTGGCATGCCCTATGTGTCTCATTTTATTGGCCCATCCTGCACTAACCCCTCTACCAGAATGATGTAAAGAACACAAGACTCTCTGTTTGAAAACACGCACAGCTTTTCCAGGCTCGAAAATTAAACCATAAAAAGTTTACTGGGAAAAAAAAAAAAAACTCTTTAAAAAGCTCCTTAAAAACTCACACCATAATTGCTCCCCACCAAGCGTGGGCACTTGCTAGCTGCAAGTAGTGGCACTGTGACAAATGTAGCAAAACTGAAAGCGGGCTATACTAAGAGAAAGAAAAAGTCTTCCACTGGCCATCTGTGAAAATAAGGCATGTGGCCATTAAATGCAGAGGCTGTAAATATACACAAACTCCATGAAGCAAATGGCAAAAAAGGACTAAACTTCAAGCTCAAACAAATCAAAATGTTTAATGCATAGTTACCACTGCTGGACGAAAACAGCTCTGATCTTTGCAGTCTGCAAACTCGGCATGTATTTCAATTAAATACCCCCAAAAAGAAAAGAAAGAAAAAGAAAGAAATGAAAAGACACAGAAAAAAACCATCTGGAACAAAAGGCTATAGACAGCCTATACTCAATTTCTAGAAACAAACAGCCTCTTTAACTTGCACCAGCCTGTCGAGAATGTCGATTGGAATTATTGAAAGGCTGACATATAGAGTGATGGATGGGCGATGACATAATACCTATTTGCCTTTTTTGTCATGGTCTTTGAAAACTGGCTGCTCTGTGCTGATAATATTCACTAAGGGGTTTTCTTCTCCCTTCCTGTCCCATAAGAAGTGTTCCCTAGCTAAGACACTCAGAATTAAGAAGGTTTTATGAATGAAAAACAGAAGAAAAGGAAACCTAAAGATCAAATGCCAACTTGCACATAAAAAAGCTGGTCTAGACTGCCTAATAATCAGTTGCCTAGAAAGCAGTTCCTCATCCATTTGATATAATTTTTCAGAGTACAGAGACACCAATAATAAAAGACAAACATTCAATGCCAGATTTTGTGTATCTTTTAATTAAAGTCACCAAACAAATAATTCTATGTAGAGATTAAAAATAATATATACTCACTTTTATAAAGAGAAAATATCAATCATTTGTGTTATTTTAATTTGTTCTCAGGCAAATTTTAACCAGCGGATTAAAAGTTGAGGGATTTTTTTTAACACACACACACACACACACACACACACACACACACACACCCTAGTAAAAGCTCCCGCTTGGCCACACTGTTGCAATGATATCTCATTTCCTCCTGGAGGATTTACTTAACACGTCTTTCTCTTTCATGAAGTTTTCCTCTAACCATTTAAATATCTAATTCTAACTTGACTTCTCTAATGCATTTTAGCTGAAAGCAATATCTACAAAAAGCCATCCATAAATCATTAATTAATGGTAGTATCTTCCACTGAATGCAGAGGCATGAGTCCCTTCATATTCACTTTTTCAAAGCAGAACCTGTAATTCGCAATTCTTCACATGCCTTCTCCTTTTCTAAGAGAAGGGGTGGGGGGCGCGTGTTAGATAATCCTGAACTAGATATACTGTGTCATTTTCTGAAGCGTTAACACTGTTTGCCCCATCCATCAGGTGGCCAGTGAAGCATTAGGAAAGAATGATGGATGTAAAATTATTACAGGGCTGCCATCCGATACACTTACTGCCATTTGTAACTAATGCTGAGACTGACACACTTTTTTTCATTATTAAACATCCACATTAAGTCAACATTGGTCACTGTCATTTCATGTTTGGCACTCTGTTAAAGAGAAAAAAAAAGGGTTGACAATGGCAGAAAAGAGAAGGTTGTAATGGAAGATTTTCCAAGTTCAGAGTAACAAAATTCACCTTTTTACAAATCAGTCTATGTATAGTCTTTGGTGAGGTTCCTTATGAATATGACTGAAGAAAGAAACTGATGTCGTTACTGAGTAAATAATTATTTACAGTATACATGTTATTCATCGAAATTTCATCTTATTCTGTGAGAATTTGCAAAGAATTTTCACTGAACCTCAGAAGGAAAAGTAAGAGATTTTCCTAGTTATTCTTCTTTGCAGTTATAGATGATTTCATAGAATGTGTAGGTGTTTAGATTTTGGGTACTCTGTAGGCAATTAATGTTTGGCAAATAAATTCTCTACCTTAAAAAATGTATGCACACATTCACATGTTTATTTTTGTAAGTGACATCTGTTTTATGTAAGAAAAGCTGTAAAGAAGTTGGCCTTAACATGTAGAGAGCATGTCTGTGAACACACATTCATTGAGTTTACCTGTCACCAAGCAATGTTTTCTTGCGGACATGCTTGCATGCAATTTAATTCTTTATGAACCACAGACAAGTTATAAGGAAAGCCCTGAACATATAATAATGGAAGAGCAAAAGCAGTTAGATAGATGACAACAAATATAAACAATAAAAAACCAGTTCTGAGAGCTGTAATATCTAATGTAGCTGTGGCTCACTATGGCCTTTTCCTACCCAACAGCCATTCTGGTCCTTCTTTTCTTCCATCAATTTGATCTTTTATCTTAAGATATCCCATGGTCTCAGGGATAAGATAAGGTCTTTCATTCAGTCCCAGAAAATAATTCATGATCCCTTTAAATAGTCTCTCTTCCTTTAACCAGTAATTGTTTTAAAGGAGATGTTTGTGGAAGTCAGCTTGAGGAGTGCAGCGAAACACCCCTTTGTGAATGAAGGCTGAACTTAGCAAAGGAGAAACTTCCCTTCCCGAGACTGCCTGCCTTCATGGATAGTTACAAGTGCAGCAACATTTTGTGACCCTAAGGGAAAAACCAAGAGAATAGCAGAAATTTCAACCCTGACATCACAGAGCTGATGAACTAATGTCATCAACCATCTATTCCTTAACTTCAATATATGCTAAAACGTAATCCTGTTGAAGCTACTGTATTTAGATTTCTCGATACATGTAATGAAATACATTTCTAAGAGATACTATAGCATAGGTATCATCTTCCTAGGATAACAGCATTGAGAGTAAGAGAAAAGGGCAGGGAAACTCTGGTCTATTCTTCATTTCAGGCCAGAGCATTGATTCTCTATTACATACCTTCAAGCACAAGGTCAGACCCTGAGTATATAGACCGTATGGTCAAAACTGCCTTTTTGGTGTTAAAGAAGCAAAGTAGGTGCTTTTTTTTTTTTTTTGTCTTGTTTTGTTTTGTTTTGTTTTAAAAGATAAATGTATGAGAGTTTTCTTTCTGATTCTTCCTATCTGAGAAACCTACTATTTCATCCATAACATTAATCTGTAATGGAGCTGTGTGGTAAAAGATAACATTATTTGAATATACAATCAGGATATAATTAACCAGAGATGACAATTATAAATAACGCTGTGTCCCAGAGTTTCCAAGAAACCTGACATACACAGTTCTTGGGTATGTTGAAACAGTTCCAAGAAAAGTTAAGAAATGAAAAATCTTTTAGAACTCTTCAATTAAAATGTGTTTCAGTACAAATGACTTTCATTATGTGTTTTGGTACATATTACTGGAAAACATTCATCCCTTTCTTCACACCTCTAATTGTTTTCACTATCCAATAACAGCTTTTCAGAATTAAAACCTAGTTGGGACAATCATATTGGCCATTTGAAATGTGAAGAAAAGTTAATGTATATAAGGTCTGTATTCGCAAGAAAACAGATCTCCACTACAGGATTCCAATTATCTGGATCTCAGGTTATACTATCACTTTTTAGACTGATGGAAAGCACCAGGCTAAATTTCTTTTCTTTCCCCTTTTCCTTTCTCCCAGGCTCCTTTTCATCTTTTTTTTTTTTTGTCTTTATTACTTCCATTCTTTACATTTCACTTTCTGGGTTTAGGAAACTGAGAGTATTGTTTTAGAGAGAAAAATATCCTTCTTTTGGGATTCAAATGGTACAAAAAGATGATAGTGCAAACTATAAGAGGAATTTATCACATATTCTGTTTGTCTGTCATTAAAAACTACGAAGCAAAATGTCAAACCAACAACTAATTTACCTATGCTTTGGCCATGGGTAAAGCTGGTGATTATAAAAATCTGTTAAAAAGGTAGGTATTAAGGAAGTAACAACACAATGTGTATAGTGATGTCACTTAATTTGGAAGAACAAGCACTCACCTTTGTCAGCTTAGGTATATAACTGATCTGATATACTAAGCAACATGGAGTCTTTATTCAATTCCTATTGGTAGGCTCACATCCATAAATATGCCACGATTAATGGTCAAAATAACAGAATTTGAAAATGTAAACACTATAAAGGCAGAAGCCATATTTTCTTCTTCAATACAGTACCTCAAGTACACAGTAATGTCTCTAATGCATAGTAGGCACTAATGTTGAATAATTAAACTAAACTAAAAGATATAACTTTGACATTATCTCATTCCCATGAGTTGCACAGACAGAGATCAATCATTGATATCGTAGAAATGACACCCAAGCTAGTTCAACAGGAAAAGGCAACCACAGTAAAACCTGCTTCTAAGAGAGCTTCAATAATCTCAATTTCATTCTCAGGTATCGAGGGTAACATATGAGCTAAACTAACTTGGATCCTTCTGCTGAAAAGGTTTACCTACACATTACAAGAGTTTGATGTATTATTATAATAATGAAACTGCTTCGCCTTCGTATTTTAAGATTTTCACTTAAAAACCCATACAAGTATAAGACTTTAATTGAAAATGTAACTCAACTGCATTGGAAGTGCATAGTAAAGAGATTTAGGAATAAAAACCTTCTGGAGAATGAAGACATCTTAATTGGCCAGCAGATTTTGGCAGGTATTACTTCAAAATTAGGCTTTTTGAAAAGTTATTATATCCTATAAAAGAGAAAGGAAAATTGAAAGCAGTAGCTTTCAACAGAGGCAACTCTATGTCCTGTACCTCAAATAGGAGGTGCTAATCAAAGAAATAAAATAAAGTATGATTGTGGAGGTGGAACAAGAAGTGGAAATGAGGTCCCTTAACAATGGACAACTATGGAATAAAGTGAATGCAGATGGTTCCACTCCTGTTACTTAATCAAAAGTCTGAGCAGAGTCACTGGAGCCAGCATCAAGTCATGTGTTAGAACAACAGCTGATCTGTATTAGGGAAGATTAACTCACAGTGCCATGGTGGAGGGCCTAGGATTATTTTATGTACTTCCATTGCCTTACAAGCCGTCAGCGCAATTATTGCCCTCCGATGTGAATGACTGATCTGTAACCACAGCTAAACAGCATGCTGCTTAGGGGCCTAGGAGCTTCATGAAGATGAATTTCCATACCATCAAAGTGCTTTTAATGGGCTCCCTGATCCAACCACAAGAGCTGTTTTGCAAGTATATAGAACTTAGGATGAAGGCTTCCTGTCCAAAAGGATTTGGTCGGTTGTCACTTGACAATTCCCAGCCAGCACAGGAGAGGAGAGGGGGGAGATAGGTAGAGTTGTCTTTGCTTTGGAGGATTAAAAAAAAAAGGGTACAGATGCTTGCTGAATGCAACCAACTGCTGTATCCACAGCTGAATTCAATGCGCTTAACAAATAACGGCAATTTAGCTATGCTTGCGAGGAATAGCTTGAGTCACTTTGCATTAGCATCTGGCTGAGTGTTAAACTCATTTCTACATGGGGAGCAGAGAAAAAGAATTTCTGTTCAAGCATCCTTTCAAGAATGTTTAAATATTTGAATATAAATTCCTTGATGCTTGCTATCATTCCTTCTTAGAGCTGTCACTTTGCTTTTCCCCTTCCCTTCTGGTGCTTAGCTAGAAAAATTGTGCGCCCTTCTTGCTGCACCAATGTTGCTCCTCTTATGCTGTGAGACTGTGAGGGATGATATACTGACCCATGTTTCACTTTCCCTTCCAGAAAAAGAACAGAATTGAAATTGTTTCTCCAACATTTTGAGACATATTTGGACCAGCAAAAAAAGTACAGTTGTGACAAGATTATGCATATATTTCACCTTCGCTATGCATATTGCTAGCTTTTTAGAGATTATATATCAAATTCCATATAAAACCTGGGAAACCAGAAAGCTATCCAAATTAGAAAACTGTTCATTCTGTATATAATACTGTTTGACTGATAAATTTCCCATGATTAATTATCAAGTTATTGCTAAGTAGCTGATCATTTTTTCTAGTATCATATCTATTTAGCTATAGAATTATTTAAAGGGGATTCAATAACACTTTAAAATTTCAATTCAAAACATATCAAAAAGTACCAAAAGAAGTACATACTCTGAATATTCTATAATAACATATTTTTCTGAATAAAATAGAATCTAGTTTAGACAAAAGAGTCTAAAATTATTATAGCTCAGATAAATTCAGTTTTGCTGTGTTTAAGTAGAGTAACAATGTGCCCAAGTTTTAAAAAGTACATTTTGTTTTATAATAAAGTCAAATTTTCTGATCGTGCAGTCACCTAAAACTTGAAAGTACTTTGCATTAGAGACATATGACAAGCTCAGGATCCTAGATACTTAGATTATGAGCATGGGTATCATCCAAGCTTATGCTGATTAAAGAAGATTCAGCATTTTCAAATCCAGCTCATCCCAAAATACAAGTTAAGCATCTCTGTAAAGCAAAACTTTCACTCAGACTCAGATATCTCAAATGCCATTTCATTTTAATACAAACCGATGGCAGAAAAGGAGATATTGTCAATAAGGTTTGACAATGGACACAAGAGAATTTTAACCCTATTTCTGGTTGGTTTTGATTAGGATAGGCATGGAGATTTCTGGGTTGACAGAAGGAAAAAGGGAAGAAGAACCATTACTCTGGAACGATGAAAAGCATTCGGGCAATTTAAATATTTTTGGAAAGTCAGTTATTTTAGTAACTAACCTTTTCCGTCCGGCAATTATTGAGACCTAGACTATTCACAACAGCCACCTTCCCATCAAGGACCTGTTGTTCCCGCCGAAGTTGCTCCTTCATCTGCCGAGCTTCTTGGATTGCCTTGGTGACAGCATCATGGTCATTTAAATAACCTGAAGATGTGACAGAACAAAATATATGTTTTGTACAAATGCATAGATAGGTTAACCTTTAACTATAAAAATCACTTCTATTTTGGGTAATGGCTATTGTCTGGCAGATAATAATTTCTCAGTGGAATTTGTCTAAATGAAGGAATAAGTAATTGATGATGACTAAATTGAATTGATGATTCATATAGTCATACATGAACATGGTGACAAACATCTGTAATAAAAACATAATATTTAAGAGAAATATAGTTGTTTCCATACATTTGGAAAGAAGTTTAAAGAATAATATTTTTAGTTACCTGGATGTTCTGCAGTGCAAAAATAAAACCTATCTTTGATTTTTTTTCATGTAAGGATTATTTAAATGTCACCATAGAATGTATTGATAACTATCACTATCGTTATTGACACTCTCATAGCATTAGAAAGGTCAATTTAGAGTTTAAGTATAGCACTATTAAGTTCATTATTTACAGAAAGAATAAATCATTATTAAGTGGCTGAAAGAAGAGCATTTCCTCCCAATCCATTTATGGTGAAATAAACCACAGGTGGCAATGGCTGGCTATGGATACAAACTTGCAACAGTTAAGAGGCTAAATTTCAAGTTCAGAATGTGACCAAGTACCTCAAATTGTTTGATGAAAAATTGTGCCTACTGGTAAACTATAGTCGCACTTAATTCACACTACTCTTAATAATATGGTAAAATGACTGGCCTGTGTCTGCACCTCCACAATCCAGAGTTAGTTAAAAAACAACATTGCCAAAATACTTCTTTTAAAGAATAACAGGTGTAAGGAGCAGAACTAAATTTAACTTTAACACTGGTCATTTATTTATTTGATGCACTTTATTATGATAATCTGTACGATCTAAGGTTAGAATACCAATGAGAAAAGATTGTTTTGCAAATATTGAAAGAAAAACTAATATCTCATCTTTCACTCCTCTTATCTTTTAACTAGGGCATAAAATGGCATAAACTGAATGTATAATATGAAATTGCCCAGAAAAGGGACTTGTTTGTGACATGAGGCTAAATCTAACCAGATCCATTGGTGAATTGTGACAGATGGAGGGACTGTGAGACAGAAGGCAGGCACTAATCACACATAAAATGACCGGCTTGCCTCAACATGTTCCACGGATTCCAGCAAACTTTACACCCTAATCCATTTTTAGAACAAAAAACATCTGGGCCATAAATCCTCTAATCTGCCAAAACACGCTATTAATTCCCATGATTTGTTGAAAAACACTAAGATTAAAGAAAGGAAATATAAAATGGCTAACTGCCGTGTTAGGAAAGTGTTATTAATACTCTTTCTTTGTCTCAATTACGAATGTTCTGGTACTAAAGAGCCTTGTCTAATCATGTCAGATTACACATCCTCTGTTGTATTGCTAGATTCTTCTATCTGATCTGCTGATTGCCAAAAACCACGGAATACTTTCTTGCTGCTTAAACATTTCTACTGAAGTGACCGATGTTGAGATGAGTGCAGAGCTTCAGCGCTGGGAGGTTTCTAAATGATCAGTGCCTTTCTCCCCCTTCCTATGCAGAGACTAGACCTCAGCCTCTGATCTCCTTTGGGCAGAAAGATAAGTTCCAGTGCCGGCAATAAAAAGGGGAGCCTTGAAAGCTCCTATACATTTTGCTTTTTGGAGTAAAATTCTTTGGAACGTATTCAAAGAATATATCTATGCTCATTTTAAATACAATACAAATCGGAAACAACTATTTAAACCTAGGTCAGACCTTTAGAGCTAACGTTTACTATAAAAGATGGTTGTTTTTAACCTTATAGTATCCTCAACATCCTGACTTGAACAAGCTTCCTAATCTATTACTCTTAAACTATTCTGTTCATGAACACTACCACTCTAGAAAGAAATACAGCTCTCAGCTCTTACATGCAGTGACTGTCTTGGTATATGTTCGTTTAGTAAGACCCCAAGAGGACCAGCCTGATTTTCCTATCCTCCAACCTGTTTATGTACAACCTGGCATCATGCATTTTTGTAGTCTATTTAGCTTCGGCAGAGCACAAATATATATGTGAAATGGTTTGGCACACGGTACTGAATAAACGTATGAATTCTTTATGCTTTTTAGGTGCTGCCAAGAAAACACTGTGTAGGAAAAATGATTAACAGAGATGAAAAAGTGATGCAAATTATTATGAGGATAAATGACTGACAGATTTAAGTTTTGTAATGGCTATTTCCACTGTGTGAGGTGGAAATAGGTGCAGGTGAAAATAGGTGTTCCCTTTAAAACGAACATTCCTACTTTTAGAGACTCTTGAGTTTTAGTTAAAATACTATATGAAATTCTAACATTTATATCTACTGTGTTAAATCATAAAAGCCATTTATATATTATAGAGTTGTATCTTAATCGGATTGTTTGCTGGTTCTTTACATTTTGTTCTTATCACAGTCACAAAATTCCCAAATCTTGCTGACTCCCTCTCTCTCACCTCTGATTTTGGAAAGACCAATAAGGTTGAACTTTCACCTTCCTGCCATGTCCCCATTCCTATCCCATGCTAGCTTCAAATCTATCTCCATGTAGACCCATTGCCTCCTCCTGCTTCAATGAAAATGGTGTCTCTAATTTCATTCAAGGCAAATCCCTTAAACTCATGTTCTAGATTCCTGTACCTCACCATTAGTTATTTTCTTTCACATTTATATCATCTACCTGATCTTCTCTACCATTTCTACCACCATAACTTGTAAGTATTTAAGTTTCTCCTCCTAAAAGAAGCAAATAAAGTTTCTCTCTCAACTTTGTGTTGCCTCCTTTCCAATCCTATTTACCTTCTAAATCAAGCTTCTAAAAGATTTATATCATACACTCCAATTCCT
>NW_006436288.1:8157983-8165217 GCF_000325575.1 Pteropus alecto
CTACAATCTCTGCTTCCCTTGCTCAAAATGCCCCAAATCCAAGGGGCATTTTCCATTTCTTGCAGAATGACAGCACTGACAATCTCCTTACTATTCAAATTCCTTCTTTCCTCTCCTCTGACTCCTCCATTTCCACTTCCTTTCCTGGGATCCTTTCTTCACCTGCTCTTTAGACTTTGGTCCAAAGTTCCAATCCTCAGAAAAGTATATGTTTTGGAACTGAACAAATCTGAACTAAATCCTAGCTTTACCACTTACTGGCTATATAAATTTCACAAGTTGTTTTACTTTTCTAAGTCTCAATGATCTATTGGTTAAATGGGGATAACACTTAGCAGATAAAATAAATGTCATGAAAATTAAATGAGTTAATATAGTTTTTTTTAGCATAACAAATGGTCCCTGACAGTAACTGTCAGTTTATTTGCAACATAGCATAGTGAAACAGGTAAAATTTGAGCACTGGGTTCAAATGAATCTGGGTTTCTACTTCTTGGAAAGTATGATATTTGACAAATTACAACAGTTAATCTCACTGACTGTCTATTTCCCGCAACTGTAAAACAAATCTATGGTCAATAGAAAAGTTAAATAAAATACACACAGAGGTGTAGATAACACTTGGTATCTGAGAAGTCAGTAAAAAAATGTTCATTTCTTTCTTTCTTCTTTTGCCCTATATGCTTACCCTCAGCAGTCTTGTTGCATGGATTTACCTATTACGATAAAGTCTGTGAAGGGGATATAATTTCTTGTTGGTAGAGAGGTTCAGTTAGATGGAAGTCACCCCAAGTCAAAAATATCCCCAATACATTTTATTCTTCCTTCATTATATACTGAGGCAGCAATTGTATCTAAAGACAGGATCAGAAGACAGCCTATGTGTTTAGGAGAGGTTTGGTGAGCCTCAATCTTAGGAGGTAAAAGAGGGGGCAAAGGCCAATATGGCTCCAGATAGCAACTCAGATGAGATTTAGGAAATGCAGGTTAGGAATCATTAAGTTAAGAAATTTCTGAGATTCTACAACCTTGTTAATTTTACCACAATTTGATTTTTTTATGCTTGTGTTTCTTCTTAGCCATTACCAACACAATTCTCAAAATTAAAAAAGAACACTTTTTTATATTTTCAGGGGCAGAAAAAATGGACAAACTGGAAAGTCCAATCTTAGGATAAAACCTAAACAGAAAGAGTAATGGCTGCTCCACAATAAATGAAGCTGTTGAAAAGTAGAAGGAAAAACAGAAAATTACTTGTGATGGGTTGAATGTGTCTCTAAAAAGATATGTCCATGCCCTATCCTAACTCCTGGTATCTGTGAATTTGATCTTATTTGGAAATAGAAGTTTTGTAAATGTAATTAAATTATGAATCTTGAAATGAGATCACCCTAGATGTAGTATGGGCCTTAAATCCAATGACTGGTGTTCTTATAAGAGGAATGAGAGAGAGATTTAACATACAGAGACATGCAGAAGAAGGTCATGTGACTACAGAAACAGAGACTGAAGTTATGCATCTGTAAACCAAGGAACACTAAGTACTGCCAGCAGCCACTAGAAGCCAGGCAAGAGGCATGGTACAGATTCTCTCCCTCAGAGACTCTGGAAGGATCTAATCCTTGCTGACACCTTGACTTTGGATTTCTAGTTTCCAAATAGTGATAGCATAAATTTGTTTTAAGCCACTCAGTTTATGATAATTTGTTGTCGTGGCCTTAGAATCCAATATACCACAATTGGTCTTAAACTTGCTCCTAAGAATCAAGGGATGCTCTCTAGTACTGTAAAATATTTACTGTGTGTATCGCATCTTTTCTGATTCCTAGATACATATATCTGTCTCCTGAGCTTCTCTACTTGAATGTCCCATGAGTACCGGAAATGCAGTACATCTAGCACAGGATTCATCATCTTCCCACTGCCTCAATCTGTTCCTTCTACATTCATATCCCTTTCCAGTTGCCCCCATCCAGTCACGTGGGAGTCATCTAAGGTATCTCCTTTAATCCATACATACAAAAGGCAACCAAACCCTGAAATCTCTGCCTCCTTCTCAGCTCTCAAATGTGCTTCTTCTCCATCCCCATGGTCCCTGCTTTTGCTAAAGGCACCTCATATCTCACTTGGGCTAATGCCTGAAACTCCTAACTGGTTTCCCTAACTTTAAGCTTACACTCCTGGAATTCATCTCCTACTCTGCTTCCAGATAAAGCAGTCCAAAATATTCCAAAATAAGGTTTGGATCATGTCCCTTTACCAGACTAAAAACCCATCTCTTGGTACCCTAATGCTTAAAGGAACATTCCATAAGGTGATAATCTGTAATAGTTTGTGAAGAAAAATAATTCCATAAGGACTCCCCTGACATACCCTAGACATGCTTTTTGCCATTATTAGTACTTCCCATTCAAATGCTCCTTGAAAACTTTATATGTGTGTTTACTGTCACACTGTCTTTCCTTTTTCTACATTCATCTTTCACACCAGTCTGTGAACTACTTGAGGGCTTTTTTTTCTTTCAGTCTTTTATTCCTTTGTTCCAGGACAGAGTCTGTTGAAGGAATGAAAGCATATTTCTAAGTTGAACATATCTACCTTTATAATTCCAAGTTCACTGACTTTCCATGTCATTATATCAATGGAAACCTATACCATATGACACAGATTTATTAAAATTCATGGACCTAACAGATGCTATCAGGACAACATGAATTCTTATTTACTACATATTTATTTTACATAAGACTTTTTAGCTATAAGTAAAAGTAAGGGTACAGGTGTTACAAATTATTTTCAATAAATATTAATTTTTTCCTGTTTTTAAGGTCAAATCATCATCACATTTTTAGCACCATAATACATAGCCATTTCTTCATCTGTAGAACCTCACAAGGATTAATTAAACAATAAATGTAAAAGCAGTGTGCAAATTGTAAAGTGCTATGCAAATGTTAATTGCCAGATGTTGAATAATACCCCTAACTTCCTGATAATTCAATGGCATTCCATAAAACTTTTACAATATTCTTGTTCAATAACTAACCCTCATAAAAGTTTTTCTCTTTAAAAATGTAAACGTTTCCAAGGTAATCTCCTTCATGTCCTTATATTTTAAATTAGCAAGTTGTAGAAATAAAGAACCAAATTAATGGACTTGAAAATATTTCCCTTCATTTTATTGACTCGATGTGTATCTACTACATTTGCTCAGGTAAAGTTTTACTTATCATGTGTTAATGTCTCTGAGGAATGAAGGGTAAGAATAATGTGATCCAACATTTTCCAAAGACATGCTAAGACAAACTGTAGACATCTAAAGTTTCAGTTCAGCACTCTTTTCTGCTTATCCTCCAGACTTAGCAAAATGCAACTGTAGAGGAGATATTTTAAATCCATTTACTGGACGAATGAGTGAAAGGTTAAATAAATGACCGAGTAAGGCATCTAATGGAGACAGACTACCAATAGGCAATAACTGAAAAGAAAGCATGTCAACCCAGAGACTATGACTGTAAGGCTGCAACTCCCACTGGCTGTGAGTTTAGGCAAGCTACTAGGTCTTTATGTACATTTGTTTCTTTGAAATTAAATCAGAGGTAATAAAAATAGAACCATAGAACTGCCTACACTGTGACAGAAACTTACTTAGAATCCCCAGTAAGCACTTAACCTCTACAGGCTTCAGGTCCTTATCTGTAAAATAAGTTTTATCTGGATGATATGGATATCTGCTCTATCAAGTTAAGAGTCTATAATTCTAAAGTTAGCTGAAGTGAGAACATAGATTAAAAATGCTTTGAAAAAAGTTAAAAGTGTTATACATATGTACAACCTAAGTGAAAAAGGCCCATAAGGGAAAGATAACATTTGGTCAAAAGAGTCTAAAATTATCCATCATTCTTCTGAACTATTCATGCCTTTAAAGGAGTCCCTTTCTTTGGAGCTGCCTATCATTTGCGTATCATATCAAAAGCATTCTTATAGAATATACAGTAATATTGGTCACCAACCTCAAAAACTTACTTTCTATATTTGTAGCTGATAGATATATAGCAAAGAGCCCATGTCATTAATGGTATCTTAAGTTATCTTTTGGTTCACAGTTTTCCATGCTTTATTAATGGCATAATACATTAATTCTTCTTTCAGGGGTGACCTTTACGACACCATTAATGCTCACAACTTTTATCCAACTACATTATTACTCATTACAGGTTCAGCTTTCAACATCTGCATTTGTTGAAAAGAGAAAAGTAAATTGTAGTGGCCTCAAATCCTTAAAAATATGACGGATGCATATGTGGTGAAGGAACTTTTCAGGGAAAAAAATATAAGAGAAAGTCAGATGATAAATGTCATTAAATATATTCTTGCCTTTCTAAAATATTTTGTCATACTTCATCCAAAAGTGCCGAAGTAAAAAATTATCATATGATCAAAATGCAAATATTTTAGTTATTCCATTAGTTTAATATTCTAGTTCGAATGACATTACAAAAGTAGCTCATATACCAACATTATGATATTTATGAGCCTTCATGTCTATTATGAAAATGAATAATTCTTGCCAAGTAAAATATTTTTCTCTTACATATGTAGGACACGAAAGCAAGTCTTATCCTTATCCTGGTATTCGTGTAAGATGTTGAACATAGTAATTGAGAGAGCGTAACAGAGTGGTGCATAATGATAAAAGCACATGCATACCTTAACTTTTCAACTTCTAAAAACCTAGGTTTTCATTGTTTTGTTTCTCACTGTACCAAACTGACTTCCTCTTGACAAATAATCTGGAATTCTACTTTGTGAGGATAGAAGCATTTAAAACATACCCCGTCAGCTTTCTTTCTGTCTATCCCACAATTTCTCTGTAACTTTACCCTTTTTTCTTCATTTCTTTTGGTCTCAGAAAAAAAGAAGAGGCATTTCTGCTTTCCAAAGTTAATCATTTGTCATCATTTCTTCTTCCTTTATCATCACCCATGTACTGTTTTATATCTATTTCTCTCTCCAGCTCTTCTCTTTGAAAATATATGTTATATGATTTTTCTACTCTAAAACCTGTCTCTACTCAGCCTTCTCAAAATCTCTTCTCAATATCAGGCTTACAAAGAGACTGATCTATTTATCAATTGTACTTTCTTTCCTCATATTTCTCAAATCTTTGTAATTGGAATTCTGCTAAACTTTTCTACTAAAACTTCTCTGTTCAAGTCTGCCTATCCACGAGCTCCAGCTAAATCTTAATGCCTTTCTTCTTCATGTTCATTAACTTTTCTACAAAATATGACACCATTAAATAATCTTTCTTTTTTGAACTATTGTATTCTTAGACTAGCATGATAATGCCCTATCTTCATTCTGATTCTAAGACACTCACTTGCTTTTTATCAGTTTTACCCGCCGCCCCAAAGTATGGTGGTTTTGAAGTATATCCAAAGATACTTTGATATTTCTCCTTTCTGACATGGAGCCTAATTCCCCTCTCTTGAGTTGGGCTGGACTAAGTGATTATCTTATAATGAAAAGAGTAAAGCAGAACCGACTATCTGTGACACTGGAGACCAGGGCATAAGAGACACCATGGCTTTCTCTTTGTTCTCCCTCTTGGATCATTCAACTCTGGGGAAAGTTAGCTGCCATGCTATGAGCAGCATTATGGGAAGAGTCATGCAGCAAAGAACTAAGGTCTCCAGCCAACAGCCATATGAGTGAGTTATTCTGCAAAAGGATCATCCATCCCCAGTAAGATCCTGCAGCCCTGGCTAACAACCATAAAAGAGACTCTATGCCAGAACACTCTCCCCCCCTCCTCCCCCGCTAAGCTTCTCTCAGATTCCTGACCGTTAGAAACTGTGAGATAATAAATGTTGGTTGTTTTACCTTGCTGAGTTTTGGGTTAATTTGTTATGCGGCAATAGATAACTAATACAGTAAGCAATACCTATGATCCTTTAGTCCTTCTTTTCTTACCTTAAACACTCTTTTTGGTGAACTTATTTGCTCTGACAGCTTCAACAACCTCGATGGGGAATAATTTCTATGTCTAAGGTTCTAGCACCCTTTTTGAATATCAGACTTAAATTTCCATTTCCTTCTGAACATCTCTACATAAATGGCTCCTTGTGCTTCAAGTTCAACATTTATTAAATTTTTATATTTATGTCTTCCCCTAAATCTGTTTCCACTTTGGCCTTCTGTTTCATAGTTAAGGCACTATCTTTATTTTATAAATTCAAAATCCTAGACTCTTATCTCCAACTTGAACCTCACCAAGTATATTCTACTGTGGATACATTATGCCAATTCTTCTTTAATAATATCTCTTCAATCTATTCTCTCCTTTTCTTATGATTCCTATTTCTAGTTCATGTAACTTACTTTTGTCCTACACTAAAACAATAGTTTCTCTGATTCCAATCTCTTTCTGCTGCCAATACTCTTCTTAAAGTTCTGATCACATTGCTGTCTGGAGAAAAAGTCAAAATTTCTCAGGATATCATTCAATCAGATTCCATCTACTCCTTTCAGTTTTAGCTCTGATCACTTTCCACTACACACTCATTTTATATTTTAGCCAAATCGGTAAATTTCTCAAAAATATGATATTTTACTCTGGTTTTCTTTTTCTTCTTCAAGGCTCCATTTGTTTTAGATGATCTCCAACTTAGTCTTCCTTAATCATTTCCAAATAGAACCCATCACTTTCTTCTTTTTGACTATCGGATTGTACCCTTGCACTAGAATAGCACTTAGTACAGCTGACTTGTGCTATAAGATAAATGACTTTTCCCTCAACTAAATCCTGAGCTCCTGGAGGGCTGGTTTGTGCCAGGCTTTTCATAATTGTATGCCAATAATAAGCATATCAATAAATGTTATTTGAAGTAAGTATTTACAGTCTAATATGATGTTTACTAAAATTATTTAATTATTTTAAAAAGTTAGCTTTTGGATCATTTTTCTAGTGTTTGCTTACTCTTCTAAAATGACAATTATGGGAAAATGAAGCTACTCACTTTTTACAATACTTTGCTGTGTTTAAGTAAATCTCAAATAGAATGGACTGAACAAACTTTATACTCTAATGATTGGCTGCTGATTAGGCAGAGTGTATTTCATTATTATGTATACTTTGTACATATCACAAAAAATGGAAATAAATTTCAGTGATGGAAAAGGCAAGTCACCTAACAATAAGACTCTGGAACCATTGCTCTCTGTGATTAAT
>NW_006436288.1:8165254-8181900 GCF_000325575.1 Pteropus alecto
CACTTAAGAACATATATTACATCAACAAACATAACCAGTTCAGTTAGATTTTCAGGGGGACAGTATAACTTGGACTTCAGGTTTATCAAATTGGAACTTTCCTATGAAACTAAAGCCATGCACAGGGTATGCTTGATTTGCCATTAAAAGATAATTTCATTCAATTGCCATAAACAGAAAATCAGCAAGAACAAAAGAAAAAGAACTTACCTATTGTGCTAACTCTGGCTGAAGGACTAGCTAATGCTGCTGGGACAGAGGCTTTGAGGGGGCCTGCCCCACTGTTTATTCTCAGAGCTGGCATATGGGGAGAGGTGGGTGATGTGGGTGATTTGCCATCAGAGGTCTTGGGTTTAGCTGATAGGTTCAGTGGCTGTGCCACTTCATCCTGCAATGATTATTAGAACATGAGCTGTGATAAGGAAAGGCTGATTAAAAATGTCTAGAAAAACACAGGTATACTGCTTGTCATTTCCCATCAAATTATTCTACCATCAGTGATCTTAACATTCAATGTTAACATTACAGTATTTGGTCAGTTGTCAACAATGTCACTTTCAACTATGTATTATGAAAAACCTTTTGTATAAGATAAAATACACTATCCAGAAAGCACATGAGTAATGTTGCCTGTAAGAAATATTCTTAAAGAGATATTACTTGTACTATTCATTTATATTGAGAGACAATGCATAGTTCATATAAAATTCTGATGTAGATAGGTTTTTTCCCAAACTTTGAAGAACAGGGGTTGAGTCTCAAGCATCTTTGTATCCTGGCGCTTAGGTAGAGTACCTGGAACATCCATGATGGAGAAGTTAAATGGTGTGTATCTCTGATCAGAACTGCTCTCCAAATTAAATACAAAAAAGAAAAGAAAACTTTCTAACTGAAAAAAAAACTTTCTTAGAAAATAATCTCTTTTTCTTAGGTTTCACAACACTTTTGGATTTGATCTAAAAATAAACATAATAAACATTACCCTAATATGCACTGTTTATTCATATGTAACACTGTCCTACATACTTAACATTACATTTTTTAAATCCCAATTTGTCTTCCAGATTTTTTTTTTAGTGCACTACATGGTGATATAAAGATCTATATGTGGTCAGTTCATCAGGTATGGTGCTTTCCAAATGTTCTATGCTTGAATAGGTCAAGTTTACATAGTTTACATTATACCTATATAGTTAATATAGGTAGGTATAAAACTATACCTATCTATATTAGCCTTATGTAATTTCATACATACAATTTATGGATATAATCATCACTCAAATGTTTATCATAATATATAGGAATCAAATAATATTGACATTGTATCACTTTTGTTGCAAATTGAGAAAGTCATTCCTTTCCTGTGCTCTAAAAATTGCAATATTGTGACATGTTTGTACTTTATTGTTTACATTATATCCAATTTTACACAGGTATTATTGTAGAAAAATAGTTTCTATTTAGCTACTCTTATTTTCGTTAAAAAATATACCGGCAGTAGCAGGATAACTTGTGAAACAGTTTAGAATCAAGTGGTGTAATCTGGTGACATGGAAGTGTTAATTAATATGTACAAAATTTCATGTATATTTTTACCAAAACCATTGAAATAAATCACTCTATAAAAATGATAAAATGGTATAATATGGCATCTATTTCAAGTTTATATCTTTAAAAATGGTTTACTGCTATTAGATTCTATGGTTAACTGCACTTAGGAAACTTACGAACAGGCTAGGGAAAATTACTCTTTAACAATTTTTTTTTTTCAATTCTATTTTCTGATTCAGAGAAAAGAACAGTTATTTAAAATCCATGAGATAATTCAAATGGCAATCTGAGATCATGTTAGATGCATAATAAATTAAGACCATTATACTACATTTATATGGATTCATAGAATCTTGGAAGGAAGTTAAATAAGATAATTTCATGACTGGCTCAGTATATAATTTTGAAAAGTTTACTTTAGCATTTTAAAAAGTACAGGGGACAAAATCATCCCTAGCTCTTTCAATTTGAACATTTAGTTGAGCTAGTCAGCCATAATCCTTTTATATGATGCTATGGTTGGCAGAAACCCAAGAGTATTGTGTCCCTTTTGTCCTATACTCTAATATGGATGGCTAATTCTCAAAATGAGGTCCTTGGACTAGTACCATCAGCACCACCTGGGAACTTGTTAAAAAGGCAAATTCTCTTATCATGGAGACTTTGGAGGTGGGTTCCAGCAGTCTGTGTTTTAACAAGCATTCCCAGGTGATTCCGATGCACACTAATGTTTGAGGGACACTGCCTTACATAATATAAAGAAAGATTATTTAAAAATATTTATTAGGTTTTGAAAACTTTTATGAAAATTTCCACAATATAAGGAGGTGACATTAAGGAAGTGTAATATTATTTCAACCTTTAAAATTTTGTTGGAATATACCATATGCTAATAATAATACACGACAAAATACACCAAAACATGCATATGCACGATAAACTAAACACTACTGAGATTGAGTGAGTCAATAAGGATTAGAATCTAGATTTTTATCCCTGTTATTTAGCCAAAATATCCTTCAGACAGGAGCTTCACTGACTGTTTACTAAGCAGCTGTGTATATTCTAAGCATTTTTCTCCCATCAAATGTTCTATCTGCTTACTACCTTCTGTGTGAAACTTCTGGCTTTTGTCATGACAACCTGAAAACTTCCTCTGACAGCATCACAACTCTTCCAAAAGTTTTCAGGGGATACTTGGAGAAATTAAAGGTGGCTGTTTCACTTGACTGTGTAGAAAAAAAAGAGCAGAAGAAATATATTCCCAGAGATACAACAGAGATTTATGAGCACAGAGGAAACAGAATATGAGGGTACGTAGAGGGGAAATGGTGGTGTTAATGAAGATGATGCAGATGTGGGTGCTGATGGGGTGAAATGTCACTGGCTTATCTTTAAGCACTAAGAACTATTATATGCACATACTGAAAAATGGCTACCCAAAGCGGAGACCCACTGGAACTCTGAATATTCTCCTCCATTCAAGGCATCACAGATGTCTGAAAGTCAAAAAGTGCAAAGCCCCAAGGACATAATAGAGGTTGACAGTTCCAAAGTTGATAGAAATGTCATTCATAATTGCCTTTTCATTCTCTTTTATTGTGTGACCAGGCTAATGGTATATTAATAAGAACCCACATGCTTAATCCTTATACTACTGGTAACTATATAAATAATTTTGACCCATTATATGATATTATTTTACAATTATATTCTTTGAATAATTTACTGAGTTATTATGCCAAATTCCTATTATTAATGAAAAATATAAAATTACGGTAGTTTCCTATTTTCTATTAATTTTTATTTGACTAAATGAAAATTCAAAAATCATAACTATAAAATGGAAGTAGACTATTTATGACATGTATTCTCATAAATATGAATATGCACAATAAACACCAAAAGTAAGGCCTTTTTTACTTTTTTATTTGTGATATCTTTTTTAGGAAAAATTTAAAAGCTTAAGATTATTAACTTGTATTTTGACAAATAAAGCATATTTAAAAATTATAAAAAATAATTTACATATAAAAGAATGTAAGTGATTTTCAAGGTCAAGAAAGCATTGGAAAAGATTTCTATCAAGTTCACTATCAAGCAGTGAGGAAAGCAATTTCCTTTTAGTTATTTGTCCAATTGTTAAATGATATTGCTAGTTGAAATTTGAAAATAGTGTGTTTCATATTCATTTCATTTATATACAAACTGATAGGTAAGAAGAATCTTATGTATCTGTTGAGGAGCTCCCAACTTGTGTATGATAAATATAAAGCAAGCATATAAGTAATTGCATAAGTAAAGTAAATGTGTAAGCTTATGTAGCGAGTTTTAACTAATAGAAGGTTATTATTTACATTTGTAGAATTGTAAATATTTCAAATCATTTTTTTAATCTTCAATACTGTGAAGTAATTAATAACCCGCGAGAGGAAACTTAAGCTCAGAAAGTTCTAATGAACCCAGGTTTTTGGACTCAACATACAATACTCTTCGTTTCCATGACAATTTTTAACTTAAAATTTGAAAGATGTCTGTGAAATATAATTTCTGAAATTCAGGCCTAATCATATAATACTACTACATATAAGCCACATAAAGGTCAATATACAAACAATAAAATGAATACATATATTTGCTATTTTATACATTAGTTTAAAAGTTAAGGCACAAATTGTTTACTTATTTTGATTTTTTATGCCTCTCTGTTTTCTATGCTATAGAGCATTGAAAATTTCCTTCTTTAATTCTAAAGTGTTTTTAACTTAGACTATTCTTTAAGGAAAATATGAAAGGTTCATGTGCAATATACCAGAAATATAACACTTCATACAATAATGTGCAAGAGAATATTATTTTGTATATCCAATTACAAGTTTTTGGAACCTATTCATGTTATAACTTTTCCTAATAGAGTATTTTATAATCTTAGTTTTCTGGGATAGAATGCAAAACAAGTACAATACAAACAAATATAATAGTTCAGGCATGTTCCATTTACTATGGCTATCATAACTTGTCTGAAAGCAAACATTTCACTTAATATCAGAGCTGTGGTCACAGAACTAAAAGTATTACGGATGTTCTAATGAATTTGTATACCAGCCAACGAAAAGCCGCTACACATATAAATAATAAATTAGATTAAGAAAAGAATTTGACACAAACATACAGCCTCAGATGCACTGAAGAAATACCAACTCATCGTGAATGAAAGGATTATTCCATGTAAACTTAGCAAACACTATAAAATATAGAGTTAAAATATATTTCATTTAGATGGTTTTCTAATAATAAGCTTATTCTAGGAAAAACATGTTACACTAACATAATTGTATAATATTCCTAATTTTGTAATGCACAGCGACCAAAAACATTTTTGATGTTTACTTAAAGAAACCAAACATAATTTATAAAAGAAAAATTATTCTCCAGAATCCTGGAGGGCTACTTCTCTCTCTCCAGTTCTCAGCCTTCATTCATTCTTTGATAAGGAATTTTAATAGAGAACTAGAAAATAAGAATACTAGTATCTTAAAGAAGTCTACTCCTTTCTTTCTATTTGCATCCTTGTCCTTCACAACATGAAAACATACCCACGTGCCAGGCTATAAGATGCACCACCAAGGATATGCAAATGAGTGTATCCTCCAGAAGAAAAACTTCACATCTTCATTCATGCTCATTACCTAATTGATGATCTAGTTTACATCATATCACAGTAGTCTCTTAAATCCACTTCCTTAAAAATTTACCTAAAGTAGTTATTGAAAATCAAACATTTATTTCACAGTTAAATTTATAGCAATCTAATGGCAATGAACAGGAACACGAAAATTTATTCAATCATTCATCCATTCATTATTTATTGAATGAAATTTCAACTATTTATTAATTCCTGTTATATGATAGACATTACAAAAATGCAAATCACCTGACCTTGAGGCATGTGGCTTCGAGACTTTGGTTTTGGATGGTCAATGATAAAGGAGCAAAGAAATGCATTTACTTTTTATTTTTGAGACCTAGGTGTACATGTATGTGGAATTGCATTTTATTTACATGGAATTCTTTGAAGACAGTTTTTCTATGCACTTAGTATATTATTTCATTTATAAATACGCTTTGATTCTTTAATAGCCACATAATGATTGAAATAGATGTATAAATAATTTCAGGCTACTTCCTCTACACAATTTGAAAACGGTGATTGTCCTCATAATGATCATAAACAGTCATGTGAAGTAAGTAGCAATAACAACATATGGGGAAGAGTAAAAGCATTCGTGAAACATGTTGCAAAATTAATCATACTGCTGCTATTATCCTCTCTGATGAAATAATCATATTAAATTAAGTAGGGAAGTTATACGACAGGCTGAACTGCATAATATACACTGCTGCTACATCTCTCTTCTCCAGCTTGTGGCCACATTCATCTTTTCTCCTCTTCTATCCCTCTTATTCACTGTGGGTGCCCTCTCTCAGCTTTCCCACTCAAATAAAGCATTTTTTTCCTATAGTTCAGTAGAGGATTACTAGAAAGAAAAACAAAACAAAACAAAAACAACAACAAAAACAAAATAGAAATATAACGAGGATCTCCAAAAAGACTGGCAGGTTCCTAATCTTTCCTTCATGTAGAACTGAGATGAGGAAAGGTTTACATTTATGCGCAAGAGTCAACCAAAGTGATATAAGATAAAAACTAATTTTAACAATCTTATTATTTCTTTAGCCCCTGAAGAATTAGAAATCCTGCTCATGTGGCCACTCCAACTCCATACTTAATTAGTAGTTTCCTGTTATCCCAAAATCAAGCCCATCATCTTACAGAGCACATAGTCCTGAAGCCCTTTTCATGAACACATGCTTGGTTTTGGACTTACAGATTGCAAGATGCCTTGCTAACCAGCCCGATAGAGCTCTAGGAATTCTTTGATAGGTATTTTGCTATGTTAATGCTACTATTAGACTTGATTGCCATTTAAATGACAATCAAATTATTTAGCTGAAGGTAATATGTTCTAGCTTCCCATTTGGCTTCCTCGTTTTGTCATTTTACAGTTTTGCTTAACGTACACCTGCTCCCTTTAAAAGCGGATGTTAGTAGTGTAGTTGGGGGACAATTGCTTCAATGTGATAAATTACACATTGCTTTTATATTTAAATCGTTGGTCCTTTTAATTTAAAGGTATTCAAATAGTATTCATCATTTAATTTTTTGTTTAAAATGTCCCCCGTACCTTTTCCATTAATAATATTTTCTTTATTCATTTAATACCTCAAAACTGTAAATTGTACCTACGAACATATACATTTATATTTGAAAACAAATAGAGAAACAATAAAGAGCATGGCTCCTGGAATATCAACAATATTTCACACCTATTTTTTTATTTTTAAAAAATTGCTTTGAAATACCTAAACCAAATAATGCCATTCTTTCTACACACAAAGTTCTTCTGTGACAGTCAGCCTCCAAGACAGTCCTCCATAATTCTTGCCTCCTGGTATTTATACCTCTGTGTATTCTTCTCCCACAATAAATAGGGTTGATATACACAACCAATAGGATACTGCAGAAATGACAGTTTGACTCTTGATGCTAGGTTATAAAAGACACTGCAGCTTCTACCTTCTTCTTTCTTGGATCATTTTGCTCTAGGGCAAGATTTCTCAACCTTAGAACTATTGCCATTTTGGACTGAATAATTCTTTGTTGTGAGGGACTGTCCTGTGTACTGTAGGATGTGTAGCAGTAATCCTGGCTTCTACCACTAGATGCTCGTAGCACTCCTGCCCAAGTTTCAGCCATCCAAAATAACTCCAGACATTGCCAATTGTTTTCTGGGGGACAAAGTTACCCTTGGGAGATGATCCTATTTGAGAAGGACACTCAAATAGCCTATGGCAATGTTCAAGTGGAAGGAGCTAAGCCTCCTGCCAACAACCAGCACTTACTTGTTAGGCATGTGAGGGAGCCACTTTGGGAGTAAATAGACCAGTACCAGTCAAGCTTTCAGATGACTCCAGCCCCAGATGACAACTTGATTGCAACCACGAGACTCTTAGTTACATCTACCTGGTAAGCTGCTCCCAGATTCCTGACCCACAGAAACTGTGTGAGATAAGCATTTATTGTCTAAAGTCACTAAATTTGAGAGTATTTTATTAGGTAGCAATAATTAATCCATCCTCTATGAAATAAGTATGTATAGCCAATATACACTTAAGTTCTTAGGTGATTCCAAAGCATCTTTTTACCATTACCTCATTTTGTCTCCTATAAAAATACTTGTTTCTCATTCTTTAACCACATATGTGAGTATATTTTATGAATCTCCTTCAGCTTTATTTCCTTTGCAAAGCTAGATGTCACCATTTTTTTTTACCATTTCCTTTTCTTTTAATATTTCCTCTTCCCTCTCCTTAACATATCTAACTTAATAGCTTTTAAGATCTTACTTTTAGGTTAACTATCTAACCTCTACTTTTTAGTTTCAAAATGTTCTAAAAGTATAATCTATTGATAGTTTCTATATATTAATAAGAAGAATGTCATATGAGAAGATCTTTAGCTACATTGCCAGATAAAAACCTACTCATAGAAATTCTGTTAAATTTCTTGAACTATATTTGAAAAGGGGAAGATGGGAGGAATACAAGTGTCAACAATAATATTTGATGAGGACAGTTATAACATGAACCAGCATAAAATGTATGGTGTTTCAGATTTAATTTTGTTTAACCTCTGGTTCCTAGACAACTTCAAATTCCTAATAATGTTATTTTGTCCTATGGTATTCCTTACATCTGATGATTGCTACTATCTTTTTAAATGATTAACAGTTTACCAAAAGAAAGCACAGATTGGTAAGGTTTGATGTTAATACAGTAGTCCCCCTTTATCCAAGGTTTTTCTTCCCTCCTCCATTTCAGTTACCTGCTGTCAACCATAGTCAGACAACATTAAATGGCAAGTTCCAGAATTAAACAATTCATAAGTTTGGAATTGCACACCGTTCTGAGTAGAGTGATGAAATCTTATGCCATGCTGCTCCTGCTCTGTCTTTCCCAAGATGAGAATCATCTCTTTGTCTAGTATCTCCACATTATATATGCTCCTTCCCATTGGTCACGTAGTTGCCATCTCAGTTATCAGATTGACTGTTGCAAGTATTGTAGTGCTTGTGTTCGAGTAATCCTTATTTTACTTAATAATGGCCTCAAAGCACAAGGGTAGAGATGCTGACAATTTGGATATTCCAAAGAGAAGTTGTAAAGTATATGCATGAATAGGAAGAAACATAGAATATATAGGATTCAGTACTATGCACAGTTTCAGACATCCACTGAGGGTCTTTGAACATATCCCCCATGGATAAGGGGCACTACTGTAATCAAATCAGTTCTTCGTATTAACTTTTAAATGTAAATCTCAAAAGCTTTAAAAAGTTTTAGAGAACTGAAGAGATGGTCACTCCATGCACAAAAATAATTTTTTGGCACTACCTGATAGTCCTTAAATTCATAATTAAAAAGCATTTGTCACTGTTCTTTTCTTATTAGTTCCACTTGAAATATGTGAAAAAAAATTAATCAAGAACTACAAAATTATCAAGTGATGAAATGGATTAACAAAAAATAAATAAATAAAGCAGGAGCTCTCAAAGCGAAAAAGCTTTACAAAATAGACTGTAAGAAAATAGAAGCCACACTGATCAAATTCTACTACTACCTCCAAGTTGGGAATGGCACCTCTACCTGCACCTGGATGTACAGAATGAGCACTCTCATCTCTCTACCTGAATCTTAAAAAGGAATTAATATTAAAAGGACAGCAGAATAATATACATAACACCAATACAACTGAGTATAGACTGTGTGTCTCAGTGGGGTCACATAAAGGAGAGGTAAAAACATCACATAAAAGTCTATTATTCAGGAGGATAAACACTCATAAAAATATTAAAAGATTGAGTTTATCTTAAAACAAAGCAAACAAAATCAAATATTTTGGAAGACCCTCAGAGGGCTAAACAACTTTCCTTTCCAAAAATATCTGTGATTCTTTTAGATTTTCTAGATCCTGGGAAAAGTTTAGTCTGAATATAAGAAGATAGATTATCTTTAGATAGTCAATCTGAAAGAAAAGTAGAGGAGAAATAGAAAGCATAATGATATACATCATTTAAAACTAACTGTAATTAATTAAACTGAAGACCTCATTTCCAATGCTTATATACATGCATGTACAGGTTCTAATGGGCATAAATCTCTAATAGTCTAGGAAACTCACTATGACTGCCTAATGATTAATCACAGTTATGACAGTTAACCAATGTATTGGTGTTTATTTGGGAAACTTAAATAAGGGCTAAATTGTTTAAGGCACAAACCTCAGGAAGAATGGACATGTGTGTGTGTGTGTGCATGTGCGTGTGTGTGTGTGTGTGTGTGTGTGTGTGTGTGTAATGGGTTTGAAAGCAAATGAGATACAGAGCAAGGTGGTTAGAGAAGACTAAGGCAGTACCTAATTTTTACTGACTACAACAACCATACCACCATTTTGCATTAGTTGTTTTCCTGAATTGCTGATGGCAGAACAATCAGATTTTAAATATTTTAAGAAGACTACTCTTTAAGGGGACCTTTATGGTTGATCTGAGTACTCTCCCCTTTTACAGTACAACTTTCATGGAGGTAGGCATTAGTATACTGTTTTTATCATCTACACATATGCCTTAAATAAAAAAAAAGAATAATAAACATTGACTACTAAATTTTAATTACAAGATTAAGCAATGATTCTTGATAAATTCTAAGTTTTTCTATTATTTTTCATAAAATCTTTTAAAAATTCTTTACATCTACACACAATTCAAATGCCACTTTGACTAGTGAATAACAAAATAGGAGCATATGCTCTACCAGAATGTATCCCTTCACATTTAAAACTCTTCAAATGAATTCTTCTCACGACTTGAATTTCATAGCTCTCAATCTTCAGAGCTTTGCTCCCTTTTCTTCTTGCTTTCCCCTTAGGGCTGAAGGTTTGAAATCTTTGGGACCCACTGCTTTCTACTCAGAGAGATGTCAGCTAACAGAGGAGTTCCATTGTCAGGAACTCCTTAGCGACAGGCTTCCTATTAATTTAACTTTAAACTTTACTAGGTCAGTACATCCAAACTACAACTCTTTCACTCCATTCATTGCAGACAGTGAAAGAGGGGCAGGCAGTTATTGAAGATAAAGGGGTAAGAGTCCAAAGATAACTAAAAATAAAATTAAATGCAAAACTCACCTCTCTCACTCCCACTTGCTTTAACTCAGACTGATTCTCCCCCTTCAGATTAAGAGTGGCATTAGCGATTTTCCTTTCTGAATATAGAATTTAAAAAGTTGTCTCTTATGCCTTTTTTCCTCCTCATGTAGTAGGTTTATTCTTTAATTTGCTACAAAAGCATCTTTTAAGCGTTATTCCCAACATTGCTAATCATGGGAGAGAATGTATAGTCCATTTGGTGAAGCAGTGTACAGACACTAAATGACAGAACAGTTTAAGGCTATGTCAATTGCTAGGAAATTTTAACACTTAAAGAAATATCATTGTGATTAATCTAAAAGAGTGTCATGAAGGAAGTTCTTTTGAAATAAAATTATATTTCATTTAGCCTGAATTATTTAGACTGAATTCTTTGTCACAAATGTGGTTGATTCCCTAGTCTAGGACCAGGATTTAGACTTTGGATGTCAGGTATCTAACTTAAATGCAATTTTCAGAACTTTTCATAAGGTTATAATTTCCTAATTGTGTGGCTCCTAACACCAGTTTTTTGAAGAGTCTGAAAATACAAAAGGGTATCAAGGGCATGAGTTCTCAGAACATTAAGTTCTATAAAATTTGCCATTTGGAATTAGATGATTTTTACTAGAAATAAAGGTTATTTTTCCCCTCCTCAAGATATTCATCAAAAGTAATTATTTTCTAATTATTATTGACTTAAAGTGTTTTTTCCCTTTCTCTTCTTATAATTAACCTATTAGAGAGTGAACAAAAGAAAATGTATAATACATATCTAAATAATCACATGAGTTATGCAATTTTGACCTGAGAACTTCTGAAGTCAAAAGAAATATTGATTTTTTTAAGGAAATTTTGTCATTAAGGGAGCTAGTTTCTGAAAAGTAAATAAATGTTTATAGCCCTATTTACTCTTGGTTATAGAAATATTTTGGGGTAGTAGTTAAATATTATAAAACATATAAAAGTACATTTAATAAGTTTAGTAACCTAAAAACCAATAAATTTTTTAAATAATTTAAGTATTTTTATATCTTTTCATTTTTAATGCTGATTTTCTAATATTCACTTTACTTGCTGAAATCTAAATTTTACTTTAAAAGTCACAAAGCATCCTCATATATTTTGTCTCATTTTAGTCTCAGAGCAAGACTATGAGATATCATCAACCCACTTCACAGATAAAGAAACTGAGATTAGAGATATTCGAAGATTTGCCAAAAGTCAGAATTTTAGTGAGCTTGCGACCTGAACCCAAATGATAGGAGTATAAGCTTAGGCAAATTCTCAAGTTACCTCTTTAACATCTACATGCCAACAGGCAAAAGTATTGTTAAGCAATAATTTCTTTGAAAAATTAAACTAACCACTGCAATCTTGTAATTTCTACTTAATTCTGAAGAAATTTTTATATCCTGTTATGACACAGACCATACAGAGCTCAATTTGAGTAACATTACTCAGAACCCCTGCAAAATTTTTATAATACCAAATCATGACTATTTTAACAAAGTAACTACAAGTAGATTCCAAATGCATTTATATATCTGAAATACATATCAAAGGAGTATTTCAAGGAAATGCCATAAACATCAAACTATTATCTGAATGAGCCTATTTTGTTTCAACATAAAACACATGTCAATTTATATATATCCAAATACTATCTAGTCATTTCAAGAGGAACAAATATTGCAAAGAAATGATGAAGAGGATGAAAACGATTTTTAGCCCACCTACCGGCTTGACTAAAGGCTATGAATCCATCTCAGGTTTACTTCAAATGAGTTGTGTCAAAGGTTACCCACAGGCCATTTTATAGTGATTTATAGCTGATGTCTGCAAATCTCCTTTTATTTTAATGATAACCCCAGTAGAGTCATTAAGGTATTCTTTGTCTTCATGGCAGTGACCAGGAAGGAACTGATATCTTTAAAGAATTCCAAGGAGTGATGACTATTTATATAGAATGTCAGTTAAGGCCAGTTTTTATGTTGTGCCCTGAAGACAAAGTCTTTCTTTTTCTCAACATATTGAAGATGCTTAGCAAGATCATATATTCTGCCTATCATTGTTATACTATCAAATTCAAGGTATAGGCCAAAGAAAATTCAATGAAGATGAAAAGATTTGGAATTGAACATAAGGTAAGGGTCTGATTTTAATTATAATGATCTCAAGTTTGTATTTAAGCTCTCACAGAATAATGATTCTTAAGTGTCTGGATTGAGTTAAGCATATCATGAATCATGAGGAACTGCAAGATTGATTCATCAGATATTCATTTAAGAAATAATCAATTAAAATAATTAATGTGTAGTGAAACTCAGTTGTAATGCCTCATGTTTAATTTTTTTTCCAACCCATAATATTAAAATATTAATACATTTCACAGTCTGGATTATATAAAAGTTTTTATATAGGAACTGTAATGATATTATTACATAAGAGTTTGATCATATCTTTTAGTCTGAACTAAGGAGAAAGAATGAGTGCATTTACCTTACAACTGGCCTCAGTTTGAATGTTGCTTTGGGGGCACCTGATTGCCAAATAAAATGAATCTATGTTTTTGATCCTTACACTAAGAAATGGAAGATATATATGTATGTAAAATATAAACAAATATGTGAATATGTATAGGTGAGATATTTTCCTGCCATTTGAGCTAGATTGGCATAAAAGAGAAAGATAATCTCATAAAAATAAGAGAGGAAATGAAATTTTCCCTTCTGAAACTTTATTTGAACTGTCAATTAAACAATCTAACAAAACTAGCCAATATTTGTATAATCCTGTACTCTTCATTTCAGCATCCACTTAATTCTTCAGCATATGGAAGGGAGGCCATTCACTTGGAGATGTATTCACACTAAATGAACTCATAATGCTAATGTACAAACTAGAGTGCCAATTAATTGATTAACACCTGACCAGAATATTGCTGAGTTTTCTAAGGTAAACTTTCTAATTTCAAGTTACCTGAAAAAGAGAATTTCACACTCAGAATCAGGGCAAAAAGAAGAAAATAGTGAGTGCTTCATTCAGTTCATTGCAAGGACTGATAAATTATGTGTGCATAATTCCCTACAGATAACATCTCTACAATAATCAGAATGCTCGTATTTCCTATATTCAGTATGTCTCACCTAGACCAACAAGATAAACAATGACAAATCTTACTTTTAGTTTCTATAATATCACTGTACATGGTCTTTCTACATATTACAATAGCATTCAATGTTTCATTTTTCATAGGTACAATCATGCAATTCATGTTTCATTGAGATTATTCAAGTCATTGGTCTTCAACTTAAGGAGTACCAAAAGTAGTCATATGTTTGAACATAATATTTCGGCTTACTACCACAGATAGTTTGCTAATTTTTTTTGTTTATTCTTTTAACAGAACTAGAGCTATGATTATATGTCAAATATTATGCTTGGTGCTAAGAATAAATAAGATATAATCCCTACCCACAAGCGACTAAGAGTCATACAATCAAGTGTCATAAGGGTGCTGTGATTCTATGCAAGGAGTGTATATCTGTGCAGTGGGGTCACATATGATGGAAGAGCCAGGTTTATATTGAGGTGATCATTGAGATAGATCTATGAGTAGCCAGGTTTATATTGAGGTGATCATTGAGATAGATCTATAAGGCAAGAGGGAAAATGGAATGAAGAGGGCAACGCCATCCAGAGAGGTAGAATGACACAAACATAGGCAAAAGAATGTGAAATAACATGATACACAAAGAAGCGATTCCATTTGGAATACAAATTGCTGGGATAAGAGAAAGGAAAAAGTAATAAATTAGACTAGTGAGGCAGGTGGGGCTAGATCACAAATGTCATGGTAAAGGGGTTAGACTTCATTCTGTAGGTATTTTTGTCTTTACATTTTCATTCTTCTTAATTTCACTCCTAAAGTTCTAAGGATGCATTATGGTCAACCTTATTTCTTTAGAATTCAATAAAATCCAAAACTAAGTTTCTAAAATCTAACTCCTACCTATGTGTTTTTGCACAGGCTGGTTCATTTTCCTTCAAAAACCTTCTAAATGGATATTTTCTGGAAGTCTTTCCTTACCCTATTTCTCTTCAGGTGTGCTGGGAATTATTTTCCATACCTCCAGATTATTCTTTGATCAGTATTTAGCCCATTGTATTTTGGTATTTTAACTGTTTATTTGCCTGTCTTCCCCATTATATTGTACAGGGTGTTAACTACTTTTTTCTTTTTTTATTATTCTACCCCAGTGTATAGCATATTGTAGGTGCTCAAAAGATTTACTGAATAAACCTCAATAAATGTCATTTAATATCTTCTAAAAGTGACTCTAGAAACCTCATCTATGAATAACATAGTCATCATGTGATTTTTAAAAATTATATAAACCAGTTAAGAAATGTGTAGCTTTGTTTTAAGCAAAATGTAAAGTCTACTGCTTGGAATATGTCTTTTTCCCAAAGGAAAAAGTGTAAAGATCAAAAATAAGATCTCTTCCTAGTAGAAAAGATCTCATTTAGGATAAATCATATTTTATTAACCGTATTTTAAAACAGGATTCAAATATATTTTAAAAGAATATTTTAGAACTTTTCAAAATATTTCTTTTTGTCTCATTAAATTCTCAGTGTTTTATTTTACATGTCCAGAATTCTATAAAATAATATGGTTACACCAAGGACTTCAAAGTTCACCTGACAGGAGCTAAAAACTATTACCGAATTAAAAAAAAATTCCTTATACAGACATGTTCTCTTAAACCACGTTGTATTAATAAATGTAACTGCAAAAATAGATGTATAGTAAAAACCATATCACAAACAGTGATAACTGAGGTTTAAATTCATATATTTAAGATGGAGTTGTGTAATATAAACATTTAATCTAGTAAACAGAGATTGAGTGTGTATTATGAGCCAGCCACTTAAAAATCAATGGATAAAGAAAGTGTATCTGATATGATCAATCTTAGGGAATTGATCTTTCCTTCACATAGTTTGTTGCAAGTCCATAAATTATAGTCCTAGATGTAACAGATCAAAACTGTAGCTCACGGCAACTTTATGAATGCTAACAAAGACAAGCAAAAGCAAATTCAACAGAAGTTACCAAGAGGTTCTCTTAAAACTAGATCAGAACCATCATTTTTCAGAAAAAAATGATAGCATGAAAATCGTCACTAAAAATTCCATCATTTGACCTAAAATTCTTGTTTTGCTTTGTATTTATATAGGATTGACCTGAATATTGAGTTCTTGCTGACTTAAAATGAAACTTTGATCCTTAGAAGAGTTGCATAGAGAAGTACAGAAAACACAAATCTGTACCTATTTAAGAATATTCCTATAGCTGTCATAATGCTTTCATAATACTTCACAACAGCAATTTTCTTCTTATGTTAAGTTCTACTGGAAATACCACAAGATAAAAAGTTTTGCAGTATTTCACCTTTTCTATTTTAGGTCTCAATTTCTTTTTCTCCTGTTTATGAAATATCTACACTGCCAAAGTCATCAAAATTGCACAAGAAACCTTAATAGTTCAAATTATATAATAAGTTAAAAGAAAAGATTTCCTTGGTTATTGAAAGGACCAATTTTAATGAAAGTCTCATACAGAATCTCGGTCTTGATAATTGGTCTTGAAAAGAACTGCAATAGAGCTTTAATAAGAAATAGTTTGTGGTTTTATGAAAAAATATAAGGTCCTTAGTCTTTTCTGGTATTGCAAATAATGTGGGAGAAAATGAATTTTCATCTATTTGAGTATATATAT
>NW_006436288.1:8181975-8190799 GCF_000325575.1 Pteropus alecto
AAATGAAAATTCTGGTCTTTGTTTTCTCTAAATTTAGTGATCTCATCTTTATTCTTTTCAAAACTAAAAAATTAAAGGATTTTTTAAAATTGTTGAGTTCTGAAAAAAGTCACCCAATGGAATCAGCTATTCTATAGTTGGAAGTAAAAGTGCTAAAAGCTGTGGGATATTGCATTTTTAATTCCTGTAGCTCATAAGGGGGAGTATAATTCTAAGAAGCATCTAATTATATTATCCACAAGGACATCCAGGACTACAGAAGGGGTACATTCTTCCCATGAGAACCTCTGGACTCCTTAGGACTAAGGTTAAAAAAAACCTCCTAGCTGTTCATGATATTTAGACACTTGAAATTATAGGCATGCTGCCTTCCAAGCAGCAACTGTTGAAACAAGTTTTTAATATTCAATATTCTGAGGAATTAAGAATGTATTTTTCAAATTTAATACTTATAAAATTAAAATTTCGACAAGCAAAATTCTTATTTCAGTATAGAAAAACACTCAAATGTATTTTTGAGTAAGAGTTGTAAAATTGTTCCCGTTTTTCCCCAAGAAGGAGCTATTCCATATTTCTAATGCTATTTAGTGTCTTCTATGTTCTAAAACTAAGACACGTGATATAAGAAATATGTGCTTGCAGATTCCTCTGATCATATTAAGCAGATCCTAAACAATAATTCACAGTCAATGCGAATACATCATGCACATCTGTTGAAGACTTTTTTTCACATTTAATAGTAATCAAGTCATTCAATTTCTGGTCTATCAATAGACAACCAGATAAAGAAGATGCAGTACATATATATAATGGTATATTACTCAGCCATAAAAAAAAAAAAAGAAAGAAAGAAAGAAATCTTATCATTTGCAACAACATGGATGGACTTGGAGAGTATTATGCTAAGTGAAATAAGTCGGACAAATACCATATGATATCAATTATATGTGAAATCTAAAGAGCAAAATAAACTGAAAAAAAAAACAAAAACGAAAACAAAGACTCACAGATACAGAGAACAAACTGATGCTTGCCACATGAAGCAGGGTTAAGGGGCTAAGTGAGAAAGGTGAAGAGATTAAGAAGTACCAATTGATAGTTACAAAATAGTCATGGGATTATAAGTTACAGAATAAGGAATAGAGTCAATAATATCATAATAACTATGTATAGAGCCAGATGGGTACTAGGCTAACCAGGGAAATCACTTTGTAAATGATATAAATGTCTAACCATTTCAGTGTACACCTGAAACTAATATAAAATAATATTAAATGTCAACTTTAATTTAAAAATAAAAAATTAAAAAGACAAAAACATAATTAAGAATATATGTTCTTCAGTTGATTATTAGAAGTAATGTAAAACTATATGAATTATGATAGAGAACTTCATTATCTTATAACTTCTTGGACAGGCACTGAATTAAAATAGTCTCTATTTCTCCTTAACTTTTTAAGTATAACTAAAAAGCATTTCACTGTATAGAATATAACATAATAGACATATCAGAATTTTGTGTATAAACTCAATATCAGTAAAATAAAGACTTTTAAATGCATTATGAATGTACATGCTTAAATAAATCATATAAGGATTTTGATTTTTTTAACCAAGAAAATAATGACATTATTTACAGAAGTTTTACAGAAACTTTATGAGTTTTTTTTTTTTTTTAAGTGGTGGCATTGTATACTTACATAACAAGAAGAGGAAGGAGGGGAAGGGAGAGAGGGTGAGGGAGAGGAACAGGTAGGGGAGAGGGAGATGATGAGGGGCGTTGGGGGAGGGGGAGAGAAACGACTTTTGAAAGAAAGTTGTCCTTTCAAAAATTCTCAATTCAGGAGACTGCAGGTTTATCTCAATGATGAAAATTACGCTATTCATAGTGTAAAAACTACTCTGTGATAGTTGCTTTAAGATTTCACTGATTTCACACATTTCACTGATTTTTATAAGAGAGCTGAAAGTCTGCTGCACGTGGCAGATCTGTTGAAATCACAATTGGATTATAAAGTTTTATGTAAAACAAAAAAAATTTTAAAAATATATCAAAAGCAAAATCAGATTAATTAGAAATTAGGGTCTGTTTCCTTATGTGGCCTGCTCAAAAGACACTCAGTAAAATTAGAGTTTCGAAACTCTTAGAAGCACTAGTAAATAGCAATTATAATTTTTTAAGGTGACTATGTTTAAATCAATATTCATGTGTTAGTGTTAGTACTGAAATATCACTCCAAAAACTCAATCTTTAATTTGCTTCTTATGGGCAGTGACAGGTACTATCATTTGTGTGTGTTTTCTTATATCTTATACTATTAATTAAAAATCCTGATAAAGGAAGTGAATCTGGAAAAACAGAAAGAAATAGTCTAGGTTAAATCTATGCTCCTGGCATTTACTGGCTGCTCTTAATAGGCCATATATGATTGTCTTTTTTTTCTAGCCCTCACCGTATCTCCCACTACAAACTCTGTGCTCCATGAGGTCAAAGACCTTTCTACATTGTTCACCAGTATCCTCAGGTCCTTAAGACTCTGACCACCACATTATAGGCAATTAATAGATATTTGCAGAATAAAATCGTCTCATCTCTCCAATGGCAAGGTCCAGGATATGTCATTAGGGCTCAAATTCCAGAGTGCTTCTAGGGAAGTATTGTAGAGATGCTTAAAATATTAATTAGTCCAAGAGATAAAAGAAAATTTTTCCCTTTGCCTCAAAGACATAATACCTTAGGAAAGTAAGACAATACATAGGCAATTACAACAGTTTAATAAGCAGTTTGACAAATGGAAAATGCATTATTTCTCTTTAAAAATGAATACACTTAGAAAATAATTCAAACTCCTTCCATGAAAAAGTCCTACATGGTCTGGTCTTTCTCATTCCCAACTTCATTTCTTATTCTCTCTCATGTTCATTGCATTCTAACTATCCCAGTCTATTTTCAAGACCTTGAATTTGTCAACCTCACTCACATATTAGGGTCTTGGCAATTGCTGTTCCTCCTGTTTGGAATATCTTTTTCTCATATCTTTGTAGGTACTTTCCTTTTTATAATTTGGCTAAGTCTTCAGAGAGGGCTTCCCTGATAGCTCTGTCTTGAAAAGATCCCCTCACTAGTCCTCAGGCACTCTTATCTTTTACCCTGTTTTACTTTTTTCACAGCATTTACCAATATATGAATTTATCTATTTGGTTAGTTGTTCATAGTTTATCTCTTCCCATTAACCTGCAAAATCTTAAGAGGACAAACTGTTATGTTCTTAGCTGCAGCAGCTATAGTTCTACAGCCTTGAAGTGAACTTGGCACTTGCTAGGCATAAATTAAGATTTGTTGGATCAATGAGTAGTAGGTGTTAAGCATAAGGTGCTATAAAACAATAAAAAGAGACAGTCCTTTGAAGAATAAGAAAATGGAACTAAGAGATAGAAACTAATTCCATGTACTATTGTTTGAGTTCTTGGTTAAGCCACACCTGAATTCAGAATAAGTTTTTTTTATAAAAAGGAGAATGAATACATTTCCTTTTAGTTTAATCCAGTTGAGCTATGTTTTCTATCACTTGCAACTGAAAGAGTACTAAGAAATATAACTGCCATTCACTGGAACCAGAAATTGGAATATTGGAAAGTTGGTTACAGTTCTATTTAAATAAGAATATTGTGACATAAGAGTTGCTCTGAATAAAGTAACACTTCCTCATGAAGTGGTAGAATCTCTCTTATTGTAGGAGTCTAAGCAGAAGCAAAATAACCCCATGACTGGTTATTATGTGTTGGACTAAACACTTTGTTTCCTTCTTACCTAAGCTTCCATAATTCAATAAACAAAATATCTGATGTATTTTGTTAAATAAATGAAACTTTTATATATTTTGAATTTTGAACTTGTCTGTCTTCAACTTAGAAGGTTACATTCTCTTTATTTTTTGTGTGTCTTACATCTACATCTGCTTAATTATTGTATTGTTTTCTACTCACTGTCCACTCTCCAAAGCATTAGTAGAATGCTTTGTTCTCTCTCAAGGAAAATCTATTGATGAACTCTTAACAAATAAATATGTATATATACTATTTTCATTAACCTAAATAAGACATTAGTATTTGTTGTAATTTTAATAGCAAATCTATACTCTGGGGTGTTTCTAAAAGAGACCATTAAATCTTCTTACTATATGAGTAAGAAAAAAATGTTTAAGTACAATGTATTTAATTAAATAAAGAGAGAGAGTCAAATCTGAGGTTTAGGGGAGGAGTCCTCCACAGTGTCACTTCTCAGTTCTCTATCTGAACAGTTCCAATTCAGGTAAGAGCTAACGGGGTGAGAAAGGGTCAATAATCAGTAGTTCAAATGAGGCTCTGATCACTAATTTAAGAGAGAAAATAATTAATTGATTGGCAGAATGTTTTAATAAGCCAAAATGATAAATGATTCCCCAAAAAGAAAGATAACAGAAGTGTACGTTTGCTTACTCACGCTCTGACGTAGTAATGACTTATTATGTGACCAAGAGAAAATTCTGAGATGTCCTAAGTTAAATTACAACAGACCAGAGGATGCAAAGAAGAGACAAGGGAAGTTAATGAGCTAACAGCTGCAGGCAGAAACCAAGAGAAGTCTGATTACATTCCTAAGTGCATGTTGCAACTTTGAATTAACATCCAGGTGGCTATTTTTGCAATTATCTAGAGAGAATAGCAAATAGCCAACCACCAGGTGTCACCGCATCCTGCTTAGGCATGATCTTTCAGGTCTGCTGCCCACCACCAACCCAAAAGAGCAAACACTTCCTCCTTGTGCACTGTGCACCTGTCCCAGAACTATCCCCATTTCACCTTCTCCCAACTCCTTTACCTATAGCCAATATACATTCTTTCAAAACAACTTGCATTTTTCTTCTGCATCAACCCCAGGATGGAGAACATGTTGTCTTCTCCATCTAGCACTGCTGCTGGTGGTTGAGACTCTGCCTTCCCCAGGACCTGGCTCCTATTTTGGCTAGCATATGGCTCAATAAACCCTTTCTTTTCGGAAAGCTTTCGGCTGTGAAAGTTTCCGTTCATGGCATATTTAGCCATGATATTCATTGTGGTTGTACTAGATACTACTCCCATACGGGAACATCTTTCGTATTTCCTGTTTTTCTTCCCTATATTATTTAGCCTTTACTGCCTGGTTTTAAAATATTTTAAATGCATAGCTTTTTTGGATGGTGAATCTGCTTTAGGTTGGACCTATTTTAGAGGGCAACTTTCACTTAAAAAATGTGTTTCTGTGGGTCTTCCTGTGTCTGCACATGTTCAACCTCCTCTTGGTTTGCATTATTAAAAAGCTTTGACACGGCTCATCAGAGCTGGCTGCTGTGTTGAAGACAGGCTCCTGTCAAAACAAAATCAGTATACTGGGAAACACAGGCCAGGCCGATTGAATTCAAAGGACATCAGCTAAATCCCTCTGTATATTTTGCCCCTTTAAAAAACGCCAAGATAAAAACTAGTCTATCTCTTTTGTTTAGTAAGTTTTATTATTTTTGTTACAAATGTGGCCAACTCCCCCCCGCCCCCCGCCCCCCGGTCTCCCTGAGTCATAAGAATATATCACCAAATGGCCTACTTGGATATTTAATACCACTGTGCTCAGAAAAGCCTCTGTTTAAGTACCTAGCTGTTTGAGATTCCTGTCGACTGAATGCAGATGAAAAGGAAAGGAGGAGGCTCATCACAGGGGTTCTGTTGATAACACTTCATTTAACATATTTCAGTTTAGTAACATCGGACTACAAAAAGAAAACTATTTTATTTAAAATGACAGGGCGACTATGTTATATCCACTGTAAATATGTCCCACTCAGGAAGTGATGATAATGATAATGGGCCACATTTACAGTTTAACTCTATGGGGTGATTCTTCTCAAATGAATTCACCTCTTGCATATGACACATGCATATCACATCTCAAAGGCTCACAAAATAGTTATTTCACAGATATTGAAATACGGGGGAGAGAGGGGTGTTAAACAGCTATTCAACAAAGCACAAAGCAGCTGTACAAAGCAAGGTATTAGGGAGATTCTAGTATTTAATTGATATGCTAGACGCTGTTTAAAGCATAAGAATAGAAAATGGCTGAGTTGAATGTGGTTATAATTAGCTGAGACTAACATCGTTTTCTGTTCTGAAGTTTTAGGAGAAATGAAATCTACAAAATACCAGGTCCAAGAGTTTCAGGATGGATCAGTGATTTTATTTGATCTTACATATATAGATGAATGGCAGCTGCTCTTTTATTAATAGTACTTAAGCACTGTGGATTACTTAGAGATACTACATTCAGAGGCCAGTTCTAGCCCTGTATGGTGAGTAATAATTATTTGAGATCTTGACCTGGAAAGCTCTAAGAATAAGTCAAATGGTATTCAAGGGACAATTACATTTTTGGAAATTATATTTTTGCAACTACTACTCCTCAAAATTTTTCATGGCCAGATAAATGTGAAAATACTAAATGAAGTGCTTTTTGAAATTTTCATCATGGAAATACTCCTGTGGAAGCCTTAGCACTCTATTTCAAACTTACAAAATCTCTTTGATGTCTTGTGCTTTATCTTGGCGGATGTTTATGTCAAATATTAAAAATAGTGTTTTTATAGTTAGTGTTGGTGGTGGTTTGACTTGGTTGTCGTTATACCGTCAGTGCATTTTTACGTTCAGCCTTCCCCTTCCCTTGGCATTATAGAACACTATCTCAAAGTTAGCAAAAAAGCTTTATTTCTGAAATCCCCTGTGAGAACTAATTTTCAATTAGGATGAATCATGATTATTCTCTGACTTTTCATACAACATATTGCTAAGTTATCTTGTATGGGTACCACAGTTTATGACTCATAGTATTAAACTACAGAATTCTACCCTGCACATCAGTGCGTATTGATATAATGCTTACTTGATAGCATGAAACTATGTGATTGGTACCATTACAGCAAAAAATAGGTGCCCTAATAGGAGTCACTGGCACTTCTAACATTACTAACACAAGCACACAGCTTCATAAAACATCTTCGTTACTATGCCTGCGAAAAAGGATCAGATAACAATATAGTCCACTTCTTGCTTCTGAATTTGAAACAATATTTATAAGGATATTGTAGCTGAAAGAATCTGATTGTGCCTGGTAACCTGGCTAGGGCTGTTTCTGGCTCCTTGGAAAAATAGTTCTTTTTCTTGTCATAACTTCCAGGTGCTACTGCTGAGCAAATAGGAACATCACTGCCAGGAGTATTTGAAAAGAACAACAAAAAAATTGATTTGGACAATCTATGTGCTCCTGTCATTGACACAGACACAACTGTGACCAGGGGTATGACTAGGGTCACAGCGCAGTCAACTGAAAAGCACCCAGAAATTCTCTTTTGTCATCAGCTTTTCACACTAACCGCTCCTGATTACTGCAGGCAATATATAAGTTTTCATCAAATACCAAGATACATTGAATAGTATTTGCAAGTTGGCCTTATAATTTTCCCAAGGGATAGCTACTTCTGCCAAAGAAAAACAATTCAAATATGAAGTTCGAATGGTTAGCATATCTTTGACATATGAGGATTTCTTGATAACATGGAACTATAAGCCTATTCATTACCAACAATTGTATGAGTTGCATCTGAAACTGAGTAAAAATACTCTCCTCCCGAGATTTTTAAGGTTGATATTAATTTTATTATTAAAAATAACTTAGTCTTACAATTATTATAAAGAGATCAATTATTATAACAAGGCAAAGGCTATCTAGGTTCGTAAAATACTTCTACGAGTAATGCAGAAAATCATTTAAATAAAGAAATATGTGGTACAAAAATAAAAGACACTGAATACATTTTGCCCATCTTGTGATAGAATCCTAAACTATAAATAAATTAACTTAAATATCTGTTAAGAACCACAAGCACAGTCAAAGCAGCACTATTACATATGAGATTCACAGACCAATACTGCTGAACAACACCTTAATTAAATAATTTCCCTTAATATAAGTAGAATTATTTCTAAAAATTCTTTTAACAGGATCTCTTGTGCACAAGAGTTCAATATTTCATATTTTCTTTCAAAGTTATTTACCAATATTTAGTCATAAACGCAGCTGCGAGGACACACATGGAGAACTAGGACATCTCTGAAGAACTAAATATATTTCCTTTAGTTGGTCAATGAGAAAAACATTCCTGGAGAAAAAATTAAATAATTGCTAAAGAGGCAAGTGTACATGTATTAAGGTTTTATGTAACACCTGAGAAACTTTAAAAATCTGCTGATGATCTGAATTTTGAATTTTTGGCAAAACAGACCACAAGGAAAAAGAAAACCTTTTTCTTTGCTTGTGCCTAATACAATCAAAGCATAAAAAAGGAAAAGTTCACCAATGACAATATGTCAGGCATTAGTGAAAATATTCAGAAACAATAAGTTCAAGGACATATAACTCAACAAGCAATGCTATCCATGTTCTCCAATGCAGATTTTGAAAAGACCGGATTCCTTTTCACATTTTTACATTTACAGACCACAAATCCTGTGTGCAGTTTTTAGAGGTTCACTGGGAGTCCTCTAAAGGTTTCTTTGTCATTTAATATTATAAATAATTATGTTCCTAGGCGGCAGTTCAAAGCTCAGTATAGCACTCGGTACAACACCACAGGCAGGTCAGGTGACCTTTCTCCAATTCTCCTCTCTCTGGTGCTGAGGACGGACAAAGTGATATGTCTGTCATACGCCATTACCATTAGAACAGAATCTTGTTCTTTTATTACAACTGAACTCCGCC
>NW_006436288.1:8190821-8194380 GCF_000325575.1 Pteropus alecto
CTGAGCTTGGAGGTCACAGCCACTCTATCATTTCTCAGCATTATCCTTTCTCGCGCGCACACACACTCCCCAAGCCTCCAACTGGCACACAGCAGATTGAAAACAGCATGCATCAGAGGACTCATGCTGTACAATTTTACAGTCTTTTGGAGCCCCCTCCTTTTGATTCCCCCTTTCCATTTTTTTGGAAATTGCAAATAAGTTTTGATTGTGTCCTTCTCTAGAGTTGTGATTCAAAGGCAAAGGCACACCTAGGAAGAAGGGTAGGCAGAGAACATGGTTGATTTTTGACAGCTGCCAATAAGGTCATTTTCTTTATACCATCACCTGGATGTGGCTTACAATTCCATCGTTCCAAACAGTAAATTTACTTTCAATGTAAACAATCAATTTGGCCTACGGTAGGAAGGTATGCAGATAACACAAAGCCTTTTAATAAAATAATTCTATAATATAGTAACGTAGACATGAAAATTCATTAGCAAAGCACATAGAAAATACCCCCAGAATATGAAGAATTGGTTGTATAAAAATATAAATATTACAATAAATGATAGCTACTATTTATAAGTAAAATATCTTTATAAAGTCAAAATATTTATTATGCTTTGTATAAATGTCAATTCCAGGCTATAAGAAATTAAATTCATGTTTTGAAATGGGTCCTCTTTATTTACTGTTGGTTTTAATTTTTTGGCCATGTTCTTCACTAAAATGACAATGGTGATATTTATTGCTCTGGCTGTTTTAACCCACTAAATTTTACTGCTGAGCTAAAACACAAGCATATTTTAGATATCTTTTCTGACAATAAGAGTGATCGTAGACAGTACGCTAAGGACACTGAGCAAAGAAAGGACATATTTTCATTAAATCGTCGTTACTTAAAAAGAGGCACTTTATTCGTGGTTAAATTTTTCATGTACTTTATAATAATTGCAGATGGAAGGATATGTAACATCTACAATTTTATTAAGCTATATGATAGAAAATTCATGTGGGCTGCTTTTCAAACAGTAATTGAACTTTAAAGATACACTGTAAATATATTTGTTAAATTACGTATAATCATAGCTATAGAAACACAATTAATTCACTTTTTCACTAGTACTAAATAAAGAGGTATATGAAACCATAAAATGTGGCAGAATTTTAATATTACTTAAATAACTAGTCTTTTGTACCTAGTCTATAGGGTTCTATGGAATGTCTAGAATCGTATAGTTCATAAAGCAATGTCCTAATCTTGCCAAAGGAAATCTTCAATCACTTTTACATTTGCCATGGTTATCTAAGAAAGTATCATTGTAGCAACTGTTCAATAAACATCTGAATGGATGAATGAATGAATGAATGAATGGATGCATAATAAATGAGGTTAACTAATATCAAAATCTTCATGATTAAGTGATTTGGGAAGATGACATTAATAGTAAATTTTTTAAAAAAATGATAAATAGTAAAATAAAATGTCCTAATGTAAAGCATCATTATAAAGCATGATGTAAAATCGCATTAATAATCAAAGAAAAAAAGAGAATAACACCTTATAGAGATATTTGTGTTTGATAATGATTATGCTGCTATAGCTATTTATTTTACTCAAAGTTAGCCTGTACATATAATATATTAAAAGTGCTGGTCTGTGGAGACACCAAAATATCACTACTTTAAAATTAAATTTTATTGAATAAATGTTATAATTATTACCAAGTTTCAAAAATGTATGTTCTGCTGTTATTATAGAGAAAAGCAAACTAGGCCTTAGGTATACATTAAGTACCGAACATGCAAGGTCCATTATACAGATGAAAGAGATCTTGGAAGTGGCATATGTTATATTTTCTAATATCATAGTGGTGTGTACAATATTTTGCACTACATATTTGCACATATTGCTGGTGAATCACATTCTAAGATCCTTGTCCAGTTTAAATTACACTTCCAAATATATTTATCTCTTAATAATACAGCAATGGACTTTGGAGTTTTGAGAAGATAAAAGCTGAAGTGCACTTTCCCAACTGATCCCTTTTCTTTCTCAATATATTCTCTGGATTAACGTTAACTGTGAAAGGCATCTGCCAGGACAATAGAGGATTTAAAAAAAATTCTTGGATTTTTCTCTCTCAGTGCTTTCTAATTTTTATCTGTCTGTATTTTTTTCATCTGTGATTATTCTTAAACCGTTACTCTTTAGACATGTCATCACGGTGTTCATGAAGTGAAGAACAGAAGCAATTTTCTAGGTAATTCAGCAAAAGAAAAAACATTGTTATTTGGGCACATTAACTGTTTCAGTTTTTTTACTGAACATTTTCTAATAGTCAGAAAATATGTGATTATTTTCCTGAGTAATCTTAGGGAAAACTACTTGGTTACTCTTCTAACTTCATCCATAGAAAGCTTAACATATTCCTACATCATCATGTAAGATTTTCACAAACACGAAAATTTTTAAAAATAATTTTTCTGCATCTCTTTTTTTCTAAGCCAAGAAACAAGTTATTTGAAACTCCCCTGATCCTTTTCCATGTTCTCTCAGAATGTTTGTTTAGCTCCCAAATGAAATTATTTCTAAACAATCTTACTCCTAACACTATTATTATCTTCATAACTTTACATGATATCTCACTGGATGAGATATACAGCTAAAATTATATCTATACTGTATCACATTGATATTTAAATCAAACATTGTCTGTACATATAGTTGTACTCATATTTTCTGTTCTATTTCAGTTGCCTTTCCTTTGGGAAACCCTTCCCAGGATCTCTCACTGAAGGTAATCTTTCTATCCTAATAACATCCAATACGCTTTATCTGTAATTCTTTGTAAGAATTTGTATCACAGAGTATAGGGATCTATTTCATCACATTGTAAGTTACTTGGGTACAGTATACCTATCTTATAAGTCTTTGTATTACTCACATTTCCTACTATAGCTATCAATGCATGTTTGTGGAATAAATTAATGACTAAATAATGTACAAACATTTACACACACACCTCATTTAGCCTACCAGATCCTTATCTACTTGAAGATCCAGAATTTAGCCCAGTTGCTGGCACATTATAGATGTTCAACAAATATCACTGAGTGAAAAGTAAATGTCTAAATGGTAAGACATGTAGCTTCTTCAAAATGGTACCTTGCTTTTGGGTGGTGGGCTGTTTGTGCTCTTGTCTGTGTGAATGCTGGTAGGAGATACAGCAGCACCAAGGTTGCCCTGGGGTATGCCTGGGAGCTTTCCTCCTGGAGATACCTGCATTGCAGCTAGCTGGGCAGCATATAACTGCTGCAGAGGAAAAAGAGAGAGAGAAAATAAAATAAAATAAAATAAAATAAAAACTATCAGTAATAAAATAAATGAACCACTCAGAAAGTATCTATATTCAGATGTAGTATTTTTTCTATAGATATTTTTGTTTAGTACACTGGAATATTTAAAGAAAGAAGCTGTCACCTCAACTTCCATGACGTACATCTCAGAGGAGAAATGACAAATATCACGTAAAAGGGATTTCAGCTTCAGAAGGTCCAGGAACTCTAAGTG
>NW_006436288.1:8194407-8238396 GCF_000325575.1 Pteropus alecto
CATGGAAGGCATGTATCATATTAGGTAAGACGCATTTTTGCTCTATTTTAAATTTTACACAGTGTGTTACTAAAGAATGCAGCTTCATATACATGGTAGTTTTCTTATTATCCATCTTGTTTCAAGTCCTGTACCTTCTTTCTTTGACTTGTTGAAATAGGTACCTGTAACATTTTTGTGTGTGTGATCATTAGTTGTATAGAAATACAAAAAAGTCATTGAGAGGGAATGGAAGGAGTATATTTGAAAAACTATTATCTGGTCAGTCTACCTACATTGATAAAAATTAACTGGATGCTTGCCAGAAGTCTACTTTACTTCATGATATATAAACACAGACAAATCTGAAATTATCTTGAAGATTAGGGTTTTAAAGAATACTGTCTAAAACACACATTCTTCCACTAAGTCATCACATAATAATTCTTATTAAATAACAAATAAAATATTCTTTAACAAGTCAATTTAATAATAAAGAAAAATTTTACTTTGATAATGAGAGCTGCATGATATCTTAAAACAAGGAGGTTGTTTTACATCCAAATATTCATATCAAACATTTAGATTAAAACTTTTTCATTGTCATTTAGCAGTTTGTGAAAATTTTACAATCTGGATGAGGAAGCGATTATTAAATATATTTATATATGTCAACCCAATTTCCCATTTCTCATTTGTCTTGAGATTCCATGGATAGCTTTTACTATGAAAGCTAGAACTCCTATATGGCGAGAACAATGCTAAAGAAAATAGCTCTTAAGGAAAAGTACTGTGAAATAGTTTTCTAGATTATCTTGATTTTTCTCTGAAAGAGAAATTGCAAAGGATAAAACTGCTCAGGACAAGCCACCAACCCTGATAATCAGGGTCTCTCTATAAATGAAATAATAAAAACTGAAGACAGGTATATATTTACACAAAAATACACATACATTGTTCACAGTTTCCAGATACTATGGTCTAAATGAAAACAAGAGATTAGAATTATTGATAAAAATTATGTTTTTTTTATGTCAAGTAATGCAAAATATGTTCCAGACAAAAAAAAAACCCGAGTATATATTTATACTACCAATAATGATCATTTCTTCTCCCATTTTTTGTTAAAATAATTATATTATTTCTTATCTAAGTCAATCAGAAAGAAGAATAATATTTAAATTATATGAAGAATAAAAGAATATGGTGTCAAACATGATGGCTGGGATTTGTTATTTTTTTAAGTCTCAGAATTGATCCATTTCCCACACTTGTATTAAAAACCAATGCATTATATTCCACAATTCAAAAAAGTATTTTTTGTTGTCATCATCCTGAACTGTTTATGTAGTCATTAAGAAAATAACCAAATATCCTAAGATATGACTTTGCAAATTAAAAGTCCGTCCAGCAAAATACATGTTCTAATACTAAATTAAAAACTATATATGTATTTTTAAATACTGGCTAGGGGGTGGCTCCATAGTGTAATGGTTAGCACGTCTGCTTTACATGCAGAAGATCCTGGATTCGCGCCCCAGGTGGAGTCACTGACCAGGCCCCAAGTGAGCCAGGCCCCAGGTGAGCTAGGCCCCGAGTGAGCTAGGCCCCAGATGCATGCCACGAGTTTGTGGGAGGGGACTCCCCAACTTCAGAGGTCCAGTTCTTAAGGGGAAATGGCAATATCCATAGGTCAGGGGTGGAAGTCGGGGGGCGGGGAAGAGGGAATTAAAGAGGGGGAAAAAATAAAAAATAAAATAAAATAAAACACTGGTTAAATATATTAATGTTATAAATTTTATACTGGATTATATGTTATATCTTTGTCTTTCAAAATGATTCCAGTGGGTATTATTCCTAGAGGATAACAACACATTACTGGTATCATACACATTAAAAACAAGATTGTTTTGTAATTAATGATGACATGGGATTTAAAATGCCTAAAAAACATTTAGGTGAAAAGAAAAAGATGAACAAGATAGTTATTCAAAACTTAAATTAATTATAAAGATTTATTTCATAATATTAAAATTTATTGGCTATTTGTGTTTTTAAATAAATAGATGGGCCGATCACTCATAAAAGGTAATTCAATGTTTAAATATTGAGCACTATGGAGAGATTTATAATTTCCAAAAAAGCATATGAATTACTATTGAAAATATAAGTGTAAATATTCCCTGGAACATTATACTGAATTTAAAAGTTGAAGAAGGTATATACTTGAAATAAAAAAAATCATTCATATTCTTCCCTCATTCAAATAAATGCATTATTTTTTAACCTTCTAAATATGGAATTAAGATTTATCTGAGTTAAATTGTCCTAAAAATATTTTTTAGTAGAAAAAGAAGAAAATAAATTTGTAAAATAGTTGACCTATTTAAATCAATATTTCTGCAAGAACAGTATAGTACATCTTACTGGTATTTCTACAGAATACAAAGATATAAAGTAATTTCTGATGAAAATTTCATAAGCCCACTACTCAAACAGAGTAAAGGTAGCCCTTTATTCCTCAGTCTCCCATATCCCCTTCCTCATATTTAGCTTTCTCTATGCAAGAGGACAATATATAGAGGTATTCTTCCCCAGCTCCCATTATTTCCAGATCGTTGTATTTGCCACCAAGCACATCTTATTTTCCTTATTGGCCAAGGTTTGGAAGTAGGAAATATCTATTTCCAATACATTTTAATTTGTGCCTAATAATGTGCTTCTTAAATTTACATTACATTACAGAAGCATAAAAGGGCCCCAGGTCTTAGATAATATAATGACTTTGGGTCTGCACAGATAAAATAAAACAGAAAATTTAATACTGCTGGATCTTAATTTGGCTATTCACAAGTTAATGGGAAATTGCAGTGGATTTAAAGAGGCTGACAGGAGTTCTCATACCTGGCTATATATGTACGGCTGGGCAACTTACAAAAAAAATGAAAATGCTGCTGTGACTTATTTATTTATTTATTAAAATGTGTGTGTTGACTAATTTTAAAACAAGAGAGTCGAGAGATTATATTTCATTTCATTTGTTACATGCTCTTGAAGTAAAATCAAGAATAATAATAGGTGTCGGTACTGAGGTCTACAATCACAGAACCACTGGCTGACTTTGTTGAGAGAGAAGAGGTGAAACATGGTGGGGGATTGTAAAGCCACCCAAAGTAACAAGCATCCCGTGAACTGTATAATCTACTTACACACATCCATACACGCACATAATTTAAAACAAAATCTGACTAATATTTTTCTTTAAAGGATGACAGATAAAACCCAGAGTTAAATATAAGATGTATTATGATAAATATACTTTATCAGTTGTTGTTCTAAACATCAGAAAAAAACTGAGAGACCCTAAACATAAAAAGCTAAAGCTTAAAGAAAGCAATCATATCATGAAGTTAACCAGACTAACAGAATAACTCTTTTGCCTTGTAGAATAACTTAACTCTTAACTGGAAAATAATGCGTTAGAGATTTGTTTTGGTCTCTAAAACTCCCCAACTCCACAGAAATTAGGTTTTCCAATCTTTATATTATTAAAAATATTGCATTCTTATTCTATTTTCTCCCCCTATGCCTACATTACTTCAGACAATGATTTCTTTTTATAAAGGAAACAATCACATAAGATTTCATTGAATTTATCCATAGATTACTTAATGTCTTCTTGATGTTTATATGTTCATAAGTATAGATATATGTAACTCTCACTTTTGTTTCAAACTGTTCTATAAACCTATATTTTTGTTTTTTCAGCATTCTGAGTTCCTTCAAGGACTACAGTGTTTATTTCTAGTGGTGCAGTTAAAAGTAAGGCAAACCTCGATTCTAATTCCAGCTCTGAGCTAGTGACTTTGGGCAACTAAACTGAGGCACAAGTGCTTAATCTGTAAATTCCGGGATAAATAAAATTGAGCTTACTAGGGCTGCTGTAAGAAATAAATCACATCATATGTATAAAACACTCAGGAAAATGTATGTCTAAGAATATTTGATTAATAAGTAATAATTATTAATGAGTTTTATAAGAAAGAAACTAATTAGGTCACATATATGGGTTGATATCCTACTATATACTCTGGACTATGATAGGTTTAGTGGAGTATACAAAAAATGTATAAACATAATTTCTTCCTTAAGTAAAGATTGCTAAATATAAAACAATGAGATGTAACTGTACCATAACTGTATGTCACTGTTAAAAGGAGTGAACAAAAAGGAAATGACTCTGTGCATTCTAATATGTTTTCATAAAAGAGTTGTAGTTAAACTGAGCATAAAAGTGAGGTAGCATTCTAAAAAGGGAGAATAATTTAAAGAAAAGCCCAGGAGCTGGTTGTTGCAAAGGTAATATAGAGGATAGTGTGCAACAGCGAGCAGTAGAGAGAAGGTGGTAGAAAGGACAATGACCTAATCGAGTGGATACTCTGGGAAGAGTAAAACAGTACTGGGTTTGTGAGCTAAGTTCACCTTATAGAAAAGCTTGAAATACAGGCAAAAGAGTTCAAATTTAATATGTAGGCAGGAGAAAGCCACTGAAAGTTTGAGAGCAATATAGATGATGTTTTTAACTAAAATAAAGATAACACAAGGTTATCAGTTATGAAGATATCAAAAATTAGTAGTGATAATTTTAATGGTAACTTTAGTTGAAATAACAGTGGTGAAAATGAAGAGAGAAAAACTGATTCCAAGTTCATATTAATTGGGGAAAAGAAAAAAGAAACAAGCACAGGATGAAAAGTATAATTTATACAAAGTCTTCATTTCATAGATACGATATGTAAGTATTCACCGATTGCACATTCTCATTAATGTATACAGTCATTGTATTATCTTTGTAAGACAGCCAAAACACATATATTTCTTTTCTCTTTTATAAAAGGAAGAAGTAAATCATACAGAGAAATTTTCCTAAATTTTGCATTGTCTTTTCAATCATAGGCTTCCCCTAAAATATAGCTCATTAAATACTTCTTTAAGTATTAAGAGTATGATATACTGTATCTATAACAATGTGAGCTTAAACTGAATTTATCTTAGCCAAACCCAACCAGTATTTTTTTCTTATAATGCACCGTGTGTACCAAAGCACTTCTAGGCAATGGACTGACAGTTCATTAGTAGGTATTCTCTGTGTTAATCTGAGATGGTCCAGTGTAGGGTCAAAAGAAGTCTGATGGGATGATAAAGAACAGATATTTTAACTTGTAGCAATTATTTAGTACAGGTAATAGTACTAATTAACTTGCACTAATTAATTGCTAATTTGGAGAAAAAAAACAATACGATTGTATTTGGGTAACATGGCTTTTCACCCACAGTTAGACATAATTGTATTTTAATCAGATATTCTAAGCCAGTGGTTAGTACTTTTCAGTGCTAAGGGCGGAGAAATTCCACAAAAGAGCCTATTTAAATTCTAAGATAAATTATTTCATTGATTCCTTAGACAGTAAATTCCTGCCACTTTTCCTAAGAAGTTATTTTCTTCATATTCCTAAAAAGAAAACGTTTCCCATTGGCCACTAAGCTAGTTCATAATTGCCATCTGGAGCATTGGATTTGAAGCATCAGGTATTGATGAAATTATCTATCACTATTTATTCCCTCAAACTATTTATTGACTGGTATACTTCTTGAAGGCAAGGATTATGTCTCTATTATTTAACTCATTCTCAGAAAATCGTAGAAGCAAGAAAAAGTAGAAATGAATAAAGACAGAAATAAATTGCATAAAATGTCATTTATTTTTAACAAGCACACATTTCTACTGTATATTTAATATATATTTAATAATGATAGCGACTATATAAATTTTAAATTTTAATGATCTGGATAGAAATTGGCATGTTTTTATTATTTGAGGAATTAGAAAAAAGGCTTATTGGTGATGTTGATAAAATTCATTAATTCACCCATTCTATTCTTTCATTCACTTCATTTATTTAAAAAAGGACAATGAAATGAATTGCAAAACCTTATCAACATAAGAACAAAAGATCTTATACTCATTGTAGCCATGATTTAACAGTAAATAAGTCAATTTGGAATTAGAAACAGAATTAAAAATAGATAAAGATTAGAAAAAAGTTAATATCTTTTAAAAAGAACAGAGTTAAAGCATATTCTTAAATATTTTGGAAAAGAGAAATAAAACGTGCCTTATTTCTGATAAATGGGTATAAACCATTTACTGAATTTTTATATTTATTATTTTGAGATAAAAAGGTTTTTAGTAGGAACTATGTATGTTAGTTGTTTTTTTGGGATCCTTTTTTATTGGTTAGATAAAAGCTTAATTTTCTTTTTGAACTGTGATCTATTATCGGGTCTCCCCTTTGTGTGAAAAAAAATCTGAATAAAGGCACAGGAGACAGGGAGGACACTACATACTGACAATTACTCAAGAGCCAGTAGCATTTGACAGTTTATAGTTTGACCCAACTATCTTATATTCCCCTACTATAGGCATGAATTAAGAGAGGGACATTCAAATATTAATGTACAAAATAAGTCATGTCTACCATCTCTCTTTATCCTTACCCTCCCTCTTTCCTACTCCCCACATCTTTCCTCTTCATATCACCACTTCATCAATCTAGATAGGAGAGCTGGGTACAAAAAATACTTAAAGAAAAAAAAAAAGAACATTAAAATTATGACTGAAAATGTCATCTTTCCTAAATGCTATGTGGTAAAACATACTGATTCTTAAAAAAAAAAAGTGGACTTTTACATTGCCATATCTGAATGAAGAGTGCTAACAAACTGTACACCCATTTAATGCTGTTTTTGTTAAATCATTTAAAATTATTTTTACAAGTAGAATCATTTTCTCCAAATGAAATCACATATCAAACATCAATACATAGAGAAAAAAGAGGTATACTATAACTATAAATGAGTTTTACTTATTTTTGATATTTGACCAAACAAGACCAATGAGTTTGTTTTAACCCACTCCAATAACTTAAATAGGTATAAGGATGAAAATTAAAGCCTTTTATCACCCCTGGTGATCAACAAAGCTCTCAGAAATTGGATTAGAGATTTTAAAATGTGTGGATTGTCATTTATTATGATTTTAAAAATAGATTAATGTGAACTTCTAAAGTTTAAATCAAACTTGAAAGATAGATGTTAGATATGATGTGTAAGAAAAGCATTTGTTTTTTTAAAGGAAGAGACAAAAAATAACGTTTGTGAGGAAAAAATTTAGAAAGCAATTTCAAGGCTCCATAAGTGTTATCTTTATAGCTTAATTTTGGCTTCTTAATGTAACTTAAATGTAGAGTTTAAAGAGAAACTAATGTACTGGAGAAAATCTCTCAAAACATATCAGCATGTTTCAATGTGAATAAATTTGCTTTGCACATTATTTTTCACAGTATTTCTTCACAGAAAATTATCAGAGCAACTTGAGTTTAAACATAGACTTCTTTCTCTAACATTGTCAGTTTTTCCTTTGGATGTTATTCAAGTATATTGTAAGAAAAATGGGATACGTCTTAAATTTACTGGATCCCAAGGCAAAAGTACAAATAGATATTTACATGCCAGATTTATAAAAATTTACATTTTATAAAGTTAATGAAGTATTTAATAAAATATTTCATTCTCCAATCTTGACAAATATACCTTCAAAATACCCAGATGCAAATGAAAACCACAATGAGATACCACTTCATAACAGGACGGCTAGTATCAAAAAACCAGACAACAACAAAGGTTAGTAAAGATGTGGAGAAACTGGAACCTTTGTGCATTGCTGGTGGGAAAGGTACAGCTGCTACAGAAAACAGTATGACAATTCATCAAAAAATTAAACAGAACTACCATACGATCCAGCAATCCCACTTCTGGGTATACACCCAAAATAATTGAAAGCAGGGACTGGAACAGATATCTATACACTCACATTCAGAGCACCATCAGTCACAACAGCCAAAAAGTGGAAGAAACCTAAGTGTCTATCAATGGAGTACTAGCTCTTGTACTCAAGAGAAACCAGCATGCCAAAGTGCACTCTAAAAGTTGATGACTTTTATTAATTACTAAGGTGACTCTTGGAAAAATGAAGCCTAGACAGAGCTGACAGCAAGCTCTTGACCAAGATTGAGAGAGACTCTTGGTCAAGTCTATGTAAGGATGAAAGGCTTGGAGTAGGGAGTAGGTGGTTCTCTCCTAACCTCCTTGGTGGTTAACCCATAGAAATGAGGTAGGGGCTAGGGATGTGAAGCATTTCTCCTACTGCTTTACTGGCTCTAACATAGATCATGGGAGAAGGTGACTGGAGGGAGATGCCTGGGAGAATTTGGTAAGGGTTTTCACTTCATCTCCAGTTTAAAGTTCCAATTAGGGAATGTTTCCCAAGGGAGTGAAGGGAATGGCAGTCTTTGCATACCAGGGACTACACAGTCATTTGCAGGAGCAAGCTCGAGTAAGTAGGCACAATGTGGGAGATTCAGGATCTTTTGTATTTGGACACAATTCCAAAGGAAACTCGAAGGCAAGAAAGAAATGTATCAAACTGAAAGAGTAAGTAAACTCAGAGTTACTAGAAATTTGTTCAAATGGAGGAAAACTAATAGCCATATCAATGGTGCATGATTTTAAAAATGAACGAGTTGGAGTTACTAGAATATGAGTTTCAGAAGCAGGTTATGCAAGGAAATAACTCAAGTGGACAAAGCCTCCAAAAGGTTGGAGGGTCAGCTGACATCCAGAGGCGAGTTCGAGATGGCAGAAGGACAAGCCACAGCGGGAAATAAAAGTTATCCACTTCAGAGAAGAAATGTCTGCCTTCAGAGAAAACAGGTGAGCCACTGGGAAAACATGCCTGAGGAAATACGGGACTGTCTGGTAGGGGCTCTAAGGCAGAAACTGCTACATTTATGACCCATATCTCCTTAAATATATCACTCCTGGGTAACATGTCTTGGAAGAGCTGGAATACAAAAGTAAACTATTATGTGTGGCTATAGTACAGTTTTACCATTAAAAAGCTATAGTGAATACATGTACGAAAGCTATAATGTTATTTATGTACAGCCACTATCACCAAATATTAATAATAATGTAGACCATCTATTGTTTTATTCCAAATTTGGTCCTACTCAGTGTGATACTTAGATTGAATATGGAGCTATCAATGAAGGGTGGAGTGTTGAGAGAGTGTGAAAATGGCATCCTGCTAATAATTAAAGAATACATTTAAACTTACTTAAATCTTAAGACCTTTTTCACAGGTATGATGCTCTCATGCTGTTTCTGTCACATTGCAGATACTGAAGCATATAAATAAGAAAGATTTCAAATGTACTGAATTAAAAGGCTTCTTCATTTTATTACACACCAATAAATCCTGAATAGCTAGGAAAAACATTTTGACTTTTATAATTGAAACGGTTCCGTAAAGAACCAGATCTATTTGCGAAAGTCATGCAAGAAAACACCAACTGATAGTTTATCTCTTGTTCTCTCACTCCCTCCTCGTTTTTCCTACTCCACAAGCCATCTTCATGTACTGCACAGTAATCCATTACAATATGTTCCAACATCTGCCTCCCCATATGATGTATGACCTATTCGATTGACCCTTTTTATGCTGCTCCAGACTTGCTGTTCATTACTGTGGGAGGATGAACACTCTGCATCTATTCCTGAGGTCATCAACCAGTAAATACATCTCCATTTGGCAAGGTAAGGAGGCCACTGGCTGAAAAGCTCTTCAAATCTTTATATATCAGTTACTGTACTCAAATCTTTAATTAGTTTAATTTATGGGAAAAACACTGCTGAAATTCCTTTCAGAGTAACAATAAGAAGAGAAATGCTTGTTTACCAGGGGGAAATAATTTTGTTGTTACCAAATATTAATCATTTAATATAGGAAAGACAAGTTTTATGAGAAAGATTTTTAAAGCAAATATTTAACTTTGCCTAAATTCGTAATTGTGAAATCATTGTTCATTTTCTCTCAGTTCATTGGAGGCAGGTGGGGGGAGTGTAACAATGATCAAAACATTAAAAATAGTGAGCATTTTATCTCAATATAAAAAGAAATTGAGTGTTAGTTCATATTGAATCAGACTATATATCATTTTGTATATTTTAAAAAACAGACTCACTTCCAGAATGTATAATTGCTGAATTCTTGAAAATACATGTCACTATATATAGTGAGGAGAAATGTAAGAGCCATGATATTTCTCTAACTATGATGTGCTAGCCTGGAAGTCTGAATGCCATTTAAGGGGTCGTGTGTTCATTGGAGAAAATGAAGGCTCACAGTACTTCAGTAACTAGCCAAAGGTTAAACAGCAAGTCATTTCAGAAGTCTGAATATCTCTTATAGTCCTCCTTCCTAGCATATGCCATATAAACTTACCACATGAGTAGTCATGTTACTACGTGAACATGCTTTCAAAACTTAAAAGTTATGTAATAATTTCACCTCCCTCTACCACATTGGGATTCCCCTACTTGCTGGCCAGTGGAAACTGGGATGTATCCTAAGCTCTGAGTCAATGACAGTTTTCAAGAACAGGGGTTAAGACTTCAAGAGTAAAAGACTTCTTTAATCTCTGGTGACAGAACTATACTCTCCCTGAAGAAAGCACACAGCCATTCAAGATTTTTTCTTTAGCTGTTATTTTTTTATACTGCTAGTACTAGCAGACAACACATATGATGGGTTAAAATTTAAAAGACTTCTTCCTATAGATTTATCCTTTATTTTTTCTTTATTTTTTCCCCCTATATATCCTTAAGATGGAGAAAATATTGCATATTGAGGAGCTTCCAGTTAAGATGGAAGAATAGGAAAACGTGGTGCTTACCACCTCCAACGACCATCTCAAAATCACAACTAAACTACAGGAAAACCACTGAGAGTTGCCTGAAGTCTAGCTGATCAAAAGTCCTATAAATAAGAACTTACTAAAGGAGCCACATTGAGACTGGTAGGAGGGGTGGGGACTCTCAACGAGCTAGTCCCAAACCCACGTGTGGCAGTTGAGCATCGGGAGGGATATCTCAGCTATGGAAGACCCCTGAAGAGTGAGGGATCCCAGCCCCACATCAAGCTCCCAGGCCAGGGTTCCAGTGCCAGGAAGAAAAGTTTCCATAATTTCTGGCTGTGAAAACCAGTAAAGATTGTGGCTGAATGAGATGGAGGGCTTCTGGTATCCCAGTCTTTCCTTTTTAAAGGTCCATGCACAGACTTACTCGCTGATGAACTTACCTGCTCTAAGCTCCAGTGCTGGGGCAGCATCTCAAAAGGTGCCACAGAGTTATGGGGAGGAACTGAATTGTCCAGCTTCAAGGAAAGGGCTGGAGGGGCAGCTTTCTCCCAGAAAGAAATGCTGGCAGAAACCACTGGCTCCCAGTGTGCAGACACAGGTGATTGCCATATCTGAATCTCCATCAACCTGACTAACACTGGTCGGCCTGCCCTGTAGTGTCCCTGAGATGCTGTCTCGCCCAACTTGTGGGCCTATCCAAGCCTCTTCCGGTGGTTTTTCCATACAAACAGCCTGTCTTGGCCCATGATTTAGACTTTCTTAAAATCTCTCAAAGATTCACAAACCACAAACAAGCAGTATCTGGCCATGGTGTTCCCTGTACTTCTTGCTAAGAAGCATCAAGCCTAGGACTAGTGTCAGCTGGCCTAAGTTTGCAGCCTAGCCTATCTCAGGCACCTCCCAGCCCAGCACTAGTGGCGACGATATGCAGATCACTTTGTAGCTCATATCAAGTGGTCTTGGGCAGGGCACAGGCAGCAGCTGATCTTGGGCTGCACCAGAGACCTTCACAAAAGGCCCCAAAACCAACACAGCCAGTGGCCAGCTTCAGACCAAATGAGAGTACCACTCAACCACCTCCACAGATGACATACCCAAAGGGAAGATGGGCAGGCACCGAGCTTCGCTAAAGCACATCCTGCTTTGTTGAGTCAGCCCCTGTACAACATTTCTTCCAGTCTAATCATGGCCAGCTCTCTCAACCAACCAGCCAGAATGTCAGTTCCTCCCACTGACATGCCAACATCAATCAAGGCTCAATTACAACAGGAAGGCACACACAAACCACACAAGGGACACCCCTGGAGCACCCAGCTCAGGTGACCAGGGAGACTGCACCACTGGGCACCATAGGACACCTAATACATAAAGCTACTCTATCAAGACCAGAAGAAACAGAAGCTCTACTTAATACAGGGAGGCAGCCAAAATGAGGAGGCAAAAAATATGTCTCAAATGAAAGAACAGAACAAAGCTCCAGAAAAAAAACTAAACAAAACAGAGACGAACAATCTAACAGATGCAGGGTTTGAAACACTGGTTATAAGGATGCTCAATGATCTCAGTGAAAACTTCAGCAACAGAATAGGAAACATAAAGATGGAGGTAGAAAACATAAAAAAAGAACCAGTTACAAATGAAGAATATAATAACTGAAATGAAAAATACATTAGAGGGAATCAACAGTAGATTAGATGAAGCAGAGGACCGAATCAGCGATTTGAAAGATAAAATAGCAGAAATACCAATCAGGACAGCAAAAAGAAAAATAAAATCCCCCCAAATGAGGATAGTTTAAAAGGTCTCAGGGACAAATCAACTCTACCAACATTTACATCATAGGCGTACCAGACTAAGAGAGAGAGCAAGGAATTGAAAACCTATTTGAATAAATAATGATGGAAAACTTCCCTACCCTAGCAAAGAAAACGGATGTACAAGTCCAGGAAGTGCAGAGAGTTCCAAACAAGATGAACCCAAACAGGCCCACACCAAGACATATTATAAGTAAAATGCTGAAGGTTAAAGACAAAGGGAGAATCTTGTAAGCAGCAAGAGAAAAGCAGTTAGTTACCTACGAGGAAGTTCCCATAAGACTGTCAGCCGAATTCTCAAAAGAAATTCTGCTGGCTAGAAGGGATTGACATGAAATAGTCAAAGCAATGGAAAACGAGGACCTACAATCAAGATTACTCTAACCAGCAAGGCTGTCATTTAGAATTGAAGAACAGAGAAAGAGCTTCCCAAACTAGTATTACAAGAAATGTTAAATAAACATCTTTCAGAAAAAGAAGAAAAAATAAAAAATATGAATAATAAACAGGCAATAACTACATTTCTATTAATAATTACTTAAATGTAAATGGATTAAATGCTTCAATCGAAAGACATAGGGTAGCTGAATGGATAAGAAAACTAGAGACTCATTTCAAATAGACAGATACACATAGACTGGAAATAAAAGGATGAGAAAAGATATCTCACAAAAATAGAAATTAAAAAAAGCTGGGGTAGCAATATTTCCTTATACCAGACAAAACAAACTTTAAAACAAAAGGCTGTAACAGGAGACTAAAGAAAGATCCAGTAATCACACTTTTGGATATTTATCCGAAGAAACTCAAACTACAACTTCAAAAAGACATATGCATCTGTATGTTCATTGCAGCATTATTTACAATAGCCAAGACATGGAAGCAACCTATGTCCATCCACAGATGAATGGATGCAGAAAAAGTAGTATATACATACAATATAGTATATTACTGAACCATAAAAAATGAATGAAGTCTTGCCATATGCAACATGGATGGACCTAGAGAGTATTATGCTAAATAAAACAAGTTAGACAGAGAAAGACAAATATCATATGATTTCACTTATATGTAGAATCTAAAAAACAAAACAAATAAACAAAAAAACAGAAACAAATTCATAGATACAGAGAATATTTTGATGGTTACCAGATGGGAGAGGGGTTGGGGGATGGATGAAGGGGAGAAAAGGAATTAAGGGATACAAATTGGTAGTTATGAAATAATCATGGGGATATAAAGTACAGCATAAGGAATATAGTCAATAATATTGTAATAACTATGTATGGTGTCAGATGGGTTTTAGATTTATTGTGGTGATCATTTCATAAGTTATATAAGTGTCTAATCACTATGCTGTACACCTGAACCTAATGTGAGATAGTATGTCAACTGTAATTGAAAAATAAAAAATTAAAGAAAATATCACCTATTAACATAGTGTTGGCTATTTGAGTACATCAATTAAGATAAATTAATCTACCTTTCAAGAGAAATCTAATCACAATGATAACGGCAGCAACAAAAATAATTATAATAGCTAAAGTTGATAGGATGTGAATTGTGTGCCAGGCCCACGTTGTATATCTTCTGAACTTCTCAACAACCTCAGGGAATAGATACTATTCTTATTTTTTGGAGGAGGATATCGAAGGATAGAGAAAGTAAAAGTCATTTGTCCAAAGTCACTTTGGTAAGAAGCGAAGCTAAGGTTAGAATCCAAATCCTTTTAGAGAACTCCAAACTCTTAACCTCCATGCCTTATTAACCTCTTTTTTGGTCATTTTAATACAGTAGTAGGGTCAAGGCTTTGGGGCAAGGTGTTACACAAGCCCAAAGAGGGCAATTCTAATAGTACTTCTGACAGAAGCTGGGCTCTTCTGATGATATATCATTGCAGATGTAGGACAGGAAGGAAGTGAGAAGTATCCAAGAGGATACTTTCCCTAGCATTTCATTCTCCTTCCCCTTGGCTATTGCCAGTAAAAAATGTTTCGGTTTGGTTTTCTTCTCAATTCATGCTGTTGTAAGAGCATGTAAGAGAGAGCTGTAATACGCCGAGGCAGATTAGGAAAGGAAAGGCTTCCCTATAAATACAATTGCTTAGAGGTCAGAGGATGAGATGATGTAACTCCGTACATGGAACAGGAAAAAGTACTGGCAGAACAACCTTGTGGTGGAAGAGAACATGACAACTACTGGGTGTTGGAAAGAGGCCAGTGAGGCTCCAGTCGGGTGAGAGATGTTTGGAAAAGTAGTTGGGAAGCTATAACAATTTAAGAAGAGGAACGACATTATTAGATTTGCATTTCCACAAGAGTAGTCTAGATATAAGAAGAAGAATTGATTGAAAAGGTTTGGTTCACCTACAGCCCACTTTTAACTGAAATAACATTGACCTAATCATTTTTTTATCATGATTTAAAAGTGATTCAAAATCAATTATAGAATACATCTGGATATGTAATTTTCGATATTCTGAGTATCATCCTCATTTAAATAATGGGTCTTTCCTGTATAATGTATACTAAAAATTAATCATATTTTTAAAAATCTATATTTTGCTATAATTCATAGTTGCTAATCTTGGTTTTCTAAACCATTTAAATAGATTAAGAAATATATATTTCAGAGGAGCCAATTGTACTACCCAAATCACACATTACTATTAAATCAATTAAAATAATAAAAAACATACTCTAATAGCATCTTGCATTTATAATGTGTTTTGACATTCATTAGCTCCTCTGATCAAAACAGGCTTCCTTTTCAATTGCACAGGACATATTTCTCATATATCATCAAAGTTGTCCAGAAAAATAACAATTGTATTTTCTGCTTTCCTGCTTTAAATTTATTGATTAATTTACTATTTATTGGGCACCTATTATGTGCCAAGTACTGTTCTAGACACTTAAAACATATCACTGAACAGAGATCTCTACCTTAATGAGAAGACTTTTATAATTTTCCCCAAGATTATAAGACTTTAATCTTTCATTATATCTATCCAGTAGTTGTCTAACATTTCTCCATATGACATTGTATATTACTTATAATTACTATGAGGGAAATGTATATATCCATGATTCTTAATATTTGTAAATGAATATTGTTTTTGAAAGAGCTAAAGTCATTCTTAAAAATGCAGGTTGAGAGATACATGCTACAACATGGATGAACCGTGAAAACATCATGCTAAGTGAAATAAACTAGACATAAAAGGACAAATATTGTATGATTCCACTTACATGAGGTACCTAGAATGAGCCAATTCATAGAGACAGAAAGTGGAATAGAAATTACCAGAGGCTGATGAAAGTGGGGATGGAGAATGGAGTTATCATTAAATGGGTACAGAGTTCCCATTTGAGATGATTACAAAGGGGTTTAATGCTACTTGTAAAGGGGTTTAATGCTACTTACTTGTACACTTAGTAACATTTAATATGGTTAAATGTTTAAAACGGTTAAAATGATAAATTTGTTATGCATATTTTACCATAATAAAAAAAGTACATGAGTAAGAGGGAAATAGAAAACATCACTGTTTTCTAGCACCACATTAAGCTTTATGTCTTTAAAACAATTTTTCTCCTAATTTGTTCCCATGTGTTGGATCATTCTGTACATTAATGCAAGAGAACAGATTTAGAAGGGGAAAGAAGTATTGTTATTTTAGAGTAAAAGGAGTTTGGAAATATTAGATTCTTTTACAAATACTTACTAAAAATTACCCCAGGCATTGAAAACACATATGGATAAAAGCAACAGGAAAGAGTACCTGATTCTAAATCAACCAAATCAAGTAATGCCCATTTCAAATTAATGATTACTGTAAAACAGAAGCTGCAGGATCATGCCGACCCTTCACTGACTTTGCAAAAAGCACAGCATTTTCCAGTCCTACTGTAAAAGGTAGTTCTCCCTTCACTTTCCCCAACTACTCCAAAGCTAGCTTCTTTTTCATATTCAGATGACTGTTTATGAGCTCAATCCTGTTTCAACTGTCATTCTTTACATCAAGGAAAGATAGATGGGACACACCAACTCCAACCTAAATGACCTTTGGATGTGACAAGAGTTTTAGGTCAGCCTTGCTAAATGGAGGCCTTGGTGTATCGAGACATGCCTTGGGGTGAAATTTACAGTGAATTTATTATCTCCCAATGCCCTTTGGACTGCTTCCCACCATCAAACACCATGGCAGCACTTGGAACAGGAAGAAATACATTAACTGGAATCTGATCGTTTTAAAAGGTTACAGCTGCCCAAATATAATTTAATTTCATACTTGCCCTTTGAGGGTTTGGTGTATATTTTCATTTTATGACTGCAAATGATAAAGCTCTTAAGATTCCAGGCAATAAAAAGAGAAAAAAAGTATTTTAAGGGTTAGAAGTCTATTCAGTTCATGCTCAATGAGTGAAGTGACAAATTAGCTTTTTTAAAAAAAAAAAAAATCTTAACATTTCTCTTTTTTATTTGTACCACCTCTTATTCCTTTTCTGATCCTATACTGCATTTGGTTGAGATCAGTATGTAAATACAAACCTCAGATATCAGCCAGTTTGAAATAAAAAGGATAATAAATGAAGATAAAATAAATTAGATTTAAAATGAAAATACTTTAGTATAGGGAACACATATTTTTCAGTAGTGCATCCTCTGTTATAATTAAGACAACTTACTCATTGAAGTCTATCGACATCAAACTGACTTACTGATGATCCTGTACTTTTCTAGTATATCACACTCCCACAAACTTTAATGAAAGGTTCACAAAATACAATACAAATGCCACACCACAGCCTTATCAATTTAATTAGTAAACATTATTTCTATTATTTTATTATTAGAGTATAAGAATTATGGTGTTACTAAATGCCAAATGATCAGAAAAAAATCAGACACAAAATTCAGATAAAATCACCTATTGCTTATTATTTTAGCCATCAAAGAAAATAAAAAAAAAAAAAAAAACAAAAAACTTTTGCTCCTTCTCTTTTACTCAGTAATTTACCAGAGATTTATCAGTTCTTTAAATATCAATCCAATAGAGTTTGAGGCAATACAATATTTTGGATTCATGGCAAGTAATGAGTAAAACCACATAGTGAAAATTTGATCCATACAGATCAAATGTAACTTCAAGTTGTACGTGTGTGTGCACATGTATGTATTCATTCATCATTCTTTAATTTAGTTAACGAATACTTCTTGAATGATATTGTTCTGGTTCCTGTTAAGTTTACACTTTAAAAAATATTTTAGATTTTTTAAAGAGAGTACTTCTAACATATAAAAAGAAAACCCCCCACAAAATCAGCATTTTAAGTATTATTATAAAATTTAAACATATAAAATAATAATAAATATTAACTACATATTAGCAAACTTTAATTTAATGTTGATATGTCACTATTTTAAAAGTGTTTTACATAGTATTTAATCTGTATAACAATCCTACTGTGCAGATATTACTAACTCAATTTATAGACTATGAAAATGTAGCCTAGCAAAGTTAAAGAACCTTTCCAGGGAGAAAAGTTAACGGTTAATAAGACTCAAATGCTCTGGATGGTAATGCAAGACAGTACTTATTTTTTTACTTGTTTATTTATTTTTCTCTCTTTCAATCAACAAATATTAAAATTCCACCTAAAGTGAAAATAATGTAAAAGCAAACATTGTCGAAAAATCAATTTCTATAAATTCTATTAAAAAAAATCTTAATCCCATTTCTCTAAAGAAGATACAGAAATGACCAACGAGCACATGAAAAGATGCTCAACATCGCTAATCATTCGAGAAACGCAAACCCAAACCACAATGAGATACCACTTCACACCCCTTAGGATGGCTATTATCAAAACACACACATAAACACACATACACACACACAAAAATAAAAAAGGTTGGCGAGGATGTAGAGAAATTGGAACCCTTGTGAACTGCTGATAGAAATGTAAAATGGGGCAGTCTTTGTGGAAAACATGTCAATTCCTTGAAAAATTAAATGCAGAATTTCCATATGATCCAGCAATCCCACTTCTGGGTATATACTCAAAATACTTGAACAGATATTTGTATGCCTGTGTTTATGGCAAAACTTTTCGCTATAGCCAAAAGGTGAAAACAACCTAAATATATATCAAGGGATGAATGGATAAACAAAAGGTGATATATACCAATAAAAGAATATTATTCAGCTTTAAAAAGAACAGATATTCAGACACTTGCTACAGTATGGATGTACTTTGAAGACATAGTAAATGAATAGCCCAGGCACAAAAGGCCAAGTATTGTATGAATGAAGTAATTGATAGAGACAGAAAATAGAACAGTAGTTAACAGGGATGGGGGATGAGAAATCGAGTTATTTTTTAATGGGTATGAACTTTCAATTTGAGATGAAAATGTTTTGGAGATGAGTAGTTGTGATGGTTGCACAACAATGTGAATGTACTTAATACTACCGAACTTGTACACTTAAAAATAGTTAAAATGTTAAATTTTATGTTACATATATTTTACCATGATAAATTAATCTATGAAAGTTAATTTAAAAATTAGCAAAGTTTTGAGTCACAATCAAAACTTAAAAAAATAAAATTAAAAGAAATTAAATACTTATAAGATGAAAAATTAATATAAATAGAAAAGCAAATGTCTTCTCCCCAGAGTATGAACCAAGATATGTTGAATTCAAGGACAGTAGACAGAGCTGAAAGCCATATTAAAATTGGTGAGATTGAAAGAACATCTATTAAATTGCACGATAGCTGACTTCTCTCAGATTCAGCTGTCCTATTAGCCAGGTATAGCTTTCCTGGGCAGAGAGAATTCCTTTCTGAGGTGGTCAAAGAGACCAAGGGAATTTTAGGGGGTAATTGAACTGTCTTGTGTCCTGATTGTAATGGTGGTTATAATTCATAGAATTGTACACCCCAAAATATAGTCAATTTTACTGTATGTTATTTTTAGAAATTCGGAAATAAACACACACACAGACACACATACAAACAAAAGATTCTTACTCAATAACTCTGACTTATTCTTAAACATTTTGGCATTCCTTGTCAGGAAAAAGTTCAGGGAAATGTGGGAATTTGCTAATCCTATAGATTATAAATATTTTTAAAAAAATACTGTGAAATTTAGACATATACTTTCTATATCTCTAATATGTCCACATGAGTATAAAGAGTGAATAACAAGTGGTTTGAGTGTGCAGAAGAGCAGGTAGCCAGGGGTCACAACTTACTATTTGAAATAATAAGATTATAATGTACTGATAGTAGACTATTAAATAAGGTGAAAAGCAATTCTTTCCATTTCAGCCGATGCTAAAAAACCAATTGTGAAGTACTTTCGTAGTATAAAAATAATGAACTGTGCTTCCACCTCTATGTTTTTCCTTTCCAAGAGAACTAACACTTCTTTCCCAATCTCTGAAGTACAGTTTGAAAATATCCCACTTCTAATAGGAGAGTGAGTAAAAATACAATTGTTGCTGGTGTTATGGTCTAAACGAAAGCCTCTATCGTTGATGTTTATATGGCATTATTTAGATTTATTAATAGAGAAGATAAATTACAGATGAAAATAACTCCAGGCTAGTATCATCTAAGACCATTCAGGATGTTAGCAATTCTATTTAGACCAAAAAAAGGCCAGATATATTTTCCACTAATAGCCTCCATTCTTGCCATTTGGTATTCCCAGTTCTAACTCAACACATTTGCTTATATCTGGATTACTATTATAATTGTTTCACCAACAGCAAACACTCCTAAAAGAGATAGTGTCTCTGTTTTTACAATTGTGGCAGAATAAAAAAGTAGCTAGAGGCCCAAAACTTGATAGACAAGAGAGAGAGAAAAAGAACTGAAGGAAAGAGAAGAGGGGAAGAGAGGTAGAGAAGGACTGACAGAGGAGGGTAGCTAAAAACCCGGAGAGGAAAAGCTAAATGAAGAAAAATAAACGGAGACATAAAAGTAAAAAAGAGAGAATGATTTTTAAGAAATAAGAGAAAGGAAGATTTTTTTGGAATAGCTTCCTATTTTAAAATCTTTAGCAGCCCTAAGGACCAAAAAGTTTATAGTGCCCAACAAGTTGGCTGTGTAATTCAAAATAACAGAGCATTCTGATTACTGCTATAAAGGTATTCTATGTCTAATTATTATTTATTTCCAGATAGCCATTTTTTTTCTTATGTGTAAGCATGTTGTAACGATGTCTATGTGGTAATCCAGCACTGGTCTGACCTGTTCATCTTTCTTTCTCATTCCATGGAGATATAATAATTAAAACTTCCTTTCATAATTGGATCTTTGGAGCTAGCTTAACTATTTTCATGTTTCTAAAGCATTTTTTTTGAATGCCTCAGATCAATAATTGCCTCATCATCCTTCTCATTTTTATTTTTTGACAGTACATGAATAAATGTATCAATGAATCAGAGAAGTCCATTTGTTAAGTGTAAAGGCTCTTTCTGGCTACTTTCATTAGTACTTCTTTTGCTTCATTTTTTCCCTTCCTTCATGATATAGAGGTAAAACAGCTATACTTATATGCATTTTACAAATAAAAAAGCTTGAATCCTGGCCTGGTTAAATGACTTGAGACAAGACTCAAACATTACTTCACAGACAGGTTGAGGCTAGAACCCTTATTTGTTAAGCTATATTTATTGAACAATTTGGGAAGTTAGAGGTCTCACAATAGACCAACTACTTTGGCTGCTTTTATTATAATCTAACTATCCATTCTCGCTGGAAAAATGTTCCCCATTATAACAAAACACTGCAGCTTTCCAATAACACATGGCTTTTCCTCCAAAAGAAAAGGTTTGCTCCTTTCACAAATAATCATCAATGTCATAAAAGCAAAGATGCTCTAGTAATTCTTAAGGGATAGAAAAACAAGGAGTGATAAAGTATTTTTATTTTTAGGAAGAATTAAAAAGTTTTTTTCTTTTGTAATCTCACAAGTAAAAAAAAAAAAGGTTTTCTTAATGAAAGTATATTTTATTTTCATAAAGACTTTCTGTTTGCACTAAATTGGGGGAATGGCTCCCAAAGGTGTTTGAACCCAACCTGAATTAAGATGGATTTCTCCACTTGCCATACACCTTTGTACAATAGAACATAATTGTTATACTCTAGAAAATGACCTACTAACTTGAAATATGGGAGAATTTATTAGGCTCATTTTCAACAGTAAAAAATCCTTGAATCCAAGAAATGACGAGGGTGAAAGCTTATGCTATGTGAAGCGTTTTGTAGGCACTATTTTATTTAATCCTCACAATAGCTTTATCATGTAGGAACAATATTATCACATTTTACAGGTGAAGAAATTGAGACTAAGAGGTATTCAGTAACTTGACCAAAAACATACACAAGTAAAGTCTCTTACAGAGCTCAGGCTCATAACTCATACAAAAATTCCATTTAAATAGTATTTACTTATAAGATGTATTTTAGCATTTTAAAATGTTTAAATAAAACTTGGGAAATATGCTTTAAAGAAAGGGAAATAAAGTTTAAGTCATCTGTGTACTGTACCCATACCAGTATACTACAAAATGGTTACTATGCAAAGATAGACCCTATAAAAACTAGGTATTTTACGCTTTCATAATGTTATTTAATGTTAGCTTGTGTCTAAGGTGACACTAAAGCAGCCAAACTTAAAATTGCTCTGGAGGTAAACCAGATGCACTGTGAACCAAATCAAGAGGAGAATAAAAAGCTTTTGCTTATTATTATCATTATTATTATTATTATTATTAATTATTATTATTATTTAGTTCAATGTCTTGGCTTACTTTATATATGTTAACCAAACATTTTAGCTGTACTATTTCTAATAATTCAAACTTCCTTTAAAACCAAATAACTAAATTCAAGGGGAAACCAGTCATATGAAAAATATTTAGGGCACACATTTGAAGTAGTAGTTGTTATAGAGCATGGTATAGGCAAATTTCAATTACAACTCGTTATCTTAAAGCAACTTCTATAGATAGAGGGACAATATTTTCAATAATTCTGCCTTATTCAAAAATAGAATAATTGTAATTTTAACTATCACTATTACTTGTTTTATTCTATGTTGAAGAAGTTCTAGTATTGGCAAAAGCAAGAGAGAACATCGTTGACGTCAGAGTCATTAATTACGTTAGTCCAATGCTCATTGTGGCCAATCATTTGGGAGCAGACTTTGAACCTGTTCCTCCATTTCTTCCTTTCTAATTCCTTTATCCAATAAGTGGTTGGATAAGAAAAAAAAAAGAGAGAGAAATGGCATTAAGAGAAAGGTCAGGATTAAGAAAGATGGAATAATTAAGTTTGTTTCTCTTTTCCCTTTCTTTCCATGCCCTTGGTCTGAGAAACTTCCACAGGAAACAGACAATTTGAAATGTGCTGGGCTGGCTTAAGCTTTTTATCTGAAGTAATCGAATAGGGCTCTGTTTTCAAGTCTTGTGAAGATACTTGCCAACCAAACACAACTCAAAATCGTAATGTCATTTTTCACCTTGGTCCTTCCCTTAGAACAGTTCATTCATCATTGCAAAATCTTATCTGCATGATTATATAATCATCTTTGAATACTATCTTTCTTCTAAGAAGCAAATAAAATATCAACAAGACTTGTGATGTAAACAATCTCACTTTGAACCTTCTATGAACAAACAGATATGAAACAGCACGCTTCTCTGTTGTTTTGTTTTCTGAATTCCTTGATCTTTCAAAAGCTTTCACAAAAGAATTAATTCACAAAGCACAATCACTGAACTCAGCAAAAAGGAAGCAATTCAGAAGGTTACTAATATGCAAATCCTACCCATTATTTTATTCATCCTTAATTTAAGAATCTAAATGCAAAAATAGCATTTTTTCTCCCTTCATTTTACACAAAACAACTTAAAATATATTTGATTATATGCATTTATTTTTATGGATACACTGGTAAATGGGACGAAGTTAGACTTAGCTTTCAGTTGCTAGGATTCCAGACACACTTCTGTTAATATCTGATTTAGCCAGGTCACTACTTAGAGTCTAAAATGCCTCATCGATAAAATTAAGGAGTTGGAATAGAATGGTTTTTAAATATTATTTTAGGAGTAGAATTTTTTATTCAAATAATCTTAGCCAGTAGAAGTCAATCTATAAACAAATAAAAGTCAAATGGTACTATTTGGGGTACTTAAAGCCACTCGAACTCCTTTGAATAGTTTGAAACTTGTTTTCAAAGGTCTCTGAGGTCCTTTCCATTTCAAATATACTTGTTAGGACAGGAGGTTGTATGACTTTCTTGAAATTCTATTCCAATTTCACACTCAATACATTCTCTTAAAATTCAAGCTCCTCTATGATCCATCAAGTATTCTTAACTGACTTATTTTTGCATTCCTTATGATGCTTAGCTTAATAGCTTACAAAGAATAAACATTTGCTGAGTAAATAAAATTTCCAGGATGCTATGGGGTTTATAAAAAAATTTGCTTTTACATTCAAGTTTGAAACCATAGGAACTAGTTTACAAGGAAGTAATAATGCAAGTTTATAAATTTTCTCAGATTTATGTGAGAAATAGCTTAGCTGTACACAATAAATAAAAGAGTAGAATAAGAGATATGTGCCTTAGTATATATTCTACTAATATATCTAGAAAAAGAGTAAGCTTTGAAGGGTCATACCAGAAAATCTTTTGTATATTATTAATTTAAAATACAATTATATGAATAGCATCTATGTAAATAAGTTATTTTCAATTTTATAAGGTATTTATTTAGAATATTTACCGGTAGCTCATAGAGATTAATTATTTGCATTATACCCATGGAAAACAGGACTTGGTAAGAGACATTATTTTTATTTTATAAGATATATATTGAGGTAAAGAATAAACAATAGCAAAATATAAAACACTATACTCCAAGTAACATCATAGTCAGATTTTTTTAAAAGTAAACTCATTTCCTCCCATAGATTCTTATGATGGGCCTTAAAATTATGCTGCACAGAGGAATAAAATTATTTCCTCATAAATAAGACAATATGCCTCAATTTTACTAACTTGTTTTTCATGCTGCCTTGCAAAGTAAATCCACTTAAGAAAAGTGTGCCAAGTCCTAGTTTGCGAGACTGTCTTTAAGCAATATAAAAATAGTTTTAATACTAGTCAGTAACACTTATTAATCAACTACTAAACCCAAGCATTTATTATTATCTAGCACATAGTATTTGATAAATGGTAATTAATATACTTATTGCTCTGAGCTCTTTATGTATACTATCTCACTTAATTCTTACAGTAAAATATCATTTATTCCCATATTTTAAAGACTAGAAAACTAAGACACAGAGAGGTTAGGTAACTTGCCTAAAGTCAGAGCTAGTAAACAGCAGAAGCATGATTTAAGGCACAGATGACTGCAGGTCCTATGCTTTTAACCATTATGTTATAATTACTCTAAGTAATAGTCCCTCTTAAAAATATTAATCTAAAGATAATGCCTTAATATAATAAAACTTTTACTTTAATCTTTGTTATCTTCCCTCTAATTATCTGCTGCTGAGAGACTAATTTTTTCTGTATACAATCAGTTAACTATAATGATGTCTGCCCTATGCTTACCAGTTGTATGTAAAGCAATTGACATATTCCAGTTGCATGCTTTGAGGATTAGCCATACAAATAACGCATAATATGCATGATAAGATTCAATAGTTTTCTGGTATCAACAAACCCAGCATTTGTTCCTCTTAAGGGGTATCTGTCCTCATTTAGCTCTTTAGGCTCTAGATTCTTATTGGTCTTACTAAGGCGAAAACTTTTACTAAAATAAAATTTTACTTATAAGGTTGAATTCATCTTCGTAAAATATTCTTGAATAAATTAAATGATACTCTTAATATAAACTAAATGAACAATTAGGTTGAAGGACAAATTTTAATATAAACACAATCTAGGAATCTGAGGAATCTGAAGAATATTAGTTGCTCTCTTCTTTTACATATATATAGCCAAGATTAGAAAATTGAGTAGTTCTGTAAAATATGTATACTTTTAACATTTTGATAAATTGATATTGTTCTTAGGATTGTATCTACTGTTGGCCTTGAGCCTAGCAATCCTTTCATTACAATAATTAGCTCAGAAACATTTTAGGATAACCTAACTACGTTTTGATTAAGAGACTACAGAATGCCACTGAAGAATGGGCATGGCCTTGTGACCAGAAAACCTGGCACTTACAGTTATGTTACTTTAGTGAAAGCAATGATAGAACTTTAAACATAATTTTGAAGTTTACCATCTATTTAATTGGTCATTACAATACAAAAAAATGGGTACTGTGGGAAAGCACACATGTGGTGATATCTTTGTTAGCATGTAATGAGACACCATAAAGATGCTGGAAATAAGCAAATGCAGAAATAGCATGAAAAAGAAGCTACTGTACTGTCTCTAGTCTAAATGTCAAACAGCTCCCAGGAACCCTAGGGGTAGTAATAACTATGGATGTAGCTCCTACCTTGTTCTTCCTTAAAGGAGATTCTTGAACACGGCTGGGTTCTGACTCTAGCCCATATGGGCTTGGAAAAGTCAGAGAAAATGTTGGCTGCACTTTTCAGGCCTATTTGCACATGTTCTTTAGTATGCAGAATGTCTCTGTATATAATTTAATTGTTGTTGGGTTTTTTGCCTCTATTAATACATATGCAAATGATTCACACTTGCAGCTGTGCTGTATTAATCATATGTGTGCTTCTGTCTGTCTGCCCTACAGGCTCAGGGTTGAAGGGAGAGGAAAGGAGGGAATTCATTCTTTTAACCTCCAAGAAAATTCACTCATGCACACAGAGTCTAACAGCAAACAGCACACCAGGGTTGTAACTAAAATGAAGAGCAGTTGATCATTTTTCACCCTATACGGAAATGATCATGACCTTAAAGTTAAGCTGAATAGTAGAGTATCTAGGTAGGTAAAGATGAATACTTACAAGTATTTATCCTTGTAAGTAATTCCTTCAACAAGAAGGTAAAAATCCTCACATCTAGACTTCTCCATATGGTTATTTTTTTCCTTATTGATTTTCTGGGGGTTCTTGGTCAGACACATAAAACCATGTTCAGTCACCTATAGTGCTCTGAGAAATATGAAACATTTATTTGTGTCCTGTCATAATTATTGACCTCCTTCAGAGACTGGCAGGAGGTTGATAAAAAGATGAACTTCAGTTTTTCATCCACATCTATCTTGATGTTACTCTCTAACAGATAGAAGCTTAAACTATTTTCACTATGACTTCCATGTACCTTTGATAGCTATGAAGAAGGATTGATTTCAGTTGATATTTTGTATGATTCATTCTCCATTGTGACCACATGTTATGTACTATTTCCTCTATCCCAGAGAATGCATATTACTGATGTTACTGGTTACTGGAACTGTAGCCCTATGTGATTTCATTTATGACAACTTGTAATGTCGAGTCTGTATTCCAAAAATATTATATAGATTTTAAAAATTCTATTAAAACCATTAAAGTTTGATGAATTCAGTAAAAAATTTTAAATAAATGCTACTTGCTTGTTTTGAGTAAAAAAATGACCATTCAAGAAGAATTTTGATCTTTTTTCCTCTGCTTATCACTATTGATCATTGGTTGGAGTCAACATTTTTGGTTTCCTATAGGTAGAGCAGGTGGCAACCATATTTTGGCTGACACAAATACAGTATTTATAAAATGAGAAATAAGTGGATAAATACATCTAATTTCAAATTTTAGACGTCAAGTTAGAATATTAGAAATCATATACTACACAATTACCACTATTAAAAAAAATCATGATGTCCATCAAGTAAAATGCAAATGAATGATAATATGAGAAATATATATTAGATGAATTGTTGCCATCTCATTCTATGCAATCACAAATATCCAGAATTTTCAAAGTGTAACTTTATTTTTCTTAAGTAAATATACTCATGTTTTAATATTGAAATGAAGCTGGATTAGTTTTCTGTGTAAATTAATTCCCTTCCTATAAAAAATACTATATCAGTAGAACAAATGTCAAAAGCATCATTGGCTCTAGAAGAAAAAAAAGTAATTCCAAGAGGAAGAGGAAAGAAAAAAGAAAAAAAATGGGAAAGAAGAAAGAGAAGAAAGTGAATACAGTATATGAGATTGTTATTGGCTAATTACCTTTCGATGATATATCTTTTCATTATTTAGAAATAATTTACTTTAGTGTTGCATTGGCAAGTTGAGCCATGTTGAGTCAAAAGTACCTCTAACAGTTCATATTCTTACGTATTTTTATTCATTGTATGTTACGTATTCTTATACATTAACTAATAATACTATGGGAATAATTAATATTGCAATCTTTGGTCTTTTTACATAAAATATGAGTTTAAAGGAATTATGTAAACTTTAATAAATGTTGAAATACAGTCTTTATACAGCAACCCATGGTTATGATAAGATAAAAGGAGGAAAGAGCAGGAGAGAGAGAGCTAGAGATTTCTTCCAACAGGGGCTGAAGAAAAAGTAATGTTCCCTGGTCTTTAAATTAATATCATTTGTTCCAGAAATTAATCATATATTGCTTTGTTGTTTTTTTTAAAATGATTATGACCATTAGCTCATGATAGTTTCTTTCCATTTATAAATACGCTTTGAGCACCAACTATTCACCAGGCATTCTTCTGAGCACTTAAAATACATCATTCAACAGCAAAATATAATAGTTCCTGCTCTGGTGGAGCTTAGAGAATATTTGGAATGGACAGATGATAAACAAGGAACATAATAAGTTATATAGTATTTTGGAGATGACTAGTGCTATAGAAAAAAAGTAGAATATGGGGAAAAGGAAGTGTGGTACTTCTGGGAGGTTATTTTATGATTTAAATCGATTAGTTAGGGTAGACCTCAGAGAGATGACATTAGAGCAAATTCTTGAATGAGGTGAGAGAATTAGCCTTCTAGGCAGAGGGAAGAGCCTTTCAGGTAGAAAGACAGCTAATGCAAAATTCTAAAGTAAAAGCATGCCTTAGCAAGTCAAAGGACAGCAAAGAGCCTAGTGTAGTTGAAGCAGACTGAATAAGGTCATTTGGAGCAAAACTATTATAAAATTTTATTTTTAAATACTGGAGTGCCAAACACAGTACTAGGCATATAGTAGTGTTTTCATGTTTCTTGTATTTCATTAAATGAGAATAGTTTTTGTTATAAAATTTCAATGTATATATTAAATTGAATTCAAACTACTAAATTTTTTCTTCCACAAGCCAATGGTGCTTTTGATATTTGTATTTCTGCTATTGTCTTTTTTAAAGGATGGAAATAATTTATGAAGAAAATGAATCATTACTATTCAGCTTAATTCCAATATTATAAAACAGAATATTTACTTAAACATAACAGATGCATAATTAATTGAAAGTATAATGTTAAAATTCACCATTTCATTTAATATATATTTATTGAGTCCATAATATATTCCAAGCACCTGATTGAGTGCAAATGATAATGAGTCATTGACTTCATAGATTTTGCCATCTGCTAGAAGCCAGAAAGTAGAATTGAAAACATATTCTACCAGTGCTATATGAGAAGGAGAAATACAATGTGCTCTTGGGTCACATAAGAGCTGCATTAATCTAGATGTGGGGACAATGAAGTCTTCCCTGAAAAAGTGATGTTTTCACTTGTAACCTCAGGGATAAGTGGGAGTGGGCTTGGTAAAGTTGGTGGGTAATACAGTTGTAGGTAGAAGAAACATCACATGTAAAGATCCAAAGAGGAGAGAGAATTTGAAAATGCCAGGGAGTCATTTAAAGTCTGTAAGTAAGGGGAGGATGTGATCAGATTTTCTAAAATTAGAAGGATGATTCTGACTAACACATAGTAGAGAACACATTGAAAGAAGCAAGATGAAGACAGAAAGACCAGTTCGGGAGCTATTGAGGTATATTAGGCAAGCAGTTAGAGTAGCCTGACCCAGAAGGGTGACACTTACAAAGGAAAGAAACAAAGGAAATAAACAGATGGATACTTAATGTATTTAGTAGGCGGAATGAATGACTAGGTGTAGAGAAAGAGCGAGGAAGAGGAGTTAAAGATAGCTCTCACGTTTCTGGGTTGAGCAATAGATGGAATGGAGCTATATGCCAAAAACAGAGAATGAGAAGGTCTGAGGACAAGGAAAAACTGGCAAGTTCCATTTTGTGCTGTTTCTAGTGTCTGTAAGCATCTATATATATCCTCTGAATAGTCAAAAATTAGCAAATAAATAGTTAGCTATATGGATCAGAAGCTCAGGCAAGACTTAAAAGGCAGAAGAAACAAAGACAGATATTTCATTATACAAGCAATAAATAAAATGGTGCCTTGACAAATGTTAATTTGTATGTTTTATGTATATAACCTAAATAAGTCATTCTTTTCTATATAAAAATAAATATATGTCAATGCTTATACTATTTTAACCGTACCTAAAAGTACACAGTAAGGTCCTTTTTCAATGTAAAGAATTTTTTGTTACATAGTAAATATTTTATTATCTTATCCAGAAGCAAGAAATAATATTTAGCTAATAAAAGATGGCTTATTTTAAAATATGTCATTTTGTTCTACTTTTGTAGTCATCTTTATTATTTTTTAATAAAGGTCTTGGTTATGGATTTTACTTAATATCCAAGCCTGACCAACTATAAGCAAATAATTATTTCAAAGGAAAACACAAATAGTGGTTAAACAAAGTCAACCATGATTAAGAATAGGTGTACAGTATCCCTTCTTAAATCTAGATGTTCAAAAAGAGAGGCTTGAATTGACATATATCTTTATAAAGAGGTAAGAAATGAAAAATGCAGAGTTTGAAGTAGATAGCTATCATTATGAATCCTGATACTTTCAGTATTGCAATTCATAAAGAGTATTTGCATTAGTACTAATTAATCAGCATTATTGTTATAATTTGATTAGCAAATTACTGAGTTAGCAAATGTCCTAAGAGGGGCAATGCCTCCAAAGTTTAAAATAATATTGCCTATATTTGGAGAAGCAAATGTAATTGTTTTAAAAACCGTGGATTTTGAACTCTGTGACCCAGTTTTCTTGCTTGCCAAATGAAGATATTAATATATAACACAAAGTAGTATAATTAGATAAAATGACATAATCCTTGTGAAAGCCTTACCAGAGACTCTAACATAGAATCTAGTACAGAATCTTAATAACTAAAAGAGAATTTTAGTCACTGAAAGGGACTCAAAAATGATAAACCCCACTCAAGGAATACTAAGGGATGAAAAACGGAGATTTAACAGAGTGTAATTAAAAGCAGAATTTGGAGAAAATTAAAGCTGGCTCATACATTATACTCCACTGGGATGAAACTTCTCAGAAGTAAGTTCTCAAGATTGGGGTGAATGTTGGATAAGGGATAAGATAAGACAAAGCAATTCTGACTAGGCATTGTAGTTAGTTTCGCTCTGACCCTCTGGGAAGAAAAATTTGGATGCTGTTTTAAAGCAAAGAGAGGGGAAGTATTACAGGTCTCCTTTACAGCTCTGGGGAAAGCTGAAGTCTGGGGAAATGAGTAGAGAGTAAATTGGTGTAGGCACCCTAGTAAAGGTATGTTGATCTGCTTCAAAGAAAAGCCAGAGTATCTGTCATCACATGCATTTGGAATATGTTTGGATTTGTGTATCATATTTTAATCATGAGCAGTATGTGTGTGTGTGTGTTTTAACAGTAGCTAATAGCTTACCATAAAAGAGTTTTGGATTATTAATTTTCTTATTAGACCACAGTGTTGATTTACTGAGATCCCAATTAAAATATATATTTTTAATGGGTACAATGTCATTTATGTAAAGATCTTTATAGAACAAATTATAGTTAAAGAAAGAACAAATATGTTTGGTATCTTTTCTCTTGTTTTCCGATAAAGAAAAAAAATTGTATCTTTAAATTTTAAGGGAATCTGCTATCACATCATAAGGACAGAAATAAAACTTAATTTGTGTCAAATATTCTAATATTATCTCTATAGGAAAAGAGGTTTGGATTGTTGCCTAATATTTTCTGCTAGAATCCTGCAATGAAACATAGGGGAGGCCTCCAACTCACCCTTGCTCCCTTTCACTATTAATCCAATGGTGAAAGCCTAACTTGCTTTGAAAACAGACATTGTAAATCTCTAAAACTATTATTTTTCACATTCAAATCTACTGCCGGATAGTTTTCCCTCTTCCTTTAATTCCACTACTCTTTTTAGTTTTACCTATTACAACTACTCTGTATTATAGTCTTTTCTTAGATGCCATTTCAAAGGATATAAAATGTCATGTTACTTTTATTTTCTCTGTGGCTCCAACACTTCTCGAGGTATTTCCAACAGAAAGTCAGATTGTAGCTTTTTGCAGAAAAGGTGAAATAGGAATGACTGTTATCAACCTCTGGAGAACATGTATGTCTCAGCTTCTCCTATGTTCTTTGTGAGGTCCCGCTGGGTTTTCAGAAACCCACAAGGTCTTCTGACAATCCCCTTTGCGGGCCAGATGTATCTATGTTTTGATGTTACAGTACAATCTTATTGACTAAGATCACCTATCATGACAGTGCACTTTCATGAATATGTTTTAATTTTATTAAGCACAACTGCTGTATATCTGGCTTTACAGGCACACTGTGTTTTTCAGGCAAAGAAAAATATGAAACTTCTCTAAAGGGAAGATTAATCTTATTATTAGATGGTGTTATTCCTATTAATTACATAACTATAAAGTCCATAATAACAGAAACTAGGAAAGATTTTATAGGACGCTGATTTGAAGATTTAAATAATTAATAAAAGATACCTATAATATAATTTTATTGATGTTCTTTTCAACTCTAGAGACAAAATTTCCAAAATCACTTGGTCATCTAGTAAAGTTATCACTTGACATTCTTGGATATGTGGGAATATGTATTTTGCAGGGATAAAAATATCTAAACTGATGGTTGGATAAAATTGCGCTCATTTAGCCACCTGCTTGCTTGGTCTACTTACCCTTGCTTGCCCAATGGAGCTGGCATTAGCAGGAGAATAAAGAGACCTACAGATTGCTTCAGTAATACTGGGCATCTTGAACAATTTTAAATATAATTTTTGTTAAGTTTCCTTTATCCATAAGTATCTGTTTGAATATCTTTTGTAGATATTTTTGTTCTTTTTAACTTGATGAGGACCATTCTGTGAGGAAATTATGGCACATGGTAATCAAAGCAAAACTACAGCTCATTTTGTTAAATCATACCAGGCAATAAAAAATTACAATAAGCTATCTTTAGTACAGAGAACAGGGCTAAAAATTAAAAGAATCAACATTTTAATTTTTAGTTGAGGATCAGTACAAATAAATTCAAAAACAAAACAGAGTGAGACAAATATCACTTGTCAGTTGTATTTTGCTTTAACAGGATAATAGCTATTTTCAGTATTTACTTAACCTTTGTCCCTTCTGTATTGTTTCCTGACTTACCTGCAGTTGGAGTGGGCCTAAGCCTGGTGTTGCTGCGGCAGCAGCTGCCATGGTAGTTGGGATCAGCTGAACAGGGTAAGGGTCACCTAAGTAAGAGAATAATAGAGGCGTCAGCACCTTTTATCTACTCTCCACCTGCAAATTAAACTCATGCAGCCCCACCTGGCCTCAGACGGCCTCGGTGGGCAGGCAGCTTTCCAAAAGCCTTCTTTTGTGTGCCTTGCTGAGGCCTAATGAAAAGCTCTATTGTGCAGCCTTTTACTAACACTCTTTTCACAATTCTGGCTGAGAGAGGAATGTGAATAAAAGGCACAAGCAATTAAGGCGGAAACCTCATCCTTTTTTCATGATGTATTTAGGAAAATGGGAGGAAAAAGTGCACATTGATCAGAGGACTGCACTTTACAACACACATACACACACATCACATACACTCACACACCTGACAGTCTTGATATGAGCACACCAACTCCTCAGCAAATTTAAAATGTTTTTATAAAAGGAACTTAACAAATTTAATTTTATTTTAACAAATTAAACTCTAAAGATTTAAGCCAAGTAGCTTATCTTTTCAATGCTATGTTACTGTCTTGACTGAAATAACTACTTAAGTTATGTCCTAGGGACAAATTCATAATAAAGAAAACATTTAATGCATTTTTAAGTTATATAAAATATTAGTATCTTTGTTATTCCAGAGACTAATGTTTATAAAAATATAAAAGAAGCAGAACATAAGTCGTTTCTCCCAAAGAGTTTCTGTTTGTGTGAATATCTAAAAAAAATTAAATCTAAGTAATACAAAATTGATCTAAGTCTTAATATATGACCCATAAAGATATAGACACATACATATATACATATACACACATAAAAAAGATTATAATGTATAGTTTTGATGTAAAAAAATTTTTCTGCTTAGGAAAGAGGCATGACAAACTTTTTGCATATAGCCTAATGATACTCAAACTGATATGTAATTATTATTTGAAATATGACCATAACAAATAATTGAAAATAATAACTATAAAAACAATTTTCTAATATATAATATGTGTTTTAGGAATCTAATTTGTGAAAAACTTAGTGAATGTCAAATGTATAAATAATATAACTGACAATAACTCAGTTAATATATTCATTCAAAAATATTTATTGAGTACCTGATATGTTGCTATGAACTGCTCTCTCTTGACACTAGAAATAGAGCTTTAAAGAAGACTAATATGAAGAAGTATATTTACTGGGATTTAACACCCTAGTCGTGTGTTCATAGTCATACTTTTTATATTTGTCAGTTCCTTAATTTTTTACTTTGTCGGGATTTGTTTTTATGTGAATATTTAATTTTTCAGTTAAGTGCATGTGTGTGTGTATTTTTTCATACTTTTATTCTTAAAGAGGGCCCCCAAATTACATGTTTTAGGCTTCAAAATACCAATATCTGACTCTACCACTGCTGATTTGGTCTTCCTAGATCTTACAGCTTAACGGAAGAAAAAGATAAGTTGAAAAGAAAAAAAAAGTAAGATTAGTATAGAATGTATTGACTGGTAAGATAGAAAAGTACATAATGCTACAGACTACATTGTGGGTGCCCCAAACCTAGACTAACAGGTCCAAGATCACCTCTAAGAAGAAGTCCTGTTTAAGCTAAAACCAGAATTAAGTGAAAGCTAGCCAGGCTAAGAAGAGAAGGAAGAGTATTATGAGGGAAGCAATTTTCATGAAAACTTGTAGTCAGATGGGTCTTTTATATCCTAGTCCAGTCAGTCCCTGCATTGCTGAAGTTCTGTGCAGATAAGGAAGTAAAGATAAATGGGGCTAGAGAGGGAATCCTGGGCCAGATTATGCAGGGCTTTATAAACAATATTAAAGAACGTAAACTTTATCCCATAAAATAAGGGAAACCATGAACATGGAAAATAAAACGGGCTGAGTAAAATCACCTGGTTCAGAGGTTGGAAGCTGCAATCAAGAATATAAAGATGCAGAACTCATATATAATGCATAATAATAGTCTGGACGAGGGTATGATGTTGGAGTAAAGAATGACGAAGAAAGTCAAATGATATTTAAGAGGCAGAACTGACAATACTTAATGATTTTTTGCAATGAGAGAAAGAGCAGATTCAAAGATGACTCTCGGATTTTTCACTTAAACAGCTAATTGGACAGTGGTACTATCTGTTGGGTTTTCAAACATGGATGAGAAGCAAGATTGCCCCTTGGGCCTGGTTGAGGAGAAAGGCGAAACAGAGACGATAACTTCGGATTTAAACATTTTAAGATTAAAATTACTATTAGATATCCAAATAAGTATGTTCATTGAGGCTCTGGATAAATATGTTAGGACTTTAGGAGAGTAATCCATATAGGAGTCATAAATTTGAGAGTTGTCAGCATATATCTGAATTTAAAGCTATAAGCCTTCATGAGACCGTTTAGGAGTTATTAAAAAAAGAAAAAAAGAGGTCCAAGAATTACACTAACATTTATAGTCAAGGAGATAGGTAACTAGCATAAAAACAGAGGAGAAATATAAACTTGGTGTTCCAGAAGCCAAGTAAAGGAAGATTTTCAGAAAGAGTGATGACTTTTTTCAAATGCTGAATTTAGTAATGGAGAAGTCATTTAGTAACTTTGCAAGAGCAATTTCAGTGGAGTGGATAGTGGGAAAACCGAACTGGAGTGAGTGTGATAAACAAAGCATGTCTGAGGTTAAGAAACTGAAAGCAGAAAGTGTAGACCCTTATTTTTTGAAGTAAAGTTATTGAGGCGCAGCACTGGCATCACCTAGAAATTTCTTCGAAATGCAGAATTTCAGACCCCACCCCAAATCCACTGTAGCAGACAACCTCTAAGATGGAACCCCCAATGACTCCCACTTCCTAGAAATGCATCCTTGTATAATTTCCTCCTCTTGAACAGGAGAGGGCAAAATTGATGAGATATTACTTTTAGGATGAGTTTACACCATGACTGGATCTGTCTTTCTTACCCTCTTCCCATCCTTACTCTCCTCTCTCCATCTTGGAGCAAGCAGCTTATATTGTGAGCTGCCCTATGGAGATACTAACATAGCAAAGGACTGATGTCTTCTGCCAACAGTAAGCAAAGACATGAGGTCTGCCGATAGCCAAAGGAGAGAGTTTGGAAGCAGATTCTTCCCCCAAATTAAGCCCACTGATGACTACAGTACAAGCCAACACCTTGACTGAAGCTGTATGAATGATCCTGAGCCAGAGGTACCCAGCATGGGTGTGTCCAAATAAATGTTTGTTTTCTTAAGCCACTAAGTTTTAAGATAACATGTTAAAGCAACAAGCATATATATGAATTAGAATTTAAATTTTAAACAAGAGCCCTACATTATTTGTATTCATTTGAGAAGTACTGAAAAAGACAATTGCATTGAGATGTTTTGCATTAGCTAGCGGAGGATATGTAATCAAGGAAACTTTATTTAAAATGTATACACTTGTAAAAATTATAGCATGTTTGTACATCAAGAACGATCCAGTAAATCGTAAAAAAAAAAAAAAAAACCTAATGCTACAAGTTGAGGGGGCAATTAATGTTACATGATAAGGCTTTAATTATCATTTGGTATTTTCAATATATAATCTATAAAACGTTATGAGATTTTATAAAGAGAATTTTAGATGTTTAAATGCTGCATTTGTATTTATGCAAACTAGCTAAAACAACAAATATAGCATGACTATTAGAATTGACAACTAAAACACTTAAAACTATGTAAGTCATTTATATTCATTTAATGAATATAACATATTAAAATTAACTGCCTTAAAAGTATAGAGGCTGTGGTGCTCTTCACAGTAATAATTCAGTTCATATAATTTACTCTTCCTGTTGTGAATTAATCAATAAATAAGCACTTATAATATCTACCAACTGACCAGAGTTCTGCTTGGTGCTGTGGGAGATAAAAACAACAAAACAAAACAAAACTTAGTCTCTATCTGTAACACAACTATCTTCTCTAATTAAGTACTTATTTGAGTAGTATTGACCATCAGTAGGTACTATGGGAGTTAAAGGAAAACTAATTATTCTCTTTAGAGAATAAAGGTAAAAATAAGAGTGAGCTTAGCCTTAAAAGTTTGCAGGTAGAGGGGAGAAAAGAGGTTTTATGTTGGGTGAAATGCATCAAAACGTGATTATGATATGCAGAAGGAATGGAGAGAAAACCAATTAAATTGATAGGTGATTGAATAAGAGAAAAGAGATTGAAGGTAGAGTTAGGAAACTGTTCAGATTTGAGGATATTTAAATATGAAAAGGCAATGGATAGGAAATGAAGTTTAACAAGTATCATTAAAGAAGGTAGGTACTAGGAGGTCTTAAAGATGAACTTTTATCTTTAACCCCTGGATTGATACTAAACATCTGCATAGGTGTTTGGGCAATTACGAATTACTAACATCTAACTGTTAATAACAATTTGAGTATTACATGTGCATTTGAAGCTCTTCAGTTAAAATATAGACCATTATATAACATTAAAAAAGAAGCATATATTAGAAAACTATTTTTTCATTTCCTAAATTTATTAATGTCTATTAATGAAATGAATATAATTATTTTTTTCTTTGGACATATATACAGTTGAGCCTTGAACTATACCATTTGAATTGTGCAGGTCCATTTCATGCAGAACTTTAAAAATTGTGCTGTTTTTTATCTGTGGTTGGGAGTCAGCAGATGCAGAGCTCCGACTGTATACATTGATCTATGCCATTGTATATAGTGACTTGAGCATCTGTGGATTTTGGTATACACATGGGGTGTCCTGGTACCAATTCCTCACAGATACAGGCCAACTAAGGTTTAGAGAGTCAAAGTTATACACAGATTTTTGACTGTATGGAGGTTGGCGGCCTTAATCTATGTTGTTCAAGAGTCAAGTGTGTGTATGTGTGTGTGTGTGTGTGTGAGAGAGAGAGAGAGAGAGAGAGAGAATAACTATTATGTTATATAAATGCTATATTGTGTGGGTGTGTAGACGTATATTTACAAATAATTTATATATGTGTTATGGGCTGAATTGTATTCCCCAAAATTTGTATGTCATAGTCGTAAACTCTAGGATCTCAGAATGTGACTGTATTTGGAGGTAGGGTCTTAAAGAAGTAATTAAGGTAAAATGAGGTCACATGGGTGGACCCTAATCCAACATGACTGCTGTCCTTATAAGAAAAAGAGATTAGGACACAAACAACACAAACAGAGGAACAATCACGTGAGGACAGAGGGAAAGCTGGCCATCTCCAAACCAAGGAAAGAAGTCTTAGAAAGAAATCCACCCTGTTGACACCTTGATCTTGTACTTCTAGACTCCAGAACTCTGAGAAAATAAATGTCTGTTGTTTAAAGCCACCTAGTTTGTGATATTTTGTTATGGCAGCCCAAGAAAACTAATACAACATGTTTGCCATATATAGCCACATATCAATGTATTTGACGTTTAAGTGAATTGGAGAAAACAAAAGACTAGCCGTGATAATTAAAAAGATTACCAGAGCTATTATATACCTTTAATCATATATAGTTTCAAAGATATAAGTTTATAATCATAAACAGGGTATCTAATTTCCAAAGGTTGGTGTCTAAGGCACCACATTATCACAACCATCTCCATCCAATATACAAATATACATTACTTGAAGCATATCTACCTTGTTACTAACTTTTCAGGCCCAGAATGTTTAGAACTAGTTTGTTTGAAATTTGCCCCATTACTATGTAAACACAAATACAACAACTATAAAAACAGCCAATATATCAATTTAATTTTTAATTAAATTCAAATTATATTTAATTAACTTCAAAATATATTATATGCATGTTTCAATGTTCTAAACTGGACATAGAATGTATCAGGCTTTAAAAACAAGGACAAGGATAGTTCTTGATGCAAAAGAAAAATTTAGAAACTGTTGGAAAAAAAGATCTTTTATGGAATTAAATTCTGTCATCTATTTGTACCATTCCTCAATTAACTGTACTAAAAAATATTACAACAGGTTTATTTTGTAAATACCTCATGAGGTACTTCATAAAAATTAAATAATGGAAAATTCTGACTTTTAAAGTTCAACCATGTGTAAGTTATTCAAATTTACTTTAAGCTAGTGAAAAGAAATTTTTTTACTCTTTCCTAGGTTTTAACCATTTGAACAGTTTTTCCCTAAGCTTGTCCAAAATTAATTTGCTTCTTATTTTAAAGCCAAGTATGGAAAATTTTAGCTTTAAAATTTTTCAAAAAGTTAAAGAATATGCTGAGGCATATTAGTCAATTGTTTTCAGAATACAAGCTAGCTTACAGTATCTATTGATACAAATAATATAGCTAGTATTCAATAACTCAATAACTCTGCAGGAAACCTATTAATTGCATTAGTATTAAAGTAACAAATATTTAGTTATTAATCATCTCCAGCGACACTATGGAGGATGCATTTCTATACTACATAACACAAATTATGAAAAACAATGTTTTCCAACAAGTTTATTTAGGCTGAGAAAGGTTGTCAAAAGTATGTTCTTACCCAGGGTCAAGGACACACACCCTTTCATCCACTAAACTAACAGAAAGGTTTTGGAAAGTTGTAGGGCATTATCCTCACTAAAATAAGGAAATTCACTTCCTTAATAGCTTCCTATGGTTTTTTGGGTTTTGTTTTGTTTTGCTTCCTCGACAAATACCAGATTACATTCTCTTGGTGTTGAAAAATAGAAAAATTAAAAGCTATACACTACACATACATACGCAATCCATACTCTAGACCAGTTCCAAATCAAGTGAGGGAGATAAACATGCAAACCAATTCAACAATACAATAAGCAAAGCAGAAGAGTGTAGAAGGTATTCTAGATACCTCAAGAAAATAACAGCCTGGAAAAGTGTTAAGGAAGGTTATTTGCTAAAGTGTCTCAAAAAAAAAAAAAAAAGGCTATTTTCACTGCTAAATTATCTTTTGAGACCATTTTATCATCTGCTTTCCATATCTTCTAACTGCTGGAGAGTCACATTGTAAGTTGGCTATTTAGTGCAACCAGAATTGCTCTTTTTAATCATATTCTCAGACTGGTATTTAAAACATCTTGCTCTTATCACTCTGACTTTTAGGTGAAGGGAGCTCTGTAGGAGTCTAAGACAAAATAAAGTTAAAAAGAACACTGTGAATGGAACTTTGAAGGAAGTTGCTTTCTTTCATCTCATGGGCCAGTAGATGAATTGGTATGTTCTTCCTGCTTAGAAGGAGCCCCCTGCCATTTACAGGGCAGTGCTAACAATAACCACTATTCTTTATTGGCCCCTAACTCCAGGCTTATTTTAATACTCCCAATGTGTCTGATGCAGAAAAGGGAATGGTAAGTTATGCAGCTAAAAGCAGGTAAGACACATAGCTTGAAGAGTCTCGTGTTTTATTTTGAAGGCAATGTGAAGTCATCGAAAGAGTTTAAACAGGAAAGTGATATAGTCTGATTTGTGTTTTAGACAGATCAATTTTGTGGCAAGGGACAGAATTGATTGGAAGAGGGAGACAGGAGATAAATAGACATATTAAAAACTATTGTAGTAAATCTAGTGGGAAATGATAATGGCCTAAACTTATCATAAGGGAAAAAGAGGAGGAAACAAATTTGGGAAGCTGACACGATAACCAATTTTATGGGAAAAAACAATATGGAGGGGAGGGGGAAATCATAGTTAGGCTTATATTTTATCTTAGTACATAGTTTAAAAATATATTTAATCAAAAAGTTATTCAATTGTTCCAACATAATATTTGAATAATTCATTATTCTCCCACCGATATGAAATGTGGACTATTAATATTTGTTGACTTTTAGCACTCTGTTAAAACATTTAAACCTATACATATAAATATACATATATACATCCATATAGATGTGAATATATTTACAAATGTGTGTATATAATGTCTCATTTAAGCTTCAGATATACAAACATGGAAAGTGAAAAGAATCAAGTCATATGATTAGGATCAAATGAGAAAGGCAGTAATTACCAAAGAAGGGAGAAATTTATCTCAGCAGAAATCACTGGAGGGAGAATCAGAGTAGGGGCTGGCTTTGAGTTAGGTCTTGAATAAAAAAGTTAATTAGAAAATATAAGAAAAGTCCAAGGGCTGTAATGTCTAGTACACAATAGATAATAAATTAACTGCTGAAAGATTGAATAGATGAGGCTAAAAGTCAGAGAAATGAGTGGGCAACATGTCTTCGTGAACTAGTCTACAGTTGTACCGATTTCATATAGTAGCAAGAAATATTTAGGTTGATTAGAGTATATTGAGGACTTCAGATACCAAGGTAAGGGTTTATACACATCATCATGTCCTTAAACATATGTACAATTACCTCCTATCTTAAAAAAACAAACAAACAAACAAAAAAACAGCCAAATATCTAGGCTCTAAAATGCCTCTAAAACATTTTTTTTTTAGTGTTTAGTAAGAAACAATTACCTTCTTTCTTCTAAACTTTTAGAAATTGGTCTTCCATGATAAACCTAAATCCTTCTCCAACACTTTAGTTCTCAATCCATAAACTTTTCTAGAAATGCTTTATAAATTTACTAATGACCTCCAAATTGCCAAATTTTAATGGACATCATTGTGATACTGCTAATGACTCTCCACTTCTCTAACTACATCTATACTCTGCTGATTTTTCTGAGAACATGCGTTTCCGATTCCCCTTATACCTTACTCATGCTGATTTTATTATTTCTGCAACAGGCTGTTCTACTTTCCTCCACTCATCCCTTAAATACTGGTAATTCTTAGTGTCTAACCTTTAATGCCTGGCTTTTCTCATTCTATTCACTTTATGTAAATGACCTTAGTGAATCTTATGGTCCAACTACTATATACAAAGTAATATATTGCAAATCAGTGGCACCAACCTAGACCTTTCCCACTGTTTTTTAGACAACCGCCCTCTAACTGTTCAGTAGGAAGCTCATTCTTCACATATGCAAAACTTAATTCATCAGTTTTCTCACAAAATCTACTTCTACTCTTGGTATTTCTATCTCATTTGGTAATTCCTGGTCTCCTAGGCTAAAAATGTGAAGAATCCTTGATATCTCCCTTCCTTTCACCTCCATGGCCAATCAATCATAAGCTTTGTTTTATAACTCCCAGACTTTTATTTCTTACTACTAGAAAAACCTCCCAGTCTCCCAGGCTCCAGTCTTGTGCTAAAGAAATTCTCTAATCAGCTTCCAGTGGCACTCATTACAGACATACAAGAGATATTCATTGGTTGTAATTAAACTTTAATAAATTTTTATTGATTATATATTGTGTTAAAGGACTTAAAATTACAAAAGTGAACAATAAAAATATGCCTTGACATAAATGGATAGATGGATGAATGGATGGATGGATGGATGGATGGATGGATGGATGGATGGATGAATAAATGCCAGCATGATTTCAACTCTTGCTTTTAGTCTTTCAATGGTTTTTCAGTATCTCCGGCATGTAAGGTTTATAAATATTTTCAAGTTGTCGTTTCTTATGTCCTCAAACTACTCACTTGTCATTATTTGTCCTATAATTTACTTTACACATCAAACTGCTTATAGGTTTGTGTATACCTTATTTCAACCTTTGCTTTCTAAACTTCATCCAAGATGATTTTTATCCTTTTCTGCCAGCAATGTTGTTTCTATACCCCTCTACCCCAACACCTTCTTCAATCGCTTAATTGTTTTTCATCCTTTGGGATTAGACTTAGGGGCTCCCACTCTAAGGGACTGTCCCTGACACCTTCCATCACTCTCAGATTTGAATTTGTTTCCTCTCCTCTCACTTCTGTTAAAACTCTATGCATATATCTATCATATTACATCTGTTTATATCCCATTCTTTTCACCTGCCCTATGTGTATTGTTAAGGCAGGGATTATGTTTTACTCATCTTTAAATGCCCAGTTCCTGCATAGAAATTGTTAAAATGCTCACTTCTGTTAAATACATAGTGCAGGCTATTAAAATGTTTGTTGACTGAATAAATGAAGGTGTGATTTCATTCAGAATTAATAAATATCAAACAAAGAAGACCACTCTTCCAATATCAAAAGCTCAAGGTTTAGTAAAAGAAACAGATTGTAAGCAAATAAAGAAAAAAATTAGTATTTTTTATACGGGGTTTATTCCAAACAATAATAATGTTTTAGATCAGCTGCCAATGATACAAAGGTAGAATAGGAAATGAAGGAAGAAAGAGAAGTCTAGCGTTTGGGGACATGAGGAAATGAGGACCTGCAGGAGGTCATTAAAGAATCTTCGGTAAAATATTTTCATACATTCAATGCCTCTTTTATAATATCTCATAATTTATCTCTTTTATAAATTTTGATTTTAAAAGTAATTTATATCCCCTTGGATAGTAAAAATAAACATTATGAATTTCCTAAACCTTAAAATGATTTGTTCATGAACAAGAAGAATCCCCTATAGTGGTGTCATTAAAGCACCTGAGCATGGTCAAGGTATCTACTAGAAAAGATGCTAGATATAAACAAACGATGAAAACAAAATCTTTTATCATTTTGATTGTTTCAAATCTATCATAGTAATTATTTCAAATCACTTATACTTTCTGAAATCCAAGCAAACTGAACTCTGCTTTTTTATAGCAATAATCTCAGCTATACTTCCTCTTTCATTTTAGGTAGTTAAATTTATAATTCTCTTAAATCAGCTTTTGGAAACCAAGTTAAGAAGTTCAGAACAATTGAT
>NW_006436288.1:8238418-8248470 GCF_000325575.1 Pteropus alecto
AAGAGGTTTCAATGCAGAAAAATCTATACTGCTTTTAATATTTGGATTTTTTATGAGAAACGATAGTATTTTATAGTAACCTCATAAAATGATAAGTAATGAATATAAATATTTCATATGAATTTTATTTGAGAAAGTAAAATTAATAAGTTATCTCTGGTTTGACTCTACAGCTAGTTTAAAAGAAGATATTTTGAGATAATTGTAAGTTCTTAACTGCTTTGTCACAGGTTAAATTTTTTCAGTAAGAGATTCTTAAAAATAAATATTTTTATGTCTTTTTAATGTAGCATAGCAAATAAAAACTTTATCCTACTTAATTTAATAGTTACCTAGTTGGCTGGCTTAGTAAAAGATTATAAACTCTTTAAGAAACACCTCTCCAAATGAGAAGACATTTCTGCATATAAAAGAGATAACATTCTTCCTTCACCTCTTTGCCCAGAAATTGAATTCTAGTACCAGTGAAAATTCCTGGATTAATTACCTAAGAAATCTGAATATCCCTGAAAAGGTGACAATGAATCAAAGAAGTCTCTTTTTCCTTCTATATTCCACCATTACTACTACTAAGGCATCATTTAAGCTATTGCATAATAACTCATTTTAAGCTGCTCGAAGAGAATCATTAATTAAGGAACTGCTTCTATATCCAGATCTATGATGTCTAAATTTTGCCTCTCTGTCTTATGAGGAAATAAGTGGTAAAGAAAAAAAGCCTCCAAAATGATTCATGTATTAGAAAGTAGGGATTTAGAAGAGGGGAATTCATATAAGCCACTTAACACCAAATCAAATGCTATTTCTCTTTTATTTTCCACTTTTAGTATTAAGGCTTAGCAAGCATTTCACTTTTTTGACACTCTTTATAGCCTTTCCACTTTTCTGTCTATCAAGGCTCCTTGACAGACATCCTTCCTCTCGGAGTACATCCAGAGTCTGTGATCTGCAGGTTGAGAATAGAAAACTTCCTAAACCAATGTAACACTAAGCCTACAGGATATACATTTGGGATGACTCCTGGCCTAGAGCTTTCCACTAGAATGGTGAATTTTAGACCTCTGGAAATTAAGAAATGTTATGGAATTTCCCTTCACCCTAAAAACTGAAACACAAATGATACAAATGTCTTGAATGGCCAGATATATAATGTCCCATAATAAACTTCTAAACTTCTTTTCATTATGTCACATTCTAAATTTTCAAAATAGGCCTATACATTTAACACATAATAATGATATGTTATACAATAATTAACTTCTTTAGAAATGTGTAAACTCATTCCATCTAATTTTTACAATCTCTTACAAAGTGAGTTGAGCAGACATTACCGTAGCTACCTTAAAGATTAAAAAGCTAAGACACAAAGGGAAAAATGACTTGCTCACGGGCATAAAATAATATGAAATGAGATTGTGACTACCTTTTAAGGTCTTCTGATACTTTGCTTAATTTTTTTCTGACAGAATTTATTAAATCCAGACAATTAATAGTTTCAAATTACATCTTACTGATGCTTATTCATAGCTTAACCCAGAGGAGTCAATTTTGAAAGTTTTAAAGCTTCTATTAATCAATTCAACATTAGAATTTAAAAGCGATTGCTCAGGTGAAAAAATGTTCAAAAAAGAACAAATAAATAAAAGTAAAATACCACATACTGGGAATGGAAGAATTCATTTGGGGCAAATATGGGCACATAAAAATGTACATTGTACATTTGTTTAAAACCGTAAGTATTGTAGACAAATTTAAATTGTTCATTAGTGGGAAACAAGTATGGTACATCCAGCTTTATGAAATATGATGCAGGATAATTTAGATCTAAAAGTATGAAAGAAGAAAGATGGCCATAATATATATATTTACATATATATATATATATAATATTTATAGGTAGAATATAGTCAATTTATCCTCACATGCATTGTATATTATGTAGTACATATTATAAATACAATACATGTGTATTATAGGACATATATTACAATATACAGATATGCTCATATCCTACTTATTACATATCTACATCTAGATATAAATAGATGCATATATATTTATATATAAATACATATATATTTATACCTATATCTAGTTCTAGAACAATAAGTACCAAATTGTAAACAGCAATTCTCTCTGGGGAGTGACATTATAGAGGTATGTAAGTACAGGCAGATAAATTTTAGTTTCTATTTTCTATACTTCTACATTGTTTGAGGTTTGCATAATCAGCAAATGCTATCTTTTTAACATATTAGAAAAAAATGTGAAGGGTTGTTATGAGCTGACTATATAAAGAGGTTTAAAAAAGTTTTAAATATATTCCTTGAGAACAGAGCCAAAATGAATTATTAGGGAAACGGTACTGTTTAATAAGTAGCTATAGTTCTCCCTGCTTCTGCCCTTTCCACTGACTGGAATGGAGATGTGGTAGTTGGAGAAATATTGCAGTCAGTGAGATGGAAGCTGTAATTTGTGAAAGGTAGTATAATAAAAAGAAAACAAGCCTGGGACTTGATATCACAGAGCAATGATATGAGCAATGCTGGGACTACTATGTGAGTGAAAAGCATTCATTCTTTTACCATATTTAACTTATTATTTTGTCCTTTTACAGTAGGTAAACCTAATATAGTATCTGATTCACATGATATTCCAAGAGCATGACTTGTTTAGTCCTCATATGTATCTGTTATAGACTTAGAAGCAAAACACTATCCTGAACTGCATTATTAAATATTTTTTTCTGCTTCTATATTATCTTATCACCCTTATAACTCAAATTTGTCTTCCAATGGAGCTTTCTTCAGTGAAAGAGCATGCTTACTGGAGAAGAGAGTTGTTCAGTATTGTTAACAGTTACATTTATTCAAATAAAATAATACATTGATTTTCTGGGCATATACTTCAGTTTGATTGCCTTAGTGTGAGTCTTCTACTGAGATGAGATTTCATGTTTCCTGTGGCAACAAAAATATGAACTTCGAATTCTGAGGGTTAGGCTGGACTAGGGCGTATTCATACGGTATTATCACATTTTGAGGTCTCTTGACTAAGAGCATGGAATGTCATTCGCCAAGCACTCCTTCCATTTGACACATTTATATTATCAAGAATGAGATTTATGTCAAAACGAAAATACTGAGCTGAATGAGTTTATACTTAAATTGAATGGCATTCTCATGTTTGTAACTGTTAAAAATCAATGTGGATTAAAGGATTAGATATTAAAATTATATTAGATGTTAAAGTCTACTAAAATTTGAGGAATTTTCAATAAAAGGGCTTTACTTTTTGCTTGCTTGTGTGTATGTTTTTGTGGTGTAGTGTGTGTGAGGTGGCGGGGGGGAAGACTGGAGTAAACGATAGTTACTAACATAGCTCAGTCATCACCTCAAAATGCTTAAAATTAATTATGTGCCTATGTTTTATAAACAATAAGGCACAATATAAACTATTATTTTATACCACTTTATGACACTTTGTCACAATAAAGATGTATACATCTTCCTTTTCTCAGTGATGAAACTTGTAAAAATATTGTAAACTCTGTTTTAGCAAAAAACATTTCATTGACCTAGAAATATTTCTCCCATAAGAACTGAAGGGTGGCTGTCACCATATAATTGTGGAATGTCACATACATTTTTGTACTGTCTTTTTTACTATTTAATCATTTCATATTCTTAAGCCAACAATCTAACTTCCTTCAGATGAGAATTTCAATGACTGGCTGTTCAGGTACCAAAGCAATTCTTTAAAAAAATAAATAATTACAACTAAGTCAGGTTCACCCAAAGTCTTTGGTTATATGATGTTGAGGGTAGGGGGTGAAGGGTAGAGCTGGTCAAAATAAGTCTAACACATACAAACACAGAAGGCTGAGATATGAGTACTTCCTCTTCTCTTTGCTTATTTACTAAGAACCTACGGTACGTGATCCTGACAACACATATTCCTATTTTGTCAGTTTGATAAAAATGTGCTTTGTCAATGGGTCTTAGCTTGAGATCTGGTGATTGTTTCAGCATTGACTGTCAATGACCTGTGTGTCAGCTGACACAGCTGACATAGTTAAATCAGAAATTAGAATGCAGTCTCCTAAAATGCTGGACACATGGACTCTTTGCACAAGAGAGATATAATGGAACCCACATGATACTCCATTAAACAATAAAACATGTGACATTAACTAAAAACAGGAACACATCAGCAAATATGCCTGAGGAAGTTTATGGTATTTAACTCCTAAACATTAATTTTATTGTTGTGTATGAGGAACTAATTAACTGAGAGTTTCCTTTTTTATTGGAAGCGGAAATACTGTTCAGAAAACTGATGAAGAGTAAATACAACATATTTTAAGTTTATTAAGCTTGGCTCATCGACTTCTATTTATTTAAGCTAATCTCATAAGGCAATTAAATATTTCAATCGGTAACTTTATATGGCTATTTTATTTAGCACATTTCTGAAAAATTAATCAATGTGTTAAAATGCAGAATGAGTATGTGAATACATTTCTGGTTTCATATAGCCAAAACAATGACTAAATACATTTTCAAAAAAATCAAATGATCTTTTCCAACATGAGCTCTGATAAACAGACAAGTGGAAAATGACAATAGAAAAAGTTTAAAACTTGGTGATTAAAATGAAAATAGTTAAGGTTAAGGTTATATCTACATGAGATAAATTTTTCCTCAGCACAGTACTACTTTTCACTAAACAATTATGTTTTCCTAGTCAGAGGAAGCCTCATTCAGGTGTGGCAGAATAAATGTGATCTTAGATAGCAAACAAAATGCAACTAATTGCTGGGTGGGGTTTTATAATAGAATCTTTTTTTTTTTTGAAACAAGATCTGTCTTTTGCTGGCATTATACTCAATATTTATCATTTATAAATAACCTAATAAAACAGACACAATACTAGGCACTTTCATATAAAATCCTATTTAATCTCCCTAATAATTTAGTAAAATGGGTGTTTTTAATCCATTTTGTGGATGAAGGAGCTGAAGCTTAGTAACTTACACAAGGACAAAGTAGCAGAATGAGGCAAAACTTGATTTCAAATATCTCTCGATCTGTAGTTGCCTATCTGAGATTGGGTTTATTAAATCAACAAAGCAAAACAAATGAGCATATGAAATGATAAAGACAAAGGAATCAACTGGTATAGACAAATGAATCAGTTACTTATCTATATAATATTATACCTAGCTCTGTAAGTGCAAAATAAGTTTTGTTATAATATGTATTCTGTTCTGTAGTTGTAATATGACAGACCAACAACAACTTCCCAGTAAAAAAAGGTCATAATAATTTAAAAACTGAATATATACTAGATTAGGCCAAAAGTTCCTAAACTTTCTAGGATTTAGGCACCATCAATGGTTTAATTTTTTTACGGCGCCCCTAAGACAAAAGAAATATCCAACTGCTCCATTTTATCAAGTAGTAAGGTCCAAACAACTAAGGTAGTTTATGTAGTGTCTCTGTATCTTCCTTGAAATTTTAAAATATCCTGTGTGCCCCTGTGAATTAGTTACAGCACCCTGGTACCTTAGCACATAGTTTAGGAACTGTAGCACTAGGCATATGCCCATCTATGGGGAAAGACTCTATATCTGTAGCTGTGTGACACATTCAATTTGATACTTTGGGCTAACTATCAAGCCAACTCTTTTACAACTGTTTGTTTTACACTGTATATAGAAAATGAGTTATTTTGATTAGATTTTGCCTTCCTGTAGATTTTTTTATTTCCATATAAAATGTTTTTATGTTGAAAATTTCTAAAGCATCTATTAGAATTACATAACTAGAAATTATACAGCCAAACAGAAAGGAGAGGGGCAGAGGATTGTAGTTATTAGTGAAAAGAGAAGCACTTATGGTCACTTCTGACTGCACAATATGTGCCCTGAAGGAACAGCACTTAAAGAGGGTGTGAGGAAGCTGTGTTATGCAAAGAGAACTGGAAGTTGGTGCTAGAGAAATTGGTAAGGACCAAATTTGTGAGTTTTAACCACCTAATCTCAAAAGTCTCTCAAGTCTAAATGTTAGGCTAAAACCAATATACACATTCAAAAATACTTTGAATTTGGGTAGATTATTTTTTCTATGATAGGTAAACACAAAATGGAGTCTTCCTACCAACAAAAACTGTTTTCCAGGTGTCAGAGGTATGTACGTTTTATTTCAAAAATATCTACTTGATACAAGCTTTGCAGTTCACAGGCTGAAGTCTTTGGTTAAGCGGTTAGGATTCCACTCAGACTTTCCAACAGAGGCAAATGGACTGTGTTGTGTCCTTGGGTTCTTCAAGCATCCAAAGTATACATGAATCAATTCATTTGTACACCCATCTAGTTTATAATTCAGAATTGGAACCTTAGTTACTTATTTTTTCAAATTTATTTCAGGACTATAGTGATTATTTTCTGATTAAAATGAGGTAGTACCTATAAATACAATTTAAAATTGGGATTTTTAATTGTGTAATATAAAATTAGGGTTGTGTTTACATATAGCAACTTAGTTGACAGTTTTTATAGAACTGACAAGTTAAAAATATAGATTATTTAATTTTTTCCCCTGAATAAAATGGTCTCTGAATTGAGCTGGCTGGTTAAACCAGTGTTTTTACATAATAGTTTTCAAGTTATTATATATATTAAAAGCATTCAATTTAGGAATATACCATTATTTTTACCGCTTTAGAAGTTTGAAAGTATCTTTTAGATTTTAAGAAATAAGCAGGAAAAGTAATACTAGATACAGATCCATGAAGTGTGGCTTCATGATTGATTTCTTTAAAAGCAAATACCAAAACAGAATCCAAGATTATGATAAGAATATATCAATATTTGTAAATTTATCTATATATTCATGGATAAGAATATATTACAACATTCTTTAATGCTTCTTTTCTATCTAGCACATTTGCTCTGGCAGTGCTATTCATTTATTTTTATAATGTTTAATGACATGCATTCTAGAAGTTAAGAGAAAGCCCAGCAGCTATATCTGTAGGTCTCCGTTCCACATCTAATTTTACCTATTTCTAATTCTACTATTATATTTCTTAAAAGGAAAATATCTTTATGTCTAACAGAAAGCCTCTTTTTTGGAAAACGGATGTTAGCTAAATGCATAATGGTTAAGTCCCACAACTTTTGTTTTTTTTTAAATTTTTTCTCTGTTGAGAACATTTTAGCTTTTTTGTATAGTTCTTAAGATGTATGTTTTATTTATTTTATCAAGACATGTAGTCTAAACAGAAAAATTTATCATCAATACTTTCTATAAATGGATTGATGAAAAGTACTTGAGTTTTGGAAACCAACAAATAGTATATCTTTCAAATTTCCTCGAAATTCTAATCAAGATGGGTTAGTCAGTCTCTTTCATTGACAGCTATGTAATATTAATCAAATTAAAACAAGTGAGAACACCAGAAAAGTCACATATGGTTGACAATTATGGGGGAATCAAAAAAGAAGACCCAATGGAGAGAGGGGATATTAAGATTTTTTTCCCCCACCTTTATTACTTTCCCGCAATGCAATTAGGAAGGAAATAGTTCATACTATTTTTCACTTCTATACAGCTCCTCAATCAAACCGACTCAAAGTGCCAGGGTATCAACAAGGGTGGCACTTGATTTTGCTACTAGGTTCTTAGTTTTAAAGTTTGGCATGATGCTAGTTGTAAGCTTGCCAGCAGCTGTAGAAACTTTATTCTATTTCCAAGGTTACAAAAGAAGTGGTAGCATTTTATAACTTTAAGCACTGAAGGTATGAATATCAAATGGTTAACATACCAACAATTTTAGAAAAGGAAAAATTTCTGCATGCCACATTACATTCACACTGAACAAACAGAGTATGCCAACTCTGTCAAATGGGAGTGAGGCTGAGGTGTTCTTGACCTTTTCCAGGCCTACAGTTTTGCTATTGTTCATATTCAATGTGGTTTTCTCTTCAGCACAGTATTTGCTAATGGGACTTATTTCTATAGTTGCTTAAAAAATTCCTTTTTGGAAAACAGAACTAGTCTATATGTATATATTTGCAGGTGCAGTCTGAGGCAACTGATGATTTTTAAAAGTGTCTTTTTTTCCATTTTAGTAACCAAGGTTACCAAAAACACATTGGCAACATGTGTTTAATGTGAATAGTAATTACTTAGGAAAATGGAAACAAAACAAGAAAATCTTTTATGATTAAAATCTCAAAATTTGGCATAGCAACAGAATTTAAAATTCTACTTTTAGAATTTAAATTATTCTTAGAATTTAAATATTTGGAATATAAATATAGTTCCTAATTATATTTGGTGTTTCTGGATGAACTGATCTACAAAGATAGAATGATGTGGCAAATAAAACTAAATGAATAAATTAAGGATACAGAGCAAGAGCACCATCTTAAACACAAGAAACCAAAGTCAAGAGAAAGAAGTGCAAAAGCAGTGTGAAAAACACAAAGGGTAAAGTACCAAAAAAGTGTGAATTTTTATCGTCCTGAGTTCAGTTCACTTTTATCTAGACACCATAGTTGCGATGTACTCATCTCAAATGACTTTGTATATTTAACAATTATATCCCAATATCTTCAATATTGTACAGAGAAAGGTTTAAAGACTAAGAATAATGTTAATTGTGAAAATTCAAGACATTTAACAGGAAACTTCCATCGATTTCTATTATTGTTGAATGGAGTTTTACAAATGCAATAAATACTGAAGGATAGTTAAGATGCTAATGGGACAATTTGTTAACATACCAAAAGCTACTGATATTTACAAAACGATACTTTATATAAATATATACTACAAAGTTATTTTACTAATTGTTTTCAGTGGTGTTCTACTTTTATCAATGAAAATAATTCAGTAAAATTGCTTTCTCTATATTCTCTCTATTCATGGTAATGACGTTTTAGAATGTATTTAGCTTAGCAGTCTAGCACCTTTTTGAAATTTGTTACTATTTTTATCTAACAGATTATAGTTGGCATTTTGGCTATTTGACTTTTAGAATATGAAATACCAGATTGTTTTCAAAATCGGCAATGTATAATTTCAATTTTGGTTAAAAAAAAAGTCATAATATCACAGGCTTCTAAAGTTAATAAGCAATATAAACACTTATCTTGGTATAACTCATCACTTAATGCAAAAATGCCCTTGTATTGTTTGTAATGAATGTTCCTTCATTATTCATTCATTCACTCATTCATTCATTCAGCAAATAGTTGAATGTTGTTGAAAGTTTAGATATAATAATGAATAAGACGGAATCAGCACCTGCCCTCAAAGAGCTTTCAATTGAAGTGAAAGAGAAAATATACAGGACCCAAAGGAACCAGGAGAAAGGGACCCACCTAGGGCAGGCAAGCTCTCTATGAGCTGAGTTGAAAGAGGTTCAGAATACCAAAGAGCATGAACACTGACAATGCAAGCTCAGAATCAAGAAAGAATATGGTTTGGTTGAAGAACTAAAGGAAGACTAGTGAGAAGTTAGTCTAAACACAGGGCGGAGACAGATAATGAAAAAACAACTAATTCACATTAGGAAACTTGGGTTTATCTTAAAGAAAAATGGAAAGCTATTGAAAAGCATATTCCTATCTTATCTATGCAAAAAGAAAATGAAACCAAAAATTACATTCATATTTTAAGAATTCACTGGAAACAAGTTATGGAACTGAATTCTAAAGAGCAAATATTGTCTTCAGAAGCATAGAAATAATCTAAGCTCTTTTAAATACCAACATAAATCCTTTTCAACACCTTCTGTGTGTTTCCTTTTTAAAATAAAAATGTTATATGGGTGATCTCATTTCTTGGTGTGGCAGAAATACTAAATTGCCTAATTTAAAGCAATACGCTCCACCCACTCCCAAATGAAAAATCAATGGTACTTACTACATCCAGCCTTATAGCTGAAGCCTGGAGGAAGAAGGAATCCCTGCTGGGCAGCTGCAGCCAATGTTCGTTGATCAGGGGGGAATACGGGAATCATTAATGGTGGCAGTTGAC